>NC_083340.1:51007005-51613569 GCF_019175385.1 Lycium barbarum
ATAAGTGTAGAGATTTTGACCAAATATTTGATCATTTAATACACTATTTATGACAAAAAATATCACATGAATATATATATTTTCATCATTAAACGATTTTCCTTTGTTATACAAAGTGTGACTAAGCTTGGAATTTGGCAATTAAAAATGAAAATTAGATTTTATGCATCTTTTTTGCCTATAACAGCAAAGTATTATTTAAAGGTCAATGATGTTATAGCTGTATGGTAGCCATTCTCTATAACAACTGAAAAATTTCGGACCCAACGATGCTGTTATAGAGAGGTTTGACTGTACCATGCAATTTTACCATATTCTCAACAAACAAGGATGCAACATGAGGTGCTTCATCACACTTATTACATGCAATAAAATGAGCCATCTTTGAGAATCGGTCAACAACAACAAAAATGCTATCTTTTCCCCTCCTAGTCCTTGGCAAGCCCAACACAAAATGCCCCATGATGCATCTAGCTAAAAGACCATTGTCCTTCACTCCATTTGCTGACAAGACAGAGATACTTCCTTCAGTAGTGCTGATGGCTGCTTCTTCAGAATCTAAAAGGTCTCATGTTGTGTCCAAAACTTCAGCAATCTAAAAGGCTTGCTAAACTGCTGTGCTTGGTCACCACAAGTAACATTGGGGCGTGATCAGAACCTGTTCTGGATAGATGATTTACTTCCAATTGGCCAAACCATTCTTGAAAAAGATCATTGGTGAGAGTCTAGCCTTTTAAATATACAATCATTACCAGCTCTTCCATTCCACCAAGTAAAGGGCTTCCTTTGTAACTAGTCTCAGTTAATTCACAAGAGTTCAAGCAAAAAGCAAGATCTTCATATTGATGAGGATATCGTGGTAAGCCTCCAATCTTCTCCTCCTCATTCATGATCATATTGAAATCCCCTCCTACTAACCAAGGAGTGTTCATGTCATTAGCTAAACAGTACAAACTATCCCACAAATCAATTCTCTCAATGGCATCACATTTAGCATAAACTAAAGTTGATATCATTGATCTATTGTAATCCTATAAGAATAGTTTAATAGTAATGTACTGTTCAATATCCTTGATAATCTCTACATCCACACAGTCATCCACAAAAAACCAAATTTTCCCATTGCAGTTGAAGTTGGCATACTTCATTCCTAGCCTTCTTCTGTACTTTTGAATATGCCTAGAATATTGGAATGGTTTCATCCAAGCAATAATAATAAATTTATGATGTCTGTGAAGCATCTGAACTCTGTGAAATGCTTGTTGGGTATTCACAGATCTTATGATCCAAAAAAGAGTTTTTGATCATCATTTAAAATTAGATTTTGTAGCACCTCTCCTTGGTATAACCCTTGTTGGCTGAGAATCTGTTGTATTCTGTTTTTTGGACTTCCTGTTCCCCTTTTGTTGAGACTTTGGAGATAGACCTGCTTCCCTGATTACATGTTCAAAAACCTGATCTACTGATCCCTTTCCTTTTGTGATTTTGCTTGAACTTATCTTCCCTGCATCTGCACTATCTCCATCCTTCTCTATAAAATGGAAGACAATATCATGCAATGCCTTAAGAGGAGAATTCTTCCTTTGTATGCAAATTTGCTTTTCATTATCTTTGGAGATCTGGACAAGTAGCCTGCTCATTGATTGAGCTTTTATTCTTTGAACTATCAACTGAAGGATAAGATTTATAACCTCCACTGAACCTCATCAGTCATGAAAGATTGATCAGCTTCATTCATCTTTACGTCTGTAACCATCTCCTTTGAAATAAACCCTTTCTGATGCTGCTTAAATTCCTTGGTATCTTGTGACCTATCTGAAGGATCAATTTGCTTAACAGTGTTGTCCTTCTCCTCCTCTGGACCAATATGTGATTGACTGCCTTCTTGGTCCACTTCATTTCCTCTGGTGATTCAACTGATTGAATATTGTCATCACCAACTTCATGGGATGCATTAGAAGCTGTGACACTCCTCTCTTGAGAACTATCCTTCTCCATACTTGCATTATCTGTACCCTCCTCTTCTACTGTTAAGACTTTTAGAGAAGGATCGAGTCACAGGACGATGAACAGGAAATTCTAAATCAATTAACTTCGACTTTCCCTTGCCTTTGTTCGAATTCCTAGTTCGACCTATTTTGAATATAAATTCAGCTCGTTAAAGGGAAGCTGAAACCTTAGAGTTCAATGGAAGAGAGAACTCAGATCTCTTGTTTTTGGTTAAAATATGCTTCCTGTTTTATTCCCCAAATCCCCCTTTAAATAGGGAGTCTTATTACAGCAATAGGAAGTCTAGTCCTTATGAAACTAGGAAACATAAATCCTTTTCTAGAAAAAAAAAAAAATAGCTAAACCTAATCCTTAAAGCTAGGAAATATAAATCTATTCTAGAATAATAAAAATAGCTACACATAAAGCTGCTAAAATATAATTAAATACTTAATTTAATTGGTGCCCTCAAATGCATCCACAACATCTACCCTTACACTCCATAGTTTTTCCTGTTGCTCATGTTGCTGAATCATTTTATCTTCTTCACCAATGCTAGATTGCTGAGATTCTTCCACTTTATCCTGGTTGAAAGATCCTTCCACCCACTGCTTAGTATTCATTTTTCCAACCTCTGCTGTGTATCTTTCCTGAACCTTTGTAGGTGAACTTGTGGTAACCTGATTGACATGATTACAGTCACCTGATTCTCCTCTGATTGCTTCTGACTATCAGCAAGTTGCTTCCTCTCAGATAAATGATTCTTTACAATTGGTTGTGCATTTTCCTGGCTACCTTCTATTATGGTATCATCTTTGTTTTCTATCTCCTTGTTGATCATATCATCCTGTTCATGTTCCTGGAGGGCCTCGAATTTGTTCTTCACTGTCACTACATTACTAGTTCCATTTTGTTGTTGTTTCATCTCCTTTGTATCTTCTGATCCACCTTGCACCACCTCCTCACGAAAAACTCTACCATCTTTGATGACATTCCACTGTCCCGGATCTCCCACAATTTTACCACTAGAAAGCATCCTTGCAGATTTCTTACTGTTGGGGTTCTGATAGCCAGAATTTCTCCTTTCCACCTGTTGATCCTCCGTTACCACTTCTTTGCACTTATCAACTTCCTGATTGTTAATTGTGTTCTCTCCTTGAACAGCAAGTTCAGGATGAAGATATCTACACTCCTCTTCATTGTGCCCTTGCAATCTACATTCACAACAATATTTGGGAAGATAATCATATCGGATTTCTACCTTCATAATACTAACTTCTTCTGTAACATCATCAATCTCTATATCAACTGATGTCGGTAAATCAGTCAATAAATCCACAAGAACCTTCACCTTTGCACAACTAGGTCTAGTACGATTAACAGTAGCTAGATCTAGATGAAGAGGTTTCCCTACTGCCGAAGCTAGGGAAAACAGTGCCTCCACATAAAAGGTGGGCAATAGATTCGGAAACGAGATCCATGGAATCATCTTCGACGTTTCTTCATCTATTTTAAATTTTGAATCATATATCAATGGGCGCATTTGATATGAATATCCATCCTTCGACTGGACATAATATTCCCCTTTCGACATTAGATTTAAAAAATCCTCCATTAATGATAGTCTAATCAAAACATGTCTATGTCTGAACAATCCAATTTGGCACTCACCTTTAATACCACATTGTGATGGTATTATCTTCCTTAATTCTTCCATCTCAGGCCATCCATGAGAATTGTCCAATCACAGCATGTTGATTCTCTTTGATCTCCATTAATTCTACTTCCGATTGTTTCCACCTAATTACTGGTTGTCCATTGCGATATATAACAGGCTTCATCTCCAAGGTTTTGGACAACGTAGGGGTTTTCATGGGGTTGTTTAAAACAGTTGGCTTGAATAATTGAGCATAATTGATCTTTGGTGGTTGAGTAGGGTTTGTAGTGTTTGTGGTAGATGTTGAGGGTTCAACCAAGGTCTGACCAGCCAGTGGCCGGAGAGGCCATATTTGCTGGCGCCGACGTGGATAGCTGAAAAAGTGATAGTTGCATTTAAGTTCTTATAGGTGGTATATAGGCTATAAAAGAAAGAAATTTGTATTCATCTGCATCATTGTTTACATGTCCTTATATGTCCCTATAGTGTTGCTTTAATATATAGCAGCAGGATGTCTCTGATTAATTGAGACGAGTGACACTTTTTGATTGAGCGGTGTTATCACAGTTAGAGTGCACCAAGAAATGCTTGGAAGAAGTTGCACTTTAATAATGCTGATTTAAACTGTTAGCAATCATTGCCAGATTTGTTCTTCTCCTCCACCAAAACCTCGCTTTCCCTCGTTTTTTTCCATGTGTGTGTAGCATTTTTCTTACAGAAGCATCTATAATTAAACATACACATGACCGTTCTTGATTATGCAAAGACCACATAAGATAATTAAATGGGTATGATCAAATTTTAAATCTTCTCCCTTGATGCATGCAAGATCACTCCTCCCTCTTGGATAAGTGTCCACATTTAATTTTGTACCACAACTAATATCCACCGTTGCGAAAAAGTGAATTAGACAGTTATGCTCCATTGCTGGTTATAGCGGACCTACTTTAACGATTGCCCTTACAAAGCAAATACTTGTAATTTAGCTAAATATTATGTAATTTGACTTAAATTTTCGGTGCACCCATTTATCAATTTTTTGTATTTATTACCTCTTTAAAGTTTGAATGCCATTAGTGGAAATCCTGGTTGGGTGGCCACAGTTATGGATGAGCTAAACAATAATATGCACTATGCATGATTAGGTTCTATGATGGCATGTTTTTTGCTGAAGATATTGCAATTAATTGACGAAACTAGCAAGGAAGTCAATGAAACGCTGCAATTACGGAGAAACACATTAAGACTAAGGATATTAAGATGCAACGAGAACCTGTGGCCTGGATGAGGCACCAGTCTCTAGGTGTACCAAGAACTTCACAGGATGATCAAGGTCGCTTTTTTTTACAAGCCACTGCATTAGAATATCACATTGTTGTGATAGTCGGCCTTGAATGCCTATGTTCTTTACTAAAATACTATCTCAGATGAATGAGAATTTATGTCCTTTGATGATTGATGTACTTAAAGCGGTGAGGTGGCTTTAAATTCATACAGGGGAAGTTGTCTCAAGATGTCTCAAGATACCAATGATCTCTCTAGACGTTTTGGAAATGGACCACCTGTTTCTACTAAATGGTAAAAGAAACTTAACTGGATTGCTATATCCTAGCGGATTGACTGGTTTCCGTGGATCACTTTAAATAATGTTTTTTTTTTTTAAAATGAGAACTTCTTTCCTTCTCTTTCTTTAGAGAATGTCTGGGACTCTTACTATTGCTTCTCACGAATTATACTCCTGGAATTGATAACTACTTTCTTTTTCTTCCTTCAGCTAATATCTTATACTCTCACTAGTGCTTCGTCTGAGCTTTAAAACGTACGTTACATATAGTGGATTTGACTGTGCTTTGAAAATATTGAACACGTTAATTCTCTAATGCGAAGGCTATCTAATTAATGTAACAGGTGGCTTATGCAGAGAGAATTGGACAAGAGTGGTCGAAAGTTGCAGAGGAGACCAGTCGTTATTCAAGAGAGAGTGCATAAAACGTATGCTGTAAAATCAGATATTACCTTTTCCTTCTTTCATTTTCGTGTCAATTGATTGTACAGTGGGAAACTAGAAGACACATCTATACTCCAAAGTTTACCTAAGTTTCCCACTCTTATAAGTTTTTTCACACTTGAAGAATTATTTTCTTGTTTATGAATAAAAGGTTTCCATTTGAAGAATTGTATGAACTGCTAACTGACAAGCATGAATCCGAACTGCAGTTCTGTGGCATGATGGCTTATTTTCTGGACAGCATTCATGGCCAAATTGAGGAACTAGTTTAATTGTAATTCAATGTCAGCACCGTCTCTTTCTCAGTAAAAGGGATAGTGCACAGGGCTTCCTTGCTGCTACCCCACTTGACTGCGCCTGTTTTAACACGATTGACGATCTTATAAGTAGCCTGCTGAAACAAAAGCTTGAGCACGTCGTTTCTTCAAATATTGAGGTTCTCCATTCTTTTTGACCTGACATAATTTATCTCCAGAGTGCAAATTCATAATGGGATGTATACTGGCAGCCCCGGTTTAGCCCTACGCAAGAGAACAATTACGGTTGTGCATGGTGTTTGAGAATAATACAAGTAGATTTTCCTTGCTGCTATACTTTTGTGATGAGCCGAGTATTCATATTTTTGTATTTTCCAGAATCCTTCTTAAAGTCTTGAATAAAGTATTCTATAAGGGTAGGGTTTTTTTTTTGAGTTGTGCAGATTATTATTTTACCATTAATGTGCAAAAATTGGGTGGAAAATATCGAAGTTTGCACATGATCCTTTTGGTAAACTTTTTAAAGGACTTGGTCCGGTTTTGCTTATTTACTCCCTCCGTTCGCAAGTCATAAACTTAAAAGTTGCTCGAGTTTAGTGGAGAGTTTGGCGAATTCCTTCGGAGGTCGATCGTGATTTTTCCTTCCTTGAGTAAGGAGTGTTCCACGTTAAGATACTTGTGTTGATTTGCATTTTTCGCACCTTCAACTTTTTGTCTAACTGTTCAAACGGTTTTGTTTATTTACTCCCTCCGTTCGCAAATTGTAAACGTAAAAATTGCTCGAGTTTAGTGGAGAGTTTGGCCAATTCCTTCAGAGGTAGATCCTGATTTTTCCTCCTTTGAGTTAGGAGTTTTTCACGTTAAGATACTTGTGTTGATTTACATTTTCCGCACCTTCACCTTCTTGTCTAACTGTTCAAACGGTTTTGCTTATTTACTCCCTTCGTGCAAGTCGTAAACTTACAAGTTGCTCGAATTTAGTGGAGAGTTCGGCAAATTCCTTCAGAGGTAGATCGTGATTTTTCCTCCCTTGATTAAGGAGCTTTCCACGTTAAGATACTTGTGTTGATTTACATTTTCCGCACCTTCACCCTCTTGTATAACTGTTCAAACAATCTGGTTCTTTGTGTGCATAGGTCGCAGTCAAACTGACAATTGGTACTAGCTAAATTTTTCAATAAAGCTAACAACTTGAAAGAATGATGTTGGATGCACCTCAAGAATTTCAGGGTCTATCAATTACAAGACCACCACATTTCAATGTGAATATTATCTATGTGGGAATTCGAGAATGCATGACTTTATTATGAGGAGAGATATAGTGGTTTAGCACATTATTCAGGAGATCCAAGGATCCTTTAGCTAGGGATGACAAATGAGTGGGTTTGGTTGGATTTGGGCAAGTTGTAAATGGTTTGAACAAAATGAGTTGGGTTTTTAACCAGCTCATATTTCATTTGGGTAAAATATGGGTTGGGTGATAAATGATGTGTTGGTTATAGGTTAGCCATATTATATAAGTGTAATATTATTTCAAGTGTAATGTTTATAATTTTTCTTTTGTCGAATTAAATTAATTTTATTCATACATTTATAACTAAATATTATGAAATAGAAGGTGCCACCAAAACTTAAGGCAAGTTCTATAGAGTGGTAGTTAGACCTACTATGTTGTATGGGGCGAAATGTTGGCCGGTCAAGAAAGCTCACATTCAGAAGATGAAGGTTGCAGAAATGAGGATGTTGCGATGGATGTGTGGGCATATTAGGTAAAATAAGATTAAAAATGAAGTTATCCGGGACAAAGTGGGAATGGCCTCGCTGGAGGACAAGATGCGAGAAATAAGCCTGAGATGGTTCAGACACGTACAAAAGAGATGCACGGAGGCTCTTGTGCGGAGGTGTGAGAGGTTGGCTATGGATAATTTCAAAAGAAGTAGAGGTAGGCCGAAGAAGTATTGGGGAGAAGTGATTAGACAGAATATGGTGCAGTTGCAACTTTTCGAGGACATGACCTTAGATAGGGAGTTGTAGAGGACGCAAATTAGGGTAGAAGGTTAGTAGATAGTAGAGCGTTGTCTCGTGTATCCTTTTATACTAGAAGGCGTAGTATTATCTTTTTAGTTTTTTGCCCTTCGATTCTCTGTTACTATCTACTATCTCTTGTACTTTGTTATCGTATTAGTTTGCTGTAGTTACTGTTACTTTTCTTCACAATGATTATTTATAGTATTATGCCATGGCTTATTTACTTTCTTCAATTATTATCTAACCTTTTGTCCTGCTTTTTCTTGAGTCGAGGGTCCAGCCTACCTTCCAAAGTAGGGGATTGTCACGCCCCAAATCTTGGGAGCGAGATCGCACCCGGTGTCACGCCCCAAATCTAGGGAGCAAGATCGCACCCGGTGTCACACCCCAAATCTGGAGAGGCGTGGCCGGCACTCGGTGCCACACTTGGCCCGAGCGAACCACTCTGAATTAGTAACTCTAGAGGGGTAATCCTCAACTTAGGCCGACAGAGCCTACCTGCAAACAGACAATACCAACAAAGCCGACAAGGCCACACTCTGAATGTATATAAAAACTGGCTATCTCATCTGAACAGGGCACACACACCCAAAACATATATATAACTGAGAAATCCGACGAGGCTGCTACGAACGTACACAACCTACAATATCAAAATAGACATATACAAGGCCAGTAAGGCTACAACACTGACATATTGTATACCAGACTCGTCTACAAGCCTCTAAGGAAAGCATAACTGTATCATGGTCGGGAGAGGCCCCCAGCCTACCCATCAAGTCTAGATACGCACAAGGAAGAATCCAAATGGACCTGGCAACTCCGGATTGTTACACCTCGTCTTTCTTGTTCGTTAAAGCTTCATTTTAAGTCGGTTGTCGTAAGTTCGTATTGGGAGATCATTTGGGAAGTTGTGTATGAGGACTATGGGTGCATCTCGGAGATATATAAGTTCTTAGACATGTTTGGAAAGGAGTATAATGATTCTATTCTTAGTAGCTAGGGATGTTCCATGTTGATTCATGTCTTAGAATGTTGTTTTCAGCAAGTCTTTCTTCAGGTTCAGTATGATTTATAGTCTGTTGTTGATGAAAATGCTACCTCGTAATGATGTTCGGAGGTGTAACGACCTTACGTCACTCCGATAGATACAGGATGTACTCTTATCAAATTCTTGCATTGCATTTCATTTATATATATATATATATATATATATATATATATACACACAGAACCTATGACCTCTCAGGCATTATATACGCACTACCACCTGATCAGTTGGTCACATGATGATGATGCCTACAGAGGCCGATATGATACGATGGGATGTCGAAGAGGCTTGACAATCGTTATATACGCATATATATGTATGACTCCTATGTATGCGCGCACAATATTATGCATATTATTGGCCCACAGAGGCAGTTCAGACATACATGTTGCATTCATTTTATCCTATGTACTTTTATGTCTCTTCATGTTACTTTCATGCCTTACGTACTCAGTACTTTGTCTGTACTAACGTCCCTTTTTCTGGTGGCTCTGCATTTCATGCCCGCAGGTTCAGGTAGACAGATTGACTATCCGCCACTGTAAGTTGCTGTTCAGCTGGTATTGGAGCACTCCTCTTGTCCCGGAGTTGCTATTATGTTTTTGGTATGTTATACTTTTCTGTGCATACGAGTATGGCGGGGCCCTATCTTGACCTATTTATGTCATATACTCCAGTAGGAGCTTGTAGATAGTCATGGCATAGCTAGACGTTGTTTGACCCCTCGGCCTATAGTTTGTTGTATAGTCATCCATGGTAGTCTTGTAAGCTCGTACTGTCCAGCTCCGCATGCTTCTGTCACACCCCAATTCTGATAGGGCATGATGGGCACCCGACCTTTACTTAGAGCCGAGCGAACCCGCTGGTTCTCGTTATACTCATAATCTTACTGGACTCTTAATCATGAAATGATATGCATAATGAAACCTTTTCAAAACATTCTTTCGTCTTTCTTAAATCAAGTAAATTCTGTAATAATATGAATCCGTGAAGTAATGCAAAATGATATGTCGGCTTACATAGACGCTTACAAGACTGACATATTGTATACATGACTCTGTCTGCAAAAGTCTCTAATGTAGAACATGATATCAAAGTGACTCAAATCATAAAGAAATACTCTGACTCGGCCATACTCCGAATGAAATTGAGTTTACCAATCCAGCTGATAGCCTGGGTATACCCTACAGTCAGTCTCCTGTATAATCTTTCCTGCAAAACAATCTGGGCCTGCGTGGCATGAACACAGCGCCCCCAGGTAAAGGGACGTCAGTACGAACAATGTACCGAGTATGTAAGGCATAAGAACATCAAGTACAGATGAATCAGGAAAACCAGTCTCAATATTTGAATGCATCTGTGGCTAACATCTGAGAATATCTACGTAAATCTATATGACTGAAACTGACTCTGTGGCGTATGATAAGCATAGGTTATAATATAACTGACAGTGTTGTGGAACGTATAGTCCGATCCATATATAATATAATAGTGCCGAGGAACGTACATCCCGATCCATATATAATATAATTGTGCCGAGGAACGTACGACCCGATCCATATATATAATAGTGCCGAGGAACGTACGGCCCGATCCATATATAATATATATATATATATATATATATATATATATATATATATATATATATATATATAAATGCATGTAAGACTCGGAAAAGGATACTTTGAACTCCTCTGGTGACATAAGAAGCTAGTATGATAAGTCTCTGGAAGTTATGGACATAAAACATAGGAGGCCAAGGATACAAATATCTCTACACTATCTAAGAATAGAGTCTTTGGAACTTGCTTGCTCACTGTGTTCGTTCATATGATAAGGATCATGCCAAAATGAAAGAAAGGGATAGCCTTAACATACCTTGTCGCTTCTTAAGCTAATCCAAACTTAAGTCTCGGGCTTCCCAAGATGTACAACAACGTCAGTAGATACCAAACATTAGCTATAGGTACTTAGGAATCTAACCCTAAGCTAGCACGTCATTTATAGAAATTCGGACAACATTTCTTTTATAAATTCAACAAACCCCAAGAATTCAACTCGGCCAAATCATCAACAACAATACTGACAACCATATTAACAACATCAACAATTAATCCCATCGATCCAGCCCCTCAACAATATAAAAGGTAGTTTCAATAATTCAAACAATAATGCGTCGAGCGGCAAACTCGGCTTGTCAATTAAACAATAGTTTTAAACCCCATCTTCATTCTGAAATTTCTCAACAATATTAACAACAACAACAACACCTCCAGGTTATTTAATTAATTTCCAGTCATATAATTCTATAAGAACAACCTCCCAAAACAGTCCACCGAACTACAACACCAATTTATCTGATTTCCGATATAATTTTCTTATTTCTTTCACCTAGCAATGTAGATCCGACTTGGATAAATCAAATACATCTAGGAGAGAGGGTTTCTTACCGTATATGCAAAGAAATACTCTTCTTCCACCTTACATCACTTTGAAGAAAGCCCGGATTCAACAAAGCGATAAAATGGAACAACGAAATCGAAGCAGTGAGTAAAACCCGTATATTGTTTTGGTAATTTATTTCCTCGTCGAAGACCTGCTGTATTTATTCAAAGGAAAAGTAATTCTTTTCTTCTTACAAAGGAAATACACGATTTCTACATGAATATATGATGCTGCCTCCATGTTCTTTTTTAAAGTATATCTCACTTTGATGAGATATTTAATTGAATTCATGTAGAGTTTGTGGACACTGGGTGCCACTTAGAGATTACTTTGTAATAAATCCCTCAACTCATAAAGATGCCGCCTAGAATGATAATATGACTTAGTCATCACTACTTGATGCCACGTGGGTGGATGATGTCCACTATGACATTTATCCATAATCCACTAATTAGTTATTTAGTCTCCCATTAAAATCCAATATTTAATCCCTACTCACATAATTAATTTCTTGATCACGATTCACTTAAATAAAAATCATTTCTCTTTTTAATACACCTCATATATTCATTATCATGATAATGTAATATAACACTAGTCCATGTCCTCTTTATACATACACCAAATATTATTCCAATCACCGTCATCCCAATCGGGACTTGTCCTTTTATACCGAGCTCTTGATTTGTATGCTTGAATATGAAAAAATCCTCTGTGCTCGGGTAAATTTTCTCATGTTGGACGGTTCAATTTCCTCGTCCAGCTTGGACCTTGTTCCGTTCAAATAAATGTCGAACCTCGACGAAACTTATTTTATCCGATTCATTTGACTTCTAATCCTTTCATTACATCTGTACCATCACTCTAACCATCTATAAGCTTGAGGGATAACCTCGCTTCCGTTACTGATGTCATTTAACTCGCACACTTTCCAACGCATGAAAACACAGTATGTAACATCCTTCCCCCCCTTTAGAACATTCATCCTTGAATGTTAAACTAGTCCTGTATAAGTACACTGGTTATGGTGATCTCATAACGAATCAATTGTTACTCGAACTCATCTATCATGTTGTGCCTCTCTTTACTTAACCTAATGCCATTCTCCACTTTACATCTGTTAATATTGACATTCCAAAGAAAGTGGTCATAATTCAGTTACTTTCGTAATTGACTACAACTTACTATATCCATCTACGTTTGAAGCTTAGGTCAAGTTTTTCTTCTTTTGGAGTCATCTTTCCAGTAACACTGTGGAATAGGAGCTGACTTTCCTTTGGGTAGGTTTACCATCGCATATTGGTTCCTCTTGTTCTCTCTTCTAATTCTTATAGATCTACTTCCACTCTTTATTTAGGTCGCATCGCCCGCAGCGTACATCCTTGTTAGAGTCATCATTTTAATCCTCTGACATGCACTATCTATAACATTCCCTTTGAATAGTTGAAAACGAGTTTACTTCTTAGTAATGACTCTCGGTTGCAATACTCCCTTGATTCCTCAGGGATATCCTTTCAAGAGATATAAGTGAGTCACCTTCCTGATATGATCCTCCTTGATACTCAGACTCGTCGATCCTTTTTCTTGCTCAATAATGGTATTAAGTCTCACATGGTTTGCCAATCTCTCCCACTTCCTTTCTTCCATATGACCATGATAATGGTATTGATTCACATCTGTAGGGTCTAGATAAATTCAATCCGAGATGTCCTATCGTAGGTGTCCTGCGTCGACTCATTAAAGGCTTCATAATTTTTGAGAATTTCATAATCCTCTGGTAAACTGTTGGAAATTTGCTATAACCACAATGATACGAAAATGAAAGTTCCAAGGCGTAATATTCTTCTGGTAAAACCCCCTTTATTTGATGATCCTATCGAATTCGTAAGTAATCTAACACACCCCAGGGCTATCGTAGGAAACATATAACATATACTTATATCATATTCAGAGTAATTGTCCTATTTGTCCTTAATGATAATTCCAACTCAACATTTCGACTCAATTTACCATGTATTTTCCCTCAACTGACCCGGAGTATCACAAACACACTATTTTTGCTTACCTCTTACTCCTCTTTTTAAGTACCCAACTGGTTTCATTCTCGACATGTAGATACTTGCAGGTTACATAACCGTTCTTGTGTGATTCGTGTTAATCTTATTTGTAAACTTCCCTTCCTTTGGTTCGTTCTATTTTATGTATCTCATACATACCAAAACTCTTTTGTCTATTTGTTGTAACTTATCTCGTCATACTCTTTTCTTTCCTTTATTTGTCCCTTGATTATCACATCTTATATTCTACTATAGAAAACTTTATGTCCAATCTTATTTGTCACTTATAAATCGCAATATCATTAACAAACGACTCTACTGTCAATTCCTTTGCCTCTATTCCAGTATAGCATCTCTATCCTTTACAATATTCCTCGAGTTTCTATTCATCATTCATGCTAGTCCCATTGGACGACAATGCTTTTATATAATCATTGGCATTTATGCCACATCAATGTACATGAGCCGATAAGGCTATCAAAATGATATAAAAAATATAGGCCGACTGGGCCCGACATATCTAACCATATACACATGTCTACAAGCCTCTAAGGAGAGTATATCATATCACATGAGCGGGACAGGACCCCGCTATGCCCATAACTATGTACATAAAAGAATAAGTACCCATAAGCTATGGCTCCGAATGAAATGGAGCTCTGCTATGTAGTCTCCGAGAATGTGGCTATGGATCAAGCCTGTCTCCCTGTGCACCTGCGGGCATGACGCAGCGTCCACAAACAAAAGGACGTCAGTACGAAGAATGTAGTGAGTATGCAAAGTATGGTCAATATCAATATAGAAGCATAATAAGCAACATAAGAAATAACACAGGGTGGGAGATGGTGATATCATCGTCATAGGCACTTACTTGCCTTTCATAAGGCTTTCCATTTCTAATGCGTATTTGTGTACTTACATACAATTCGTATCCGTTCCAAATTTGTACTCATATTCGTATACATACCCTTATTCACATTCATATCGTATCATATTCGTATTCATATCATATACATAATCATTTACATAGCATACCCAACCATGCAGGGTCGGTGTTTCATACATACTTGGCCAACCAAGGCTCAAGGTTACTCATACCTGGCCCTACCAAGGCTTCAGGGTTGCATCTACCTAGCCCTACCAAGGCGTCAGGGTTATCCGTACCATTTGCAGAGGTGTGCGCGCGTTACGTAATCATCTATATACTTATTTATATATCTTACCCGGCCTTATAAGCTCGGGGTTCCATAATAGTCATACATAGGCACATATACATAATAGCTCATAAGCATCTTTACTATTTACATCATTGTCACAATCGTCATCAACATCATTGTTACTATTATCGTCATTCATCACATTTATCTTTATAGGCTTACTCGTCATACGATGGATTTAGTGCAATCGTGGCGTATCAAGAATCGCGAGCTTACTAGCTCGGAAGATCAAATCATTTGAAGGATATCATAGTCCCATAGAAGATTTAGATATTTGAACAAAGAATCATGCCTTATGAAAGAAGGGTTAGCCTTACATACCTTTTCCGTTCAACTATTCTACACTTGCGCGTTCTCCTCCAATGCTAGCGTTTCTATCTTCATTAAAGTCATACTATCATTAGAATCGATAGCTAGCATATATGACTAAAGCTAGAGAAAATCGGATAGTCATTATCCATCCACATTATCCACATTTCTTAGTTTACCTTCGATTACTCATATCCATGGCTATAATACACGACCATGTTCATTCACGTACGTTGCTCATCTCATGTTCTCAACATCACTTATAACATATTTACATCACAACACATCAAGAAGCATAACTCAATCCAAACTATTTCTCAAAATGACACTATTCCACATTCATGACCCATTCTTCTATACCCTTCTACAATCCAAGTATTTCAACTCTTAATTACCTTAAACAACATAGAAATATCATGAATCTTACCTTAGATGTCATAGGAACAAGCCTTGGTTGAAAATGCTTCACTTGAGAAAAACCCTAGTTTCACCTTCACTTGGATTTCTTACTTTGGAGGAACTTTAATGGGTTCTTTACACTCGATTCACTTAGCTTGATGTAGATGATCACTATTAATCCTTGAGTTCTTGTGGAATAAATGTAGAGAGATGTTTTAGAGAGAAGGGGTGAAGTGTGGAAATGAAATAATAGACTTGGTCCCCTTTTTAATAACCCAAAATCTGATTTGAAATGAACAGTCGTCGAAAGTGCACAGTGGTCGTAAACCCAGTTTACGGTCCGTATTCTAGTTTACGGGCCGTATTTCGTGGTCGTGTTTAAGAATAACAGAACCAGAAAGGTATGCTGGGGGTCATGGTGATTTACGATCACGATTTACGGGCCGTATTTCAATTTACGGTTCGTATTCCAAGTCGTATTTAACCATGTGGACATTTGACAGAAAGTTGAAGTTTTGGAGGTTGAAATACGACATGGCAGTTTACGGGCTGTATACCACTTTACGATCCGTATTCCATTTTACGTTCAACTGGCCAAAGTGAAAACCTATGACTTTTCCACATTCTCAGAACCTATAGTTAGTCATTATGGATCATAACCTATCTCTTATTGCAATTGCCTTTGGAACTTTATTTAGGGTCATCAATGTCATCTCATATGTCACGACCCAACCCCGTAGGCCGTGACTAGTGCCCGATCTGGGCACTCAAACCCATTCTAATATACAACAGAAGCCGACGAGGCTTTATTTCAAATTTAGCTAATTTCCAGAAAAAATTCGGCAGAGTTTCCTTTGTTTTACGGACTATCCCATATACCCTGCACGCAGAAAATACCAACAAAGGCCACACCGGGCCAACAGAGTAACATTTAAATATATGCGGACCGGCCGCCGTGGCGAATGGGATCGCCCAAACACAACATATACACACAGCTGTACAGAAAGATCCCAACCCACAAACATGTCCACAGACCTCTAAACAGACCGACAGAATCATATGACGGGACAGGGCCCCGCCGTACCCATGAACGAGAATATACATATATAGAAGTGACAGACTATACCAAAAGATGGCTCTGAATAAAAGAGCGCTCCAAAAATAGCAGAGTGAGATCCTAAGCGGACGGATCAGCAAACCTGTCGGCGGTACCTGCGCGGCACGAAAACGCAACCCCCGAGGAAAGGGGGTCAGTACGAAATATGTACTGAATAAGTAAAGCTTGAGTTGCAGAAACAAAATCATAACTGGTACAGAACGTACAAGAATAAACAGAAAAATCCAAAGTATCAGATACATAATTTCAAAACATGCAGAGTGTGTACAGAACGTATGTCATATCAAATCCGGCCCCTGCCAAGGGACTCGACAGACAGAACGTGGCCACCCTCCCGACGCTGGTGCCACAACACAGAAGAATCAGAATAGGGGCATAACCCCGTAACATAATATGTCATATCAGATGGCTATAGTAAATCATATCAGAACAAACGTACATGGCACAACATACTCCACAAACCCATGTACGCGTATACCTTCCCCCCTCACATCGAGGCACGGCGAACAATGCAGGGGATTACGCTTGACAACATATCCTGGCCCGGGCTCAGTGTGGGAAACATTGGGGCATCCACGAATAGAGTAGTGAGAAACTAAATGCAGTTAAAATATCATAAATATTTTCAGAGACTCGATGAAGCTTATTAATGACAAACAAATCCAATGAAGTCAGACGGAGTTATAATACGTGGGGTTCGGATGTCATAAAGAATTACAGAAGCATAATCTTTCTGAAATCGTTCCGGGTGCCAAAACAATTTATAAGACTTAATGGAATATTTAAAATAGTTTTTGTTTAGTAATTAAAAGAGTAGTTAGGACATTTCTTTCAAAAACTGCTCGAAAACAAGCCTTAAGTACAATAAGGGTAAAACCGGGAATAGTGGGCCCACCTCGGGACAAGCAAGGCGGTGGGCTCAAATTACGCATTTTTTATGCTTATGATGTCACCTAGAAAGACTCTAGGGCATTCCGTAGTTTTCTAGACCATTTGGGGAAAATATGCATAATTCTCCAAAAAGGACTCTTAAGGTGTTCAATTCCATTGAATGAAAATGCGACAATTTCAATCGCGGGTTCCGATGAACAGAATAATCCCCGAGGCGTAAATCCAAGCCTAGTACATCTAGGACATGCCAAGAGAAGAATCGGGATAGCTTTACATACCTTTCAAGCTCCTTACGCCTTTCCAAACTCACTTCCCGTTTCGTCAAAAATATGCAAATGGTCACATTTACCAATTGTAAGCTATAGATGCTCCGAATTCAATTCAACTCATATTTGTCTACCGAAATTTCGGCAGCACTCCCCCTATACATATAGCACCCCCGAGAACTTAACTCGGCTCACAATCATCAACAACAACCCAAACAACAACATCAACATCAACAACAAACATTAGAAACACAATATGGCAACACTAGTTCTACTTGCCGACATAATGCCATTATCTTCATTTCAACTTCAATTTCCAAACCAATTTCAATGATTTCACATTCATTATCAAACTAGATCATCACAACATAGTTTAGAAGCGTTTCATATCGTTTCCTTAAATTATACACACGATATACATAATATACGAACTTTCCGCCGAAGTCATAACTCATTCAAAACTTCTAATCTTTGGCATACATATTCATGACATGTTTTCATCTTCCAAATTCATCAATACTCATCATAATTTGCAACTTAATAACTTCATTTTCATAATGTCGTAAAATCATTCTAAAACGACATAAACTTCTACATTCCATTTCATAACAAACTTATATCGTTTTACTTTCATGTACCTTGCAAACATCACAACAACACTACTAACTTGCTAAACAAAATTGATTCATTCTCATTATACCAAAGACACCCCACGGCTACATCACTATTTTTCAACTTCTATCAAATTCATTCAACTTTCATTTCCAATATGCATTTCACCCCAACCGCAACTAGAATATGATATAAATTCAACACATTATAATTATACACATACATATATACACGGCCACATGCCTATATACATACCCACTTGGTAAACTTCCATTTTTCCGTACAATCAACTCATTCCCACATACTACAACACAAACAAAACTTCATAACACAAGAATAAGGGATAAATTCTTACCTTTTCCTCTAGTCTTCTTCACTTGGACAAATGATCAAATTGATGAACCAAGGCCTCTTTCTTCCAAACCAACTACACCAAGTTGAAAAGGGACCTTGAATTAGTAGGAATTCAACAAGAAATTAATTTTTAGAGGGAGATTTTTGATGGTGATTTTCCAAAGCCAAACCCGAAATGGGTTCCTTGTCTTGCTCTTGGTTTTTTTCTTCTTTCTCTTGAAACTTCTAATAGATGAAAACTAATATAATATGGTCCCTTTATTAACGTGTCACATGGCCAAGCACATGACTAATTCATGTGGATCATGGGCCAAAGCTTGGCCGGCCATGCCCCTTAGTTTGGGCCTCCATTCCATTAATATTTTTGAGCCCAATTGGTTGCGGATCTTATTTTGTAATTCCCGAAAATAATTCCCGAAACTCCAACTTTTCCCTTGGGCTTCCCCGACTCTTCCACATTAATATTCTTTCATAAACAACTCATGTGTTAATTAGAATCAATTATGGCCTTACTTCTTAAAATTCAAGATTATTTCTAATTTTCCAAATGTGCGAAAACACGGGATATAACATCTTCCCCCCTTTAGAACATTCGTCCCCGAATGTTAAATTAATCTTATAGGGTTTGAAATGGTTTCGGGGGAGTTTCTGTTTATAGACAGCACAATTAGTACACATTCATTATCGAAATGGAATTAAGCAAAGATTCGAGATTACCTGTGGGCATAGGGAACAAATGAGGATATTTCTTCTTCATCTCCTCTTCGGCCTCCCAGGTCATTTCCTCCGTATTATTGTTTTGCCACAGCACCTTGACAGAAGCTACATCCTTGTTCCGGAGCTTCCTTACCTGGCGGTCCAAAATGGCTATGGGCTGCTCCTCGTATGATAACTGCTCCGTCACCTGAATGTCATCCGCAGGAAATATTCTGGAAGGGTCACCAATGCATTTGCGGAGCATAGACACATGGAATACCGGATGTACCGCTTCCAAATCAGATGGCAGATCTAACTCATAGGCGACATTTCCAATTTTCCGCACAATCAGATAAGGCCCAATATAACGCGGACTAAGCTTACCCTTCCTGCCGAACCGCATTACGCCTTTCATAGGCGATACCTTTAGAAATACCCAATCACCAACCTGGAATTCCAAAGGACGACGCCGTTTATCGGCGTATGATTTCTGTCGACTCTGGGCTGCCAATAGTCGCTCCCGGATAAGTTTCACCTTATCAACGGCCTGCTGGATCATATCTGGGCCGATTAACTCTGTCTCGCCAATATCAAACCAGCCAATAGGTGACCTGCATTTCCTGCCATACAGAGCCTCGTACGGAGCCATCTGGATGCTGGAATGGTAGTTGTTATTATAAGCAAATTCAATCAATGGCAAGTGATCCTCCCAGCTACCTCTGAAATCGATAACACAGGCCCGCAACATATCTTCAAGTGTCTGGATAGTGCGCTCGGCCTGTCCGTCACTCTGAGGATGGAAAGCTGTGCTCAGGCTCAGCTGAGTCCCTAATCCTTCCTGAAAAGATCTCCAGAAGTTCGCCGTGAACTAAGAACCTCTGTCAGTGATAATAGATATAGGAACTCCATGAAGCTTCACTATTTCTTTAATATAAAGCCTGGCATAATCCTCGGCGGAATAAGTAGTTCTGACGGGGAGAAAATGGGCTGATTTTGTCAGCCTATCAACAATAACCCAGATGGAATCATACTTCCGTGGAGTGCGAGGCAACCCTGTAATGAAGTCCATATTAATGACCTCCCACTTCCACGTCGGAATTTCCATTTCCTGCAACAGTCCACCCGGTTTCTGGTGTTCAATCTTGACCTGCTGACAATTGGGACACTGGGCGACGAACTCGGCGATGTCCCGTTTCATGCCATCCCACCAGTATAAGCATCGAAGATCATGGTACATCTTCGTGGACCCAGGATGGACCGAATAGCGAGCATAATGTGCCTCGCTCATAACCTGCTGCCGAAGGCCTGCAATATCAGGTACACACAACCTGCCCTTAAATAATAAAGTCCCGTCCGGAGTGAACTCGAACGGAGTCTTCTCCTTATCATAGGTTGTGTCTCTGTATCGTGCCAAAACAAGATCTTCATATTGATGCCGCTTGATATCTTCCTTAATAGATGATTCAGAAACCCCTCGGACAGAAATTCGTGTACCTCCAGAATCGGCCAGACGAACCCCAAGATTAGCCAACTGATAAATGTCACGTACTATCTCTCTCCTGTCTGGCTGTAAATCTACCAAGCTGCCAATAGATTTCCGGCTAAGCGCATCTGCAACAACATTAGCCTTGCCCGGATGATACAGAATATCCACATCATAGTCTTTCAGGAGCTCCAGCCACCTCCGCTGCCGCAAATTAAGCTCTTTCTGCCTGAAAATATACTGGAGACTCTTATGGTCTGTATAGATATCAACATGAACGCCATATAAATAATGTCTCCATATCTTCAGGGCATGGATCACCGCTGCAAGCTCCAGATCGTGAGTAGGATAATTCTTTTCATGCTTTTTCAATTGCCGAGAAGCATAAGCTATAACTCTGCCGTGCTGCATCAATACACAGCCCAATCCCACGCCAGAAGCGTCACAATAAATAACATATCCATCGGGTCCCTCTGGAAGAGTCAGAACTGGGGCTGTAGTCAGCTTCTCTTTCAGCAACTGGAAGCTTCGTTCACAAGCATCAGTCCACTGGAACTTGGCTCCCTTCTGAGTTAGCCTTGTCAAAGGCGCTGAAATCGAAGAAAACTTTTCCACAAATCTTCTGTAATAGCCAGCTAACCCCAGGAAACTACGTACCTCTGTGGGCGTCGTGGGTCTGGGCCAATTTTTCACGGCATCAATCTTCTGTGTATCCACCCGGACACCATCAGCTGCAATAATATGCCCCAGGAATGCCACTGAAGCCAGCCAGAATTCACATTTAGAAAATTTTGCATATAATTTCCGATGCCGAAGTACACCAAGTACCGCTCTCAGATGATCTGCGTGCTCTGCCTCGGACCGAGAATAAACCAGGATGTCATCGATAAATACAATTACGAACATGTCTAAGAATGGCCTGAATACCCGGTTCATTAAATCCATGAATACCGCAGGAGCATTAGTCAGCCCAAAAGACATAACTCTGAATTCATAATGCCCATATCTGGTCCGGAATGCTGTCTTAGGAATATCGGCCTCCCGTACCCGTACCTGATGATAGCCAGACCGAAGATCTATCTTCGAAAAATACTTGGCGCCCTGCAACTGATCAAACAAATCGTCAATTCTGGGGAGGGGGTATTTATTCTTTATGGTTACCTTATTCAGCTGTCGATAATCAATACACATACGCAACGACCCGTCTTTCTTACGCACAAATAATACCGGGGCTCCCCAAGGCGAAGTACTGGGTCTAATGAAGCCTTTTTCTAACAGATCCTTCAACTGCTCTTTCAGTTCTTTCAATTCTGCCGGTGCCATTCTGTACGGGGGAATACATATCGGCTGAGTATCTGGAAGCAAATCAATAGTAAAATCTATCTCCCGCTCTGGAGGAAGGCCTGGAAGCTCTTCTGGGAACACATCTGGAAATTCATTAACCACGGGAACTGACTGAAGAGTCGGCGTTTCTGCTGTCAAGTCTTGTACCCAAACCAGATGATAAAAATAACCCTTTCTGATCATTTTCTTCGCCTTAAGGTATGAAATAAACTTACCTTTCGGCGATGCTGTATTACCGGCCCATTCTATAACTGGCTCCCCGGGAAACTGGAAACGAACTACCTTAGTTTGGCAGTCAACATTAGCATAACAGGAGGCTAGCCAGTCCATTCCCATAATAACATCGAACTCGACCATATCTAACTCCACCAGATCTGCCTTAGTGTCACGGCCACATACAATTACAGAACAGTTCTTATATACCTGTTTTGCTACAATAAAGTCCCCAATCAGTGTGGCTACCTCGAACGGCTCTATAGGTTCAGATGTTATACCAATTTTACAAGCAACCAGAGGCGAAATATATGACAAAGTCGAACCTGGATCAATCAATGCATACACAGACCGAGAGAAAACCAATAATGTACCTGTAACGACATTAGGCGATGCCTCCTGATCCTGGCGGCTGGACAGAGCATAGATGCGGTTCGAAGGACCGCTAGTACTAGAAGCTCCACCACGGCTTCTGCCGCGACCCGCTGGTGCTGAAGTACCCGGCCCCGTAGGGCGATAGCCACTGATGAAGATGAAGACCCGGCGGCTGATCCGGTAGGCTGCGCTGCACCACCCGAACTACCCTTATACGGGCAATCTCTCACAGAATGGCCCTGATGGCCACAAGAAAAACATGCACCGGTGGCTCTGTAGCACTCCCCAGGATGGTATCTGCCACAGTAAGAACACTGAGGCCTAGGTGGCCTCGTCTGACCAGAACCCCTGTCTGTCCGCGAACCTGAAGCCCTGGAGCTCTGACCTGCTCCTGAATAACCTGGGCTATCAAATCTGCGACCTGTAGGCTGTGGAGGTGCGCTCTGTGCCGGCTGGGATAGATGTCTGCTAGGCTGCTGCGGCTGCTGAGGCTGCTGAGGCTGCCTGCCCCGAAAATCTCCAGAATACCCAGATGATCTGGCCCTCTTGGGCTGTCTCCGATCCTGGCTCCTATCAGGCTGACGCTCCCTATGCCGGTCCTCCATGCCCTGGGCGTGGGCCTGAATCCGGGCAATATCCATGCCGGGATGAGCAGCCAATACCAAACAGCTGTCGACAAAATAACGGTCCAGCCCCATAATATACCTGTGCATCCTGTCAGCCATAGTAGCTACCACAGCAGGTGCGTATCGGGCCAATGAGTCGAACTCCATACTGTACTCTCGAACACTGCGACCCCTCTGTTTCAGCAATAAGAATATTTCAGCCTTGGCCCGCCGTAACTCCGGAGGCAGAAAATGACTAAGAAAAGCCTGAGAAAAATCATCCCAAACTGCTGGGGGAGCGCCGTCGCCTCTGGATAACTCCCATGACTCGTACCAATTTGCCGCTACATCATACAACCGGTACGAAGCCAATGTGACTGACTCTGTCGCTGAAGCATTAATAAAATATAAGGTGCGCCGCATCTTCCTGATAAACTCCTCAGGATCCTCCTCGGGCTTTGTCCCGAAGAACTCTGGAGGGCCACAAGTCAAGAACTCACGAGCGCTCGAACTGTCACGCCTATATGCTCGGTCACCTCCCAATCCGTGCCCCTGAACCTATCCCGCCACAAGTCTGGTCAATAGCTGGACTGCCTCTCTCATAGCCTGATCCTCAGTCCCTGGCCGTGGAGCTGGAGGCTCAGGTACTGGAATCTCGGGAGCTGGCGGTGGAGCCGCCCCCCGACCTGCAGCTGCTGCTGCTCCAATCTCCTCTACGTGTGGCGGTGTGGAAGAGCCCTCTGCCGGGGGCAAAATATCAGGAGCAATATGAGCATGGGCCCTGGTAACCCTCTGGGCCCGACTAGTCTCTCCCACAGCTGCTGCCTTGGCCTTTTGGGCCGCTGTCGCCTTTTTTGGAGGCATAACTGCAAATGTAACAATTCGTTAGGGAGGAATCATCGTGATAACACAGCTCTATCGCACGATCTAAGACAGAAAGAAGGGTAGTATCCTAAATGCCCTGTAGCCTCGTGTTTATAGGTATGGTGCATAACACACCGATAAACAAGACTCTACTAGACACGGTCTGTAGACATTCCGAGGATGAACCGCTCTGGTACCACTTTTGTCACGACCCAACCCCGTAGGCCGTGACTAGTGCCCGATCTGGGCACTCAAACCCATTCTAATATACAACAGAAGCCGACGAGGCTTTATTTCAAATTTAGCTAATTTCCAGAAAAATTTCGGCAGAGTTTCCTTTGTTTTACGGACTATCCCATATACCCTGCACGCAGAAAATACCAACAAAGGCCACACCGGGCCAACAGAGTAACATTTAAATATATGCGGACCGGTCGCCGCGGCGAATAGGATCGCCCAAACACAACATATACACACAGCTGTACAGAAAGTTCCCAACCCACAAACATGTCCACAGACCTCTAAACAGACCGACAGAATCATATGACGGGACAGGGCCCCGCCGTACCCATGAACGAGAATATACATATATAGAAGTGACAGACTATACCAAAAGATGGCTCTGAATAAAAGAGCGCTCCAAAAATAGCAGAGTGAGATCCTAAGCGGACGGATCAGCAAACCTGTCGTCGGTACCTGCGCGGCACGAAAACGCAGCCCCCGAGTAAAGGGGGTCAGTACGAAATATGTACTGAATATGTAAAGCCTGAGTTGCAGAAACAAAATCATAACTGGTACAGAACGTACAAGAATAAACAGAAAAATCCAAAGTATCAGATACATAATTTCAAAACATGCAGAGTGTGTACAGAACGTATGTCATATCAAATCCGGCCCCTGCCAAGGGACTCGACAGACAGAACGTGGCCACCCTCCCGACGCTGGTGCCACAACACAGAAGAATCAGAATAGGGGCATAACCCCGTAACATAATATGTCATATCAGATGGCCATAGTAAATCATATCAGAACAAACGTACATGGCACAGCATACTCCACAAACCCATGTACGCGTATACCTGCCCCCTCACATCGAGGCACGGCGAACAATGCAGGGGATTACGCTTGACAACATATCCTGGCCCGGGCTCAGTGTGGGAAACATTGGGGCATCCACGAATAGAGTAGTGAGAAACTAAATGCAGTTAAAATATCATAAATATTTTCAGAGACTCGATGAAGCTTATTAATGACAAACAAATCCAATGAAGTCAGACGGAGTTATAATACGTGGGGTTCGGATGTCATAAAGAATTACAGAAGCATAATCTTTCTGAAATCGTTCCGGGTGCCAAAACAATTTATAAGACTTAATGGAATATTTAAAACAGTTTTTGTTTAGTAATTAAAAGAGTAGTTAGGACATTTCTTTCAAAAACTGCTCGAAAACAAGCCTTAAGTACAATAAGGGTAAAACCGGGAATAGTGGGCCCACCTCGGGACAAGCAAGGCGGTGGGCTCAAATTACGCCTTTTTTATGCTTATGAGGTCACCTAGAAAGACTCTAGGGCATTCCGTAGTTTTCTAGACCATTTGGGGAAAATATGCATAATTCTCCAAAAAGGACTCTTAAGGTGTTCAATTCCATTGAATGAAAATGCGACAATTTCAATCGCGGGTTCCGATGAACAGAATAATCCCCGAGGCGTAAATCCAAGCCTAGTACATCTAGGACATGCCAAGAGAAGAATCGGGATAGCTTTACATACCTTTCAAGCTCCTTACGCCTTTCCAAACTCACTTCCCGTTTCGTCAAAAATCTGCAAATGGTCACATTTACCAATTGTAAGCTATAGATGCTCCGAATTCAATTCAACTCATATTTGTCTACCGAAATTTCGGCAGCACTCCCCCTATACATATAGCACCCCCGAGAACTTAACTCGGCTCACAATCATCAATAACAACCCAAACAACAACATCAACATCAACAACAAACATTAGAAACACAATATGGCAAAACTAGTTCTACTTGCCGACATAATGCCATTATCTTCATTTCAACTTCAATTTCCAAACCAATTTCAATGATTTCACATTCATTATCAAACTAGATCATCACAACATAGTTTAGAAGCGTTTCATATCGTTTCCTTAAATTATACACACGATATACATAATATACGAACTTTCCGCCGAAGTCATAACTCATTCAAAACTTCTAATCTTTGGCATACATATTCATGACATGTTTTCATCTTCCAAATTCATCAATACTCATCATAATTTGCAACTTAATAACTTCATTTTCATAATGTCGTAAAATCATTCTAAAACGACATAAACTTCTACATTCCATTTCATAACAAACTTATATCGTTTTACTTTCATGTACCTTGCAAACATCACAACAACACTACTAACTTGCTAAACAAAATTGATTCATTCTCATTATACCAAAGACACCCCACGGCTACATCACTATTTTTCAACTTCTATCAAATTCATTCAACTTTCATTTCCAATATGCATTTCACCCCAACCGCAACTAGAATATGATATAAATTCAACACATTATAATTATACACATACATATATACACGGCCACATGCCTATATACATACCCACTTGGTA
Source organism: Lycium barbarum (assembly GCF_019175385.1). Lineage (NCBI taxonomy): Eukaryota > Viridiplantae > Streptophyta > Magnoliopsida > Solanales > Solanaceae > Lycium > Lycium barbarum. Next base: position 51,033,880 of record NC_083340.1, read on the forward strand.
AACTTCCATTTTTCCGTACAATCAACTCATTCCCACATACTACAACACAAACAAAACTTCATAACACAAGAATAAGGGATAAATTCTTACCTTTTCCTCTAGTCTTCTTCACTTGGACAAATGATCAAATTGATGAACCAAGGCCTCTTTCTTCCAAACCAACTACACCAAGTTGAAAAGGGACCTTGAATTAGTAGGAATTCAACAAGAAATTAATTTTTAGAGGGAGATTTTTGATGGTGATTTTCCAAAGCCAAACCCGAAATGGGTTCCTTGTCTTGCTCTTGGTTTTTTTCTTCTTTCTCTTGAAACTTCTAATAGATGAAAACTAATATAATATGGTCCCTTTATTAACTTGTCACATGACCAAGCACATGACTAATTCATGTGGATCATGGGCCAAAGCTTGGCCGGCCATGCCCCTTAGTTTGGGCCTCCATTCCATTAATTTTTTTGAGCCCAATTGGTTGCGGATCTTATTTTGTAATTCCCGAAAATAATTCCCGAAACTCCAACTTTTCCCTTGGGCTTCCCCGACTCTTCCACATTAATATTCTTTCATAAACAACTCATGTGTTAATTAGAATCAATTATGGCCTTACTTCTTAAAATTCAAGATTATTTCTAATTTTCCAAATGTGCGAAAACACGGGATATAACATCATACTCATGGAAATATCGTATACTCGTACTCCTCACTAGTTCATTCACTTGTGCAACAACGGAGGATTTTCCAAGGTGTAACATTCTTCCCCCCTTAAGAACATTCGTCCTCGAATGTTAAAGTCCTTGGGGATTCTATAAAAATTTCGCTAGAGTCTCCCCTATAATAGGGCTCTACCATCCTGTCACAACAACCCATAATAACAATGCCTCACAGGGCCACAACATAATAGCAATAGAATTTGGACACACACGACTCAAAAACATAAAAGAAAAACATACATACCTTAAATTCTTGACGTCTCATCTTGGATCTCTTCTAAGGGCTGAAATAAATGCGGGTACCTGGATCGCATACTTTCTTCCGCCTCCCATGTCATTTCTTCTCGTTTACTGCTTCTCCATAGAACCTTAACTGAGGCCACCTCTTTGTTTCTAAGCCTCTATACTGGCCTATCTAGAATGGCAATGGGCACTTCTTCATAATTCAACTTTTCTGTCACTTGCACATCGCTTATTGGCACGATATTAGTAGGATCTCCAACACATTTTCGAAGCATCGAGACATGGAAAACTGGATGGACTAACTCCAAATCCGGAGGTAAATCTAACTGAACAATCTCATAAGGTCCAATATATCGGGGACTAAGCTTCCCGTTTTTTCCAAATCTCATTACACCCTTCATCGGTGACACTTTCAAGAATACCCAAATCTTTCACTTGGAACTCTAAGTCTCTTCGACGATTATCCGCATAGGACTTTTGACGACTTTGGGCTGCTAACAACCGATCTTGTATGAGCTTGACTTTCTCTATGGCTTGCTGGACCAAGTCTGGCTCTATCAATCTAGTCTCTCCTGTTTCAAACCACCCAATTGGGGATCTACACTTTCGCCCATATAAAGCTTCATACGGTGCCATTTGAATGCTAAAATGATAACTGTTATTGTAAGCAAACTGTTATATCCTGTATTTTTACACGTCGAATTATCCGCAAGCTAATCGACTTAAGTTAAAGGCGGGGTCATTTTTGGATATGAAATAGGAACTTTTAATTTTCAATTTTAATTAGTACACAAATTGCTTATAAATTTTATTTAGCGTAGAAATATTATTGGAGATTAGGGACTAATTAATTATGATTAGATTATTAAGTAGGGATTAGTGATTAATTAAAATTAATTAATTTAATTATGGTTGTGGGCCCCACCCGTAAAAAAATAATAAAAATATAATTCAAGAAATTAAATTGGTGAGTCATAAATTTTTGGCCGGGGGGGGGGGTACGTGTCCTTTTGAGGGGCACCACATATAAGTGGGATGATGAAAAACTTAGCAAATTGATTTCATTTTACAAGGTTAAACTTAGAAGAAAAGAGGAACATTTCCATGGCTGCTCTCGGCCAGCCATGGTTGAAGGAAAAATTATTTTTGTTGCTATTTTGATTAAGTTCCAAGTAATTTGCAAGTTCAAGGAGGTGATAGCAACATTGGATAATGAATTGAGGAAGAAGAAATAGTGAAATTGGAGAAAATAAATGTAGAAATTCCTCCGAGTAAATTAAGGTAAGATTTTCTTATTTTGTGGTATAATTGTATTAATGGTGTTGTAATGGAAGGATTAAAATTGGATTGGATGAAAATTGGAAGTAAGAAATTGCATGAAATCGTTGATATCAGGAGTTGTAGTTGTTATATGGAATTGTTGAGTTGAAAGGATTAAAAGTATGATTTATGTTCATATGTTGTTGTTCGTGATGTGGTCGTGTGCCATTGATGTGGATTCTAAATTTGAAAGAAAGATGTATAACGTATCGTATACAAAGCGTATGTTGGTTTGTTTGGTGTATAATCTTAAAACGTTAATGATTTGGATTGGAAAAGGATTAAGAAGGATTGTTGGATTGTTTGAGTTGTTATGGGCTGAATTGTAAGGATTCTATATGAATATCTCTATTACTGTCATTGTTGGTATTGCTGTGATAACAGGTGGATAATTGGAAGTTCGGGTTAGGCGAGTATATAGGGGAAATGCTGCCCGATTTCCATTAAGTTCTTAACTAATGAAAATCCTAATCAAGAAAGCATGGATTAAAGAATGATTCCTATAGATTTATAAGCTAGAAAGTATAGTTTACTAACGATAGTGTTACTTTCATATTAAATAGGCTAAAGGGGCGACGAAGCGAACTTGGTTACGGTTAACCTGTAACAGGTATGTAAAGTTATCCTTTCTTTCTTTTTTGGCATGATCTTTCTGAAACGAACAAACGACGTATATATATATATATATATATATATATATATGACTCCAAAGTAGTTCCTATTCTTAGAGCCACTAGGATGGCCAACGTTCTTGATTTCCAGAAACTATTTCATTATGTCTGGATATGTGTATATGATTCCGGAAGTTCTATTTTAATATAATCCATGGTGACATTCGAAAGGTATTTGATGTGATTATTGTCTTGATTTTCAAATGATAGCTCGTTTTGATTATTCTATCGAGTCTCAGATGTGTTTTAACTTGCATATGGTTGCTCACTACTCTGCTCGTGCATGCCTCAATATGTCTTTCACTGAGTCCCGGGCCAGGATACGTTTTCGTTCACAGTTTCACTGCATTGTTCACCGAGTCCCTCACTAGAGGGCCGGGATATGATATATATATATATATATATATATATATATATATATATGATGGTGTTATGATGTGATGGCGTTATGATGTGATGGTGTTATGATGTGACGGTGTTATGATGTGTTTATGGCGCCAAGGATGGTATGTGGCGACCTTATTCACCGAGTCCCATAATGGGCCGGATATGATATATGATATTGGTATGCATGATTTTCATTTCATAAGCCAAGTGTATTGATATTTTAAAAGTCATACTTGTTTCTGGTAATCTCTATTTTAGTTATGATCCTCTTTATTGTATTTCATGCTTTATATACTCAGTACATATTCCGTACTGACCCCCTTTCCTTCGGGGGGCTGCGTTTCATGCCCGCAGGTACAGACGCTCGATTCGGTGATCCCCCCAGCTTAGGATTTCCATTCAGCTGTCTTGGAGAGCTCCGTTGTTTCGGAGCCTAGACTTTTGGTACAGACCTTATGATGTATATATACATGTTTATACAGGGGTACGGCGGGGCCCTGTCCCCTCATATTTCGCTATCGATACTCTTAGAGGTCTGTAGACATATGTGTGGGTTGTGTATAAGTTCTGTTCAGCTGTGTCTATACGATGTGCTATGATATGATATTCGTCTGTAGTGGCAGCCTTGTCGGCTTGCATATGATATTGATATGTCGTGGCAGCCTTGTCGGCTTGCGTATCATTTTATGATTGATTAGTTGTGACTCCTCAGGAGACAGTTATCTGGATATATATACATGACGACGTTATGAACCTTGGAGGTCTTTTGCAAGTTCCCATATTGTTCTTAGATTCAGTCTGATTATATCCAACTGGTACGTATACGAGTGTCCAGGTCAGGCACTAGTCATGGCCCACGGGGTTGGGTCGTGACACAAACTGTCACGACCCAGCCCCGTGGGCCATGACTAGTGCCCAAGCTGGACACTCGTATACGTACCTGTTAGACATAGTCAGACTGAAACTATAGACAATATGGGAATTGGCAAAGACCCAAAGGTTCACAACGTCACATATCATTATAACCTGTCTCCTGAGGAGTCACAACCAACCACAACGTAGTAAGATACGCAAGCCGACAAGGCTGCCATTATATACCATTATGATACGCAAGCCGACAAGGCTGCCACTACATGTCAATATACTACGCAAGCCGACAAGGCTGCCACTACATATCGATACAATATGCAAGCCGGCAAGGTTGCCACAACAAATAGAAATATCCACGACAAACCATATAGACACAGGTGACCATAATCTATATACAACCCACACATATGTCTACAGACCTCTAAGAGTATCGATAGTGAAATATGACGGGACAGGGCCCCGTCGTACCCCAGGATAAACATATATATATATATATATACATCAAAAGATCTGTACCAAAAGTCTAGGCCCCGGAACAATGGAGCTCTCCAAGACAGCTGAGTGGAAATCCTAAGCTGGAGGATCACCAAATCGAGTATCTGTACCTGCGGGCATGAAACGCAGCCCCCCGAAGAAAGGGGGTCGGTACGAGATATGTACTGAGTATATAAAACATGAAACACAATAAAGAGGATCATGATTGAAATAGAAATTACACGAGACAAGTATGACTTTCAAAATACCAATACACTTGCCTTATAAAATGTGAAACATGTATATCAATATCATATGTCATATCCGGCCCATTATGGGACTCGGTGAATAAAGTCATCATATACCATCCTTGGCGCCATAATCACATCATCATATCATCATATCATCATATATATATATATATATATATATATATATATATATATATACCGTATACCGACCCTCTAGTGAGGGACTCGGTGAACAATGCAATGAAACTGTGCACGAGAATGTACCTGGGCCCAGGACTCGGTGAAAGATATATTGAGGCATGCACGAGCAGAGTAGTGAGCAACCATATGCAAACTAAATCATATCTGAGGCTCAATAGGATAATCAAAATGAACTATCATTTGAAAATCAAGACAATAGTCATACCAAGTACCCTTCGAATGTCACTATGGATTATATCAAAATAGGACGCCCGAAATCATAGACATGTATCAAGACATAATAAAATAAGTTATGGGAATCAAGAACATTAGCCATCCTAGTGTCTCTAAGAATAGGAGCTTTTTTGGAGTCATATACACGTCGTCTGTTTGTTTCATAAAGATCATGCCAAAAGAAAGAAAGGATAGCTTTACATACCTGTTATAGGTTAACCGTAACCAAGTTCGCTGTGTCGCCCCTTTAGCCTATTTAATATGAAAGTAACGCTACCGTTAGTAAACTATACTTTCTAGCTTATAAATCTATCTTGGAATTTAATCTAAGCAAGAAAAAAAAATATATTTTTTAAACACCATGGCTGGCCGAGAGCTTGGCAGCCATGGCTATGCTCCTCCCTTTTTTTCACTTAATCTACAATTTGCAAATGAAAATGAATAGCTAAAATTAGTCATTAACTTGACTATGTATATGATGTCCATCCATAGGACACGTGCCCCCCCCCCCCCCTTAATGACTCATCAATTTTTATTGTTTTGTTTTATTAGTTTTTTTAAATTCGGTGGGGCCCACTTAATTATCTAATTAGCTAACTTAATTAATCTTAATTAATCACTAATCTCCACTTAATAATCTAATCATAGTTAATTAATCCATAATCTCCATTAATATTTCTATACTAATTGAAATTTATAAACAAATTGTGCACTAATTAAAATCGAGGATTAAAAGTCCTTATTTCATATCCCAAAAATAATCTCGTCCTTAACTTATGTCAATTAGCTTACGAATAATTCGACGTACAAATATACGGGATATAAAATCCTCCCCTCCCCTTTAGAACATTCGTCCTCGAATGTTAAATTGGTCCTATAAAGTCTTTTAAGAATTTCGGGGAAGTCTCCCTTATCGCTATAACATGTAGTCTCATCTATCAATCAATATAATCAAGTGAGGGATTTAAATTACCTGCAGGCGTAGGGAACAAGTAAGGGTACTTATTCTTCATCTCATCTTCGGCTTCCCAGGTCATCTCTTCTCTATTATTATTTCGCCATAACACCTTGACGGAAGCCACATCCTTAGTACGCAATCTCCTAACTTGCCGATCAAGTATAGCTATAGGTTTCTCCTCATAGGATAACTCCTGCATCACCTGGACATCATCCACGAGGAATACTCTAGAAGGGTCACCAGTGCATTTGCGAAGCATCGACACATGAAAGACTGGATGTACTGCTTCCAAATCAGATGGTAGGTCCAACTCATAGGCAACCTTGCCTACCCTACGGATAATCTGATAAGGCCCAATGTACCTCGGGCTAAGCTTCCCTTTCTTGCCGAATCTCATTACACCCTTCATGGGTGACACCTTCAAGAACACCCAATCACCAACCTGAAACTCTAAGTGTCGACGTCGATTATCTGCATACGACTTCTGTCGACTCTGGGCTGCTAATAATCTCTCCTGAATAATCTTCACCTTATCAACGACTTGCTGAATCATGTCTGGGCCTATTAATTTAGTCTCACCAACATCAAACCAACCAATAGGTGACCTGCACTTCCTCCCATATAAGGCCTCATACGGTGCCATTTGGATACTATAATGGTAGCTATTATTATAAGCAAACTCGATAAGTGGCAAATGATCGTCCCAGCTACCTCTGAAATCAATAATACAGGCCCGTAACATATCTTGTAGTGTCTGAATAGTATGCTCGGCCTGTCCGTCAGTCTGAGGGTGGAATGCTGTGCTAAGACTCACCTGTGTCCCTAATCCCTCCTGGAATGATCTCCAGAAATTAGCTGTAAACTGAGCTCCCCTATCGGAGATAATAGCTGTGGGAACCCCGTGAAGTCTCACTATCTTCTTGACGTATAACCTCGCGTAGTCCTCAGTTGAATAAGTAGTCCTGACTGGAAGAAAATGGGCTGATTTTGTCAGCCTATCCACAATAACCCATGTAGAGTCATATTTTCGCGGAGTGTGAGGTAAACCTGTAATGAAGTCCATATTAATTACTTCCCATTTCCAAGTCGGGATCTCTATCTCCTGCAATAATCCACCAGGCTTCTGATGCTCGATCTTAACCTGTTGACAATTCGGGCACTGAGCGACAAACTCCACTATATCCTTTTTATGCCATCCCACCAATATAAACATCTGAGGTCATGATACATCTTCGTTGACCCTGGATGAACAGAATAACGGGCATATTGGGCCTCTCCCATAACCTGTTGCCGTAGCCCTGCAACCTCAGGTACACATAACCTACCTCCATATCGTATCACTCCGTCAGGTGTAACCTCAAATGGGGTCTTCTCCTTTTGAAGAGCTGCATCTCTATACTGTGCCAGAACAGGGTCCTCTTACTGGCGTCGCTTTACCTCTTCTATGATAGAGGATTCAGCAACTTCCCGAACAGAAACTCTGCCATCACCAGAATCAGCCAATCGGACTCCAAGGTTAGCTAGCTGGCAAATCTCACGGACCATCTCCTTCCGTTCTGGTTGTACATCTGTCAAGCTACCCATAGATTTACGGCTAAGTGCATCTGCTACAACGTTTGCTTTCCCCGGATGGTACAAAATATCAACATCGTAATCTTTTAATAACTCTAACCACCGCCTCTGTCGCACATTCAGCTCTTTCTGCTTAAAGATATATTGGAGACACTTGTGATCCGTATAAACATCAACGTGAACACCATATAAGTAATGCCTCCATATCTTCAAAGCATGAATTACCGCTGCTAACTCCAGGTCGTGAGTAGGATAATTCCTTTCGTGTTTTCTGAGTTGTCGGGAAGCATAGGCTATAACCCTGCCATACTGCATCAATACACAACTTAGTCCAATACCTGAAGCATCACAATAAATAACATAGCCATCTGGTCCCTCTGGAAGAGTTAAGACTGGTGCCGTAGTCAGCTTGTCTTTCAACTTGTCCTCAAGCAAATCAAATTATAATTTCCTTCCAAGGACTCATTCAAAAGTGCACCAACATCATACCAAGTCAAAAAGGTCTACTTTAAGCACAAACACATGACTTTGATTGATACCAACAATTAATCCAAAACATATGAATCGCCAACTTCTTCTCAAAAACTTCATTTTCATTTCAAGTGCTCAAACACCAAGTTAATCAAAGTAGCAATCACGTCATGACACTAAGGCTTCAAAATTTGCCTCATTATCACAAAACAACTTTCTTTTGTTCATTCCTCTCAATTGGAAAATGGAACAAATTCACAACTTAAATTCTCATGTGCCCTCACACTCAAGAGAGAATCCCACACTTAGAAAATATAATTCAAATGAGATATCAAATAGAAAGAATTAACTCTCTCTCTCACAAAGATGTTCAAATGCACACAAGTAGTACCATAAGCTTGCCCTTAATGTATTTCTCCACTAATGTAGACACACTTGGTTCAAAATCAATTAGGACTTAAAGGGTTGTAATTTAGGCTTTTGGTTAAGGTAGGGCACAATTTGGGTAAAAGTGACTCAAAACCTCCCTAAGCACTACAATTTTAAACATTCAAAGCACACTTCCTTTGAAACTTTTCCACTCCTTTCTTCATTTTTTCATTTCACCACTTAGTCTTCCCATTAATCACAACTCTTTATTCTTCCTTCATTTTTCTTTTCCTTTTTTTTTTGTTTTTCAAAATAACAAGGAAGTTTTCAATTTTTTTCCCACCTTTTCACCTTTAAAGTAACTCCCACATAACAACTTTTTCCAACCATCACCCCCAAACTTAGGCTTTTAGCCTATGTTTGCACTTTCAAGGAGGTAGAGTACCAAAAGATGAATCAATGAACAACAAGGTAAAACTTGTAACATGGTTGTCAAAGAAAAGGTTAAAGTCTCAAAAGGGGTTAACTAGGGAAAACATGCAAGGGTAGGATATTTAAGGTGCAAAAACGGTCCAAGGAAGGCCTAACATCATTTTTTAAACCAAGTGTAGTCTAGGATTTCGCCTTGAAACACATTCCGGGCAAGTTTTAGACCACAAGTAATGCAAAAGAACTAACAAAACCCTCACCACATATGGCATATGCAAACTCAAGTGAAATATGCATCCAAAAACCAATTGAACAAAATGAACTCACAAAGTCAGTCATAGCCTAAATAGACTAATTAGTGAGAGTAAGAGCCAAAAATTGAATCTAAAAGTCACAACAAGAATCCTTACTTCAATCGTTTTTTTTTTCAGTGGCACATTTTGCGGCCCATGGTGCGTCCCGCAAGTTGAGTTTGCGGGACTGCAGGCCAAACGCATACCGTGTCAGAAGGTGGCCAGTTACATAATTTTTGTGGCAAGACTTGCGACTTCACATGCGGCTTAGCATGCTGAACATGCGAAGCTACAGTGACACCGCAAACTCTGATCCATTCATCATCATTTTTTTATTTTTATTTTTTCAAAAATCAAGAATTCATACGCCAAGGTTTAAATAAGTTGGTACCAAGCAAGCCAAAATTGGTCAAGGGGAACACCATTTTTACTCCGAAATCACCTAACTAAGAACGGAAATAAAATAATAAAAGTGACTAATCCACAACATGCCAACAAAAAAAGTTTTTAAACTTTAAGCAAGTTCCATTTGTAACAACTACTATCCACAGCTAAACCAACAGTCACAAAATAAGCCCGGCAAGGGCACACAATCAAGCATAACCAAAATATAATATGTTACCACATGCCACCCCCAACTAAAAATATTGCAGTGTCCTCACTGCACAATGGACAGTTTTTTTTTTTTTTTTTGCAACTAGACAGTTTTGCAGAAACTGGACAATTCTGCAGAAATTGGACAGTTTTGCAGAAACTGTTCAATTTTGCAAAAACTGGACAGTTTTGCAAAAACTGTGCAAAACAGTCCTGTTAACAGTGCTGCAATTTTCAGCAGCTACTGGTTTGGGGCTGTCCGGAAATCCGACCTGCTCAAAACAACTCAAAAAATTCTGAAACTTTGCAGATTAGTCAAAAACCATAAACTAAACTATTCTAAAAAATAAAATTTCAAAAACGATTTAAATTTTTTAAAACGATGGGTTGCCTCCCACCAAGCGCTTAAGTTAACGTCGCAGCACGACAGTTACCTTTACCACTTTTCCCTCCATTTGAAAGATATGAATTTGCGCCCCAACTTTGAATCAAGATTCCGGTGATGCTCGTGAGGCGGTGGTAGGAAAGCAAAGAAGCCAACTCTCGGGTGTCGCATTTTGCACTTCTTGGCCCGTAAGTGAGGCATGCCATTTTGTCTTCTTGGCATAGCAAACTTCAAAATGAAAACACTTTGTTCTTTATCTCCAAAATTCTCCATAGGCTCGGTTAGTTCAACTTTTTCACTAACCAAGCATAATGTTGAAAAATGGTTGGAATGCGGTCTAAGGCGCACCATTTTCAAATTCGCTCCATTTTTGACATCCTCGCCTACAAATGAACTAGAGTCCTCAAAAATTATTTTGTGAACCTTTTTATTCAACTCTAGTATCATTTCTTCAATCTCGGCATCTTGCATTATTTTTGGATTGGTCGGTTGGCAATTCGCCATTAGCTCATGAAAATCAATCTTGACATTTTCTTCATTGGAAACCAACTCAAAATTACAATCCATGGCCCTTTGATATTGAGCATTACATGCTTCAATCTTTGCATTCAATTCGGCCTCCAATTTCCGGATAGCAATTTCAAGTAGCTCCATTTCTTGACTTTGCTCAACATGCATTTTTAGAAATTCTTCCATCATCCGTGAAATGCCTTCACGGTGATCTCCATAGGCTTCAAGTTGTTGAGCTTGATTCATTAGCCAATCTTGGCTCAAAATTTCCATTTTGTCAAGTTTTTCTTTATTGTGAGAGTCGTCAAACTCTTGTAAAAGTTCATCCATGGTGAGATATACCTTTTGGATAGTTTCATCATCTCCATGTTGAACTTCTTCCCACAATTTGGTCAAGACTTGCCCATAGGTTTTATTCCTCCCCATTATGCTTTTCAAAATTTCCTCAACTTCTTCTTTTTGAGAATTGGAGATTTCTTCATCAATATTTTGCTCTTCTTCAAGTTGAACCATTTCTTCAATTTCACAACTTTCATTGTGGTCACAAGAATTTTCGGGCTCATCTTTTAAACCTGAAATCTCTTCTTCAACCATTTCATTTTGAGGAGTCGACACTTCCATGACAATTGAGGAACTGGCATCCTCAAATGAATCATTCATTCTTTTCATAGCTTCTCCATTTTCTAAAACGGATTGTTGGACGAGTTTTTGCTCTTCCTCCATTTTAGCTTCCCGATCTAAGTATGTTTGGAGCATTGCCATGGTGCCTTCATATCCGGCACTTTGTCCTTCACTTGTCATGTCATTGTCCCTATCAAACTCAAAAGCACAACTAGCACTTTCATTAGAACAACTTGGGAGAGGGGAAGCAAAATAATTGGGACAATCATCCCAATGTCCACCTTGACCACCACATATATTACAAATATTCCCATCATAGGATTGAGACGGTGCACACATTTCTCTCCCGGGAGCATTTTCACAATCTTGCCAAAAGTGGGGTCCTCCACAATATGGACATGGGTCAACAAAATATGAATTGCAACCATCAAACCCATTTTCATTCCAAGATGCCATAGAGACAAAAGTAAAAATAATAATAAAAAAACTAAACACAAAACACACAAAAAAAAAAAAAAATCACAAACACATTTTCACACAAGTAAGCTAAAATCCTAAACTAACCCAAATACGTCAAATTGTTCCCCGGCAACGGCGCCAAAATTGATAACGTCCAAATCCACTCTTCAAAGAGAAAGTGTACATGGTCGTATGCAATATAATTTACCCAACTATGAGTCAGGGTCGATCCCACAGAGAACAATATACTAGGCGATTAAGAAAGTAAGGAACTTTCACCAACTAAGCTAAAGCCAAACGATAGATAATATTTTGATTTTTGAGAAAATTATAACTAATGCGGAAATGTAAACTAACCTAGAAAGCGAGTAAAATGATCAATAGCCACAAGTTTGGATACAAAGGAAATTACACTCAAGTAACGATCTAATGTATTTCACGATTTTAAAACTAAGAACGGGTTTATGTTAATAGATAATGATTTCTAAAATCTCATTGAAAGTCTTCCAACCAAATCAATGAATTTCACTCTAAGCTTTTCCAAGCCTTAGAGTGTGATATTAGGCACAATCAATTTAACCTCAAGTAACTATCCTCTTCCGAGCTCAAGTTATTAGATGAGTTTAATGACCCAAATTCTTGTTAATCAATCTTTCCCAACCTAGATTTCCTCTTCCGAGCTCAATAAAAGTAAATGGGTGAGTCCTAGGGTTAGCTAATCCCTTTGGAAACATTCAAGAACGAGATCAATTAAAGAAACAATAACCCACTTCATTAGGAATAAAAAATCATTCAATACATAAGCATAACAAGAGTTTCAAACCAAATTTTAATCAAGAATATTTTCATAAACAAGATTCAAGTCATGGAATAGAAAGCTACACACTTAGATAATCAATACAAAGCAATGAATTGAAGAAATGAATTAAAGGTTTAATAAATGCTCAACCAAATCTTCAAATCTTCAACCCCAAAGTGTGGTGTAGAACCTAGTCTCCAAACTTGATGAAAAACTGCCAAAGATGTTAATGATATGCCCCAAGTCTCTCTTTTGTAGCTGCCCTAATTTTTTCAAGTTCAAAAAAATGACAAAATATGCCCCTAGATTTCAGTTTTTGCAGTTCTGCCCGTTTTTTGCAGTTCTGTCCCGGTTTTGCAAAACTGTGCAGTTTTTTTCCAATTTGGCCTCCTTTTGACTTTATTTTCGCTTGGTTTCTTCCGATCACTTCTAAATCACATAAACCTATAAAATGGAAGTAAACAACATTAAATGCACTATTTTTTAATCAAAACATAGCAACGATCTAAGATTAAAGAAGAAATAAGTTGGTAAAATACCAACTTATCAACGGGCACTCTCTCATAATATGGCCTTGACGGCCGCAAGAAAAACAAGCACCTATAGCACGACGACATTCTCCAGAGTGGAGCTTACCACACCGCGAACACCGAAGCAAAGGTAGTCTCGACTGACTCAAACCTCTGTTTATCTGCGAACCCGAAGCTCTAGAGCTCTGATCGGCTCCTGAATACCCTGTGCTGTCAAATCTCCTACCTGGGAACTGTGGGGGTGCACTCTGTGCTGGCTGGGAAGAATATCTAGTATACTGCTGAGGCTGCCTGCCTCGAAAGTCACCAGGATAACCAGCCGATCTAGTCGTCTTATGCTGGCCTCTATCGTAATCTCTATCTGGCTAAAGCCCTCTGTGTCGATCCTCTACCCCCTGTGCATATTCCTGTACTCGAGCAATATCCGTACCTGGCTGAAGAACTATCACGACCCAACCCCGTGGGCCATGACTAGTGCCCGACCTGGATACTCGTATACGTACCTGTTGGATATAGTCAAACTGAATCTAAGAACAATATGGAAACTTGCAAAAGAACTCCAAGGTCCATAACGTCGTCACGTATATATATATATATATATATATATATATATATATATATATATATACTGTCTCCTGAGGAGTCACAACTAATCAACTTATAAAACGATACGCAAGCCGACAAAGCTGCCACTACAGACGAACATCATATCATAGCACATCGTATAGACACGGCTGAACAGAACTTATACACAACCCACACATATGTCTACAAACCTCTAAGAGTATCGATAGCGAAATATGACGGGACAGGGCCCCGCCGTACCCCTGGATAAACATATACGTATACATCATAAGATCTGTACCAAAAGTCTAGGCTCCAGAACAATGGAGCTTTCCAAGACAGCTGCGTAGCAGTCCTATGCTGAAGGGTCACCAAACCGACTATCTATACCTGCGGGCATGAAATGCAGCCCACCGAAGAAAGGGGGTCAGTACGGAATATGTACTAAGTATATAAAGCATAAAATACAGTAAAGAGAATCATACTGAAGTAGGGAGTACAGGAGACAAGTATAACATCCAGAATACCAAAACACTTGCCTTTTGAAACATAAATCATGCATGTCAATATCATATATCATACCCGGCCCATTATGGGACTCGGTGAATAAGGTCGCCACATACCGTCCTTGGCGCCATAAACACATCATAACACCGTCACATCATAACACCATCACATCATAACGCCATCATATATATATATATATATATATATATATATCATATCCCGGCCCTCTAGTGAGGGACTCGGTGAACAATGTAGTGAAACTGTGCACGAAAACATATTCTGGCCCGGGACTCAGTGAAAGATATATTGAGGCATGCACTAGTAGAGTAGTGAGCAACCATATGCAAATTAAATCATATTTGAGACTCAATAGAATAATCAAAACGAACTATCATTTGAAAATCAAGACAATAGTCATATCAAGTACCTTTCGAATATTGCTATGGTATATATCAAATAGAACTTCTGGAATCGCATACACGTATCAAGACATAATGAAATAGCTTCTGGAAATCAAGAACATTAGCCATCCTAGCGGTTCTAAGAATAGGAACTCCTTTGGAATCATATACACATCGTCTGTTTGTTCATAAAGATCATGCCAAAAAGAAGGAAGGGTTAGCTTTACATACCTTTGGCGCTTAATCCATGACTCGATATGTACACGTTGCCCAAAATATCTCAACCTATATTAAGACGTCAAGACTATAGTTAAGCTATGAAATGGCATAAAACGTACTTAGATTCAGTCTGATTATATCCAACTGGTACGTATACGAGTGTCCAGGTCAGGCACTAGTCATGGCCCACGGGGTTGGGTCGTGACACAAACTGTCACGACCCAGCCCCGTGGGCCATGACTAGTGCCCAAGCTGGACACTCGTATACGTACCTGTTAGACATAGTCAGACTGAAACTATAGACAATATGGGAATTGGCAAAGACCCAAAGGTTCACAACGTCACATATCATTATAACCTGTCTCCTGAGGAGTCACAACCAACCACAACGTAGTAAGATACGCAAGCCGACAAGGCTGCCATTATATACCATTATGATACGCAAGCCGACAAGGCTGCCACTACATGTCAATATACTACGCAAGCCGACAAGGCTGCCACTACATATCGATACAATATGCAAGCCGGCAAGGTTGCCACAACAAATAGAAATATCCACGACAAACCATATAGACACAGGTGACCATAATCTATATACAACCCACACATATGTCTACAGACCTCTAAGAGTATCGATAGTGAAATATGACGGGACAGGGCCCCGTCGTACCCCAGGATAAACATATATATATATATATATACATCAAAAGATCTGTACCAAAAGTCTAGGCCCCGGAACAATGGAGCTCTCCAAGACAGCTGAGTGGAAATCCTAAGCTGGAGGATCACCAAATCGAGTATCTGTACCTGCGGGCATGAAACGCAGCCCCCCGAAGAAAGGGGGTCGGTACGAGATATGTACTGAGTATATAAAACATGAAACACAATAAAGAGGATCATGATTGAAATAGAAATTACACGAGACAAGTATGACTTTCAAAATACCAATACACTTGCCTTATAAAATGTGAAACATGTATATCAATATCATATGTCATATCCGGCCCATTATGGGACTCGGTGAATAAAGTCATCATATACCATCCTTGGCGCCATAATCACATCATCATATCATCATATCATCATATATATATATATATATATATATATATATATATATATATATATATATATATACCGTATACCGACCCTCTAGTGAGGGACTCGGTGAACAATGCAATGAAACTGTGCACGAGAATGTACCTGGGCCCAGGACTCGGTGAAAGATATATTGAGGCATGCACGAGCAGAGTAGTGAGCAACCATATGCAAACTAAATCATATCTGAGGCTCAATAGGATAATCAAAATGAACTATCATTTGAAAATCAAGACAATAGTCATACCAAGTACCCTTCGAATGTCACTATGGATTATATCAAAATAGGACGCCCGAAATCATAGACATGTATCAAGACATAATAAAATAAGTTATGGGAATCAAGAACATTAGCCATCCTAGTGTCTCTAAGAATAGGAGCTTTTTTGGAGTCATATACACGTCGTCTGTTTGTTTCATAAAGATCATGCCAAAAGAAAGAAAGGATAGCTTTACATACCTGTTATAGGTTAACCGTAACCAAGTTCG
Source organism: Lycium barbarum (assembly GCF_019175385.1). Classification (NCBI taxonomy): domain Eukaryota; kingdom Viridiplantae; phylum Streptophyta; class Magnoliopsida; order Solanales; family Solanaceae; genus Lycium; species Lycium barbarum. The sequence goes on from NC_083340.1 coordinate 51,050,483, forward strand.
CTGTGTCGCCCCTTTAGCCTATTTAATATGAAAGTAACGCTACCGTTAGTAAACTATACTTTCTAGCTTATAAATCTATCTTGGAATTTAATCTAAGCAAGAAAAAAAAATATATTTTTTAAACACCATGGCTGGCCGAGAGCTTGGCAGCCATGGCTATGCTCCTCCCTTTTTTTCACTTAATCTACAATTTGCAAATGAAAATGAATAGCTAAAATTAGTCATTAACTTGACTATGTATATGATGTCCATCCATAGGACACGTGCCCCCCCCCCCCCCCCCTTAATGACTCATCAATTTTTATTGTTTTGTTTTATTAGTTTTTTTAAATTCGGTGGGGCCCACTTAATTATCTAATTAGCTAACTTAATTAATCTTAATTAATCACTAATCTCCACTTAATAATCTAATCATAGTTAATTAATCCATAATCTCCATTAATATTTCTATACTAATTGAAATTTATAAACAAATTGTGCACTAATTAAAATCGAGGATTAAAAGTCCTTATTTCATATCCCAAAAATAATCTCGTCCTTAACTTATGTCAATTAGCTTACGAATAATTCGACGTACAAATATACGGGATATAAAATCCTCCCCTCCCCTTTAGAACATTCGTCCTCGAATGTTAAATTGGTCCTATAAAGTCTTTTAAGAATTTCGGGGAAGTCTCCCTTATCGCTATAACATGTAGTCTCATCTATCAATCAATATAATCAAGTGAGGGATTTAAATTACCTGCAGGCGTAGGGAACAAGTAAGGGTACTTATTCTTCATCTCATCTTCGGCTTCCCAGGTCATCTCTTCTCTATTATTATTTCGCCATAACACCTTGACGGAAGCCACATCCTTAGTACGCAATCTCCTAACTTGCCGATCAAGTATAGCTATAGGTTTCTCCTCATAGGATAACTCCTGCATCACCTGGACATCATCCACGAGGAATACTCTAGAAGGGTCACCAGTGCATTTGCGAAGCATCGACACATGAAAGACTGGATGTACTGCTTCCAAATCAGATGGTAGGTCCAACTCATAGGCAACCTTGCCTACCCTACGGATAATCTGATAAGGCCCAATGTACCTCGGGCTAAGCTTCCCTTTCTTGCCGAATCTCATTACACCCTTCATGGGTGACACCTTCAAGAACACCCAATCACCAACCTGAAACTCTAAGTGTCGACGTCGATTATCTGCATACGACTTCTGTCGACTCTGGGCTGCTAATAATCTCTCCTGAATAATCTTCACCTTATCAACGACTTGCTGAATCATGTCTGGGCCTATTAATTTAGTCTCACCAACATCAAACCAACCAATAGGTGACCTGCACTTCCTCCCATATAAGGCCTCATACGGTGCCATTTGGATACTATAATGGTAGCTATTATTATAAGCAAACTCGATAAGTGGCAAATGATCGTCCCAGCTACCTCTGAAATCAATAATACAGGCCCGTAACATATCTTGTAGTGTCTGAATAGTATGCTCGGCCTGTCCGTCAGTCTGAGGGTGGAATGCTGTGCTAAGACTCACCTGTGTCCCTAATCCCTCCTGGAATGATCTCCAGAAATTAGCTGTAAACTGAGCTCCCCTATCGGAGATAATAGCTGTGGGAACCCCGTGAAGTCTCACTATCTTCTTGACGTATAACCTCGCGTAGTCCTCAGTTGAATAAGTAGTCCTGACTGGAAGAAAATGGGCTGATTTTGTCAGCCTATCCACAATAACCCATGTAGAGTCATATTTTCGCGGAGTGTGAGGTAAACCTGTAATGAAGTCCATATTAATTACTTCCCATTTCCAAGTCGGGATCTCTATCTCCTGCAATAATCCACCAGGCTTCTGATGCTCGATCTTAACCTGTTGACAATTCGGGCACTGAGCGACAAACTCCACTATATCCTTTTTATGCCATCCCACCAATATAAACATCTGAGGTCATGATACATCTTCGTTGACCCTGGATGAACAGAATAACGGGCATATTGGGCCTCTCCCATAACCTGTTGCCGTAGCCCTGCAACCTCAGGTACACATAACCTACCTCCATATCGTATCACTCCGTCAGGTGTAACCTCAAATGGGGTCTTCTCCTTTTGAAGAGCTGCATCTCTATACTGTGCCAGAACAGGGTCCTCTTACTGGCGTCGCTTTACCTCTTCTATGATAGAGGATTCAGCAACTTCCCGAACAGAAACTCTGCCATCACCAGAATCAGCCAATCGGACTCCAAGGTTAGCTAGCTGGCAAATCTCACGGACCATCTCCTTCCGTTCTGGTTGTACATCTGTCAAGCTACCCATAGATTTACGGCTAAGTGCATCTGCTACAACGTTTGCTTTCCCCGGATGGTACAAAATATCAACATCGTAATCTTTTAATAACTCTAACCACCGCCTCTGTCGCACATTCAGCTCTTTCTGCTTAAAGATATATTGGAGACACTTGTGATCCGTATAAACATCAACGTGAACACCATATAAGTAATGCCTCCATATCTTCAAAGCATGAATTACCGCTGCTAACTCCAGGTCGTGAGTAGGATAATTCCTTTCGTGTTTTCTGAGTTGTCGGGAAGCATAGGCTATAACCCTGCCATACTGCATCAATACACAACTTAGTCCAATACCTGAAGCATCACAATAAATAACATAGCCATCTGGTCCCTCTGGAAGAGTTAAGACTGGTGCCGTAGTCAGCTTGTCTTTCAACTTGTCCTCAAGCAAATCAAATTATAATTTCCTTCCAAGGACTCATTCAAAAGTGCACCAACATCATACCAAGTCAAAAAGGTCTACTTTAAGCACAAACACATGACTTTGATTGATACCAACAATTAATCCAAAACATATGAATCGCCAACTTCTTCTCAAAAACTTCATTTTCATTTCAAGTGCTCAAACACCAAGTTAATCAAAGTAGCAATCACGTCATGACACTAAGGCTTCAAAATTTGCCTCATTATCACAAAACAACTTTCTTTTGTTCATTCCTCTCAATTGGAAAATGGAACAAATTCACAACTTAAATTCTCATGTGCCCTCACACTCAAGAGAGAATCCCACACTTAGAAAATATAATTCAAATGAGATATCAAATAGAAAGAATTAACTCTCTCTCTCACAAAGATGTTCAAATGCACACAAGTAGTACCATAAGCTTGCCCTTAATGTATTTCTCCACTAATGTAGACACACTTGGTTCAAAATCAATTAGGACTTAAAGGGTTGTAATTTAGGCTTTTGGTTAAGGTAGGGCACAATTTGGGTAAAAGTGACTCAAAACCTCCCTAAGCACTACAATTTTAAACATTCAAAGCACACTTCCTTTGAAACTTTTCCACTCCTTTCTTCATTTTTTCATTTCACCACTTAGTCTTCCCATTAATCACAACTCTTTATTCTTCCTTCATTTTTCTTTTCCTTTTTTTTTTGTTTTTCAAAATAACAAGGAAGTTTTCAATTTTTTTCCCACCTTTTCACCTTTAAAGTAACTCCCACATAACAACTTTTTCCAACCATCACCCCCAAACTTAGGCTTTTAGCCTATGTTTGCACTTTCAAGGAGGTAGAGTACCAAAAGATGAATCAATGAACAACAAGGTAAAACTTGTAACATGGTTGTCAAAGAAAAGGTTAAAGTCTCAAAAGGGGTTAACTAGGGAAAACATGCAAGGGTAGGATATTTAAGGTGCAAAAACGGTCCAAGGAAGGCCTAACATCATTTTTTAAACCAAGTGTAGTCTAGGATTTCGCCTTGAAACACATTCCGGGCAAGTTTTAGACCACAAGTAATGCAAAAGAACTAACAAAACCCTCACCACATATGGCATATGCAAACTCAAGTGAAATATGCATCCAAAAACCAATTGAACAAAATGAACTCACAAAGTCAGTCATAGCCTAAATAGATTAATTAGTGAGAGTAAGAGCCAAAAATTGAATCTAAAAGTCACAACAAGAATCCTTACTTCAATCGTTTTTTTTTTCAGTGGCACATTTTGCGGCCCATGGTGCGTCCCGCAAGTTGAGTTTGCGGGACTGCAGGCCAAACGCATACCGTGTCAGAAGGTGGCCAGTTACATAATTTTTGTGGCAAGACTTGCGACTTCACATGCGGCTTAGCATGCTGAACATGCGAAGCTACAGTGACACCGCAAACTCTGATCCATTCATCATCATTTTTTTATTTTTATTTTTTCAAAAATCAAGAATTCATACGCCAAGGTTTAAATAAGTTGGTACCAAGCAAGCCAAAATTGGTCAAGGGGAACACCATTTTTACTCCGAAATCACCTAACTAAGAACGGAAATAAAATAATAAAAGTGACTAATCCACAACATGCCAACAAAAAAAGTTTTTAAACTTTAAGCAAGTTCCATTTGTAACAACTACTATCCACAGCTAAACCAACAGTCACAAAATAAGCCCGGCAAGGGCACACAATCAAGCATAACCAAAATATAATATGTTACCACATGCCACCCCCAACTAAAAATATTGCAGTGTCCTCACTGCACAATGGACAGTTTTTTTTTTTTTTTTTTGCAACTAGACAGTTTTGCAGAAACTGGACAATTCTGCAGAAATTGGACAGTTTTGCAGAAACTGTTCAATTTTGCAAAAACTGGACAGTTTTGCAAAAACTGTGCAAAACAGTCCTGTTAACAGTGCTGCAATTTTCAGCAGCTACTGGTTTGGGGCTGTCCGGAAATCCGACCTGCTCAAAACAACTCAAAAAATTCTGAAACTTTGCAGATTAGTCAAAAACCATAAACTAAACTATTCTAAAAAATAAAATTTCAAAAACGATTTAAATTTTTTAAAACGATGGGTTGCCTCCCACCAAGCGCTTAAGTTAACGTCGCAGCACGACAGTTACCTTTACCACTTTTCCCTCCATTTGAAAGATATGAATTTGCGCCCCAACTTTGAATCAAGATTCCGGTGATGCTCGTGAGGCGGTGGTAGGAAAGCAAAGAAGCCAACTCTCGGGTGTCGCATTTTGCACTTCTTGGCCCGTAAGTGAGGCATGCCATTTTGTCTTCTTGGCATAGCAAACTTCAAAATGAAAACACTTTGTTCTTTATCTCCAAAATTCTCCATAGGCTCGGTTAGTTCAACTTTTTCACTAACCAAGCATAATGTTGAAAAATGGTTGGAATGCGGTCTAAGGCGCACCATTTTCAAATTCGCTCCATTTTTGACATCCTCGCCTACAAATGAACTAGAGTCCTCAAAAATTATTTTGTGAACCTTTTTATTCAACTCTAGTATCATTTCTTCAATCTCGGCATCTTGCATTATTTTTGGATTGGTCGGTTGGCAATTCGCCATTAGCTCATGAAAATCAATCTTGACATTTTCTTCATTGGAAACCAACTCAAAATTACAATCCATGGCCCTTTGATATTGAGCATTACATGCTTCAATCTTTGCATTCAATTCGGCCTCCAATTTCCGGATAGCAATTTCAAGTAGCTCCATTTCTTGACTTTGCTCAACATGCATTTTTAGAAATTCTTCCATCATCCGTGAAATGCCTTCACGGTGATCTCCATAGGCTTCAAGTTGTTGAGCTTGATTCATTAGCCAATCTTGGCTCAAAATTTCCATTTTGTCAAGTTTTTCTTTATTGTGAGAGTCGTCAAACTCTTGTAAAAGTTCATCCATGGTGAGATATACCTTTTGGATAGTTTCATCATCTCCATGTTGAACTTCTTCCCACAATTTGGTCAAGACTTGCCCATAGGTTTTATTCCTCCCCATTATGCTTTTCAAAATTTCCTCAACTTCTTCTTTTTGAGAATTGGAGATTTCTTCATCAATATTTTGCTCTTCTTCAAGTTGAACCATTTCTTCAATTTCACAACTTTCATTGTGGTCACAAGAATTTTCGGGCTCATCTTTTAAACCTGAAATCTCTTCTTCAACCATTTCATTTTGAGGAGTCGACACTTCCATGACAATTGAGGAACTGGCATCCTCAAATGAATCATTCATTCTTTTCATAGCTTCTCCATTTTCTAAAACGGATTGTTGGACGAGTTTTTGCTCTTCCTCCATTTTAGCTTCCCGATCTAAGTATGTTTGGAGCATTGCCATGGTGCCTTCATATCCGGCACTTTGTCCTTCACTTGTCATGTCATTGTCCCTATCAAACTCAAAAGCACAACTAGCACTTTCATTAGAACAACTTGGGAGAGGGGAAGCAAAATAATTGGGACAATCATCCCAATGTCCACCTTGACCACCACATATATTACAAATATTCCCATCATAGGATTGAGACGGTGCACACATTTCTCTCCCGGGAGCATTTTCACAATCTTGCCAAAAGTGGGGTCCTCCACAATATGGACATGGGTCAACAAAATATGAATTGCAACCATCAAACCCATTTTCATTCCAAGATGCCATAGAGACAAAAGTAAAAATAATAATAAAAAAACTAAACACAAAACACACAAAAAAAAAAAAAAATCACAAACACATTTTCACACAAGTAAGCTAAAATCCTAAACTAACCCAAATACGTCAAATTGTTCCCCGGCAACGGCGCCAAAATTGATAACGTCCAAATCCACTCTTCAAAGAGAAAGTGTACATGGTCGTATGCAATATAATTTACCCAACTATGAGTCAGGGTCGATCCCACAGAGAACAATATACTAGGCGATTAAGAAAGTAAGGAACTTTCACCAACTAAGCTAAAGCCAAACGATAGATAATATTTTGATTTTTGAGAAAATTATAACTAATGCGGAAATGTAAACTAACCTAGAAAGCGAGTAAAATGATCAATAGCCACAAGTTTGGATACAAAGGAAATTACACTCAAGTAACGATCTAATGTATTTCACGATTTTAAAACTAAGAACGGGTTTATGTTAATAGATAATGATTTCTAAAATCTCATTGAAAGTCTTCCAACCAAATCAATGAATTTCACTCTAAGCTTTTCCAAGCCTTAGAGTGTGATATTAGGCACAATCAATTTAACCTCAAGTAACTATCCTCTTCCGAGCTCAAGTTATTAGATGAGTTTAATGACCCAAATTCTTGTTAATCAATCTTTCCCAACCTAGATTTCCTCTTCCGAGCTCAATAAAAGTAAATGGGTGAGTCCTAGGGTTAGCTAATCCCTTTGGAAACATTCAAGAACGAGATCAATTAAAGAAACAATAACCCACTTCATTAGGAATAAAAAATCATTCAATACATAAGCATAACAAGAGTTTCAAACCAAATTTTAATCAAGAATATTTTCATAAACAAGATTCAAGTCATGGAATAGAAAGCTACACACTTAGATAATCAATACAAAGCAATGAATTGAAGAAATGAATTAAAGGTTTAATAAATGCTCAACCAAATCTTCAAATCTTCAACCCCAAAGTGTGGTGTAGAACCTAGTCTCCAAACTTGATGAAAAACTGCCAAAGATGTTAATGATATGCCCCAAGTCTCTCTTTTGTAGCTGCCCTAATTTTTTCAAGTTCAAAAAAATGACAAAATATGCCCCTAGATTTCAGTTTTTGCAGTTCTGCCCGTTTTTTGCAGTTCTGTCCCGGTTTTGCAAAACTGTGCAGTTTTTTTCCAATTTGGCCTCCTTTTGACTTTATTTTCGCTTGGTTTCTTCCGATCACTTCTAAATCACATAAACCTATAAAATGGAAGTAAACAACATTAAATGCACTATTTTTTAATCAAAACATAGCAACGATCTAAGATTAAAGAAGAAATAAGTTGGTAAAATACCAACTTATCAACGGGCACTCTCTCATAATATGGCCTTGACGGCCGCAAGAAAAACAAGCACCTATAGCACGACGACATTCTCCAGAGTGGAGCTTACCACACCGCGAACACCGAAGCAAAGGTAGTCTCGACTGACTCAAACCTCTGTTTATCTGCGAACCCGAAGCTCTAGAGCTCTGATCGGCTCCTGAATACCCTGTGCTGTCAAATCTCCTACCTGGGAACTGTGGGGGTGCACTCTGTGCTGGCTGGGAAGAATATCTAGTATACTGCTGAGGCTGCCTGCCTCGAAAGTCACCAGGATAACCAGCCGATCTAGCCGTCTTATGCTGGCCTCTATCGTAATCTCTATCTGGCTAAAGCCCTCTGTGTCGATCCTCTACCCCCTGTGCATATTCCTGTACTCGAGCAATATCCGTACCTGGCTGAAGAACTATCACGACCCAACCCCGTGGGCCATGACTAGTGCCCGACCTGGATACTCGTATACGTACCTGTTGGATATAGTCAAACTGAATCTAAGAACAATATGGAAACTTGCAAAAGAACTCCAAGGTCCATAACGTCGTCACGTATATATATATATATATATATATATATATACTGTCTCCTGAGGAGTCACAACTAATCAACTTATAAAACGATACGCAAGCCGACAAAGCTGCCACTACAGACGAACATCATATCATAGCACATCGTATAGACACGGCTGAACAGAACTTATACACAACCCACACATATGTCTACAAACCTCTAAGAGTATCGATAGCGAAATATGACGGGACAGGGCCCCGCCGTACCCCTGGATAAACATATACGTATACATCATAAGATCTGTACCAAAAGTCTAGGCTCCAGAACAATGGAGCTTTCCAAGACAGCTGCGTAGCAGTCCTATGCTGAAGGGTCACCAAACCGACTATCTATACCTGCGGGCATGAAATGCAGCCCACCGAAGAAAGGGGGTCAGTACGGAATATGTACTAAGTATATAAAGCATAAAATACAGTAAAGAGAATCATACTGAAGTAGGGAGTACAGGAGACAAGTATAACATCCAGAATACCAAAACACTTGCCTTTTGAAACATAAATCATGCATGTCAATATCATATATCATACCCGGCCCATTATGGGACTCGGTGAATAAGGTCGCCACATACCGTCCTTGGCGCCATAAACACATCATAACACCGTCACATCATAACACCATCACATCATAACGCCATCATATATATATATATATATATATATATATCATATCCCGGCCCTCTAGTGAGGGACTCGGTGAACAATGTAGTGAAACTGTGCACGAAAACATATTCTGGCCCGGGACTCAGTGAAAGATATATTGAGGCATGCACTAGTAGAGTAGTGAGCAACCATATGCAAATTAAATCATATTTGAGACTCAATAGAATAATCAAAACGAACTATCATTTGAAAATCAAGACAATAGTCATATCAAGTACCTTTCGAATATTGCTATGGTATATATCAAATAGAACTTCTGGAATCGCATACACGTATCAAGACATAATGAAATAGCTTCTGGAAATCAAGAACATTAGCCATCCTAGCGGTTCTAAGAATAGGAACTCCTTTGGAATCATATACACATCGTCTGTTTGTTCATAAAGATCATGCCAAAAAGAAGGAAGGGTTAGCTTTACATACCTTTGGCGCTTAATCCATGACTCGATATGTACACGTTGCCCAAAATATCTCAACCTATATTAAGACGTCAAGACTATAGTTAAGCTATGAAATGGCATAAAACGTACTTTAACATTAGTAACTTATTTCCAGACAATTAGGCAACACTTCACCTATATCACTCAATTTCCTCTCATTTACGCCAACCATACAACCAACATAGCAACAACCCAAGCACGTTTAAGTTATCGCATTAAGAACCAGTCGAAACAAGATCTGAGGATACTCCAAAACAGCCCACATACGTTTCGCATATGATATTTTATACATTCCTTTCTTATTGAGTTAGTGATTCACATTAGCAACGACATAACAACGGTTTCAGCCCTTATATGCAAGAACATTTATCTTAACATTATAACAAGTCCTAAAGCAGCCCGTCAATTACAATCAACACAATACAAGTCTTAACGACACTTAGTCCTCCAATTTCACAAGATCAACAACACAACACATAATCTTAACCCTTAATCCCTCAATTCAACAAGAACAACCCACTAAATAAATATAACTCCATTTTTAATCATCAAACCCCTTTACTTTCATCATTTTCTCCATGAAAACACAACAACAATACTAATTAAAATTAATTTACCGTGGCTAGATTAAAACAGCCCCTACACGGCCTAACAATGTCTCAACATCAACATACACCATTCTTGCATTCAATTCTATATCCACCACCAATTATAGTAAGTTCAAACCATCTCCAAAACATGTAGAAAAGGATTAAATCTTACCTTAGAGACAAGATCTCATTATCCACCATGGCCGTGAGCTTCCTCTCTCCTTTCTTCCTCCAATTGAACTTGAAAATCTAACAATTTAATGGTGTAGGGGGGGGCTGGCCGTGAGCTATTTAGGGACTGCCATGGCTGGCCGTGAGCTTCATGAAGCCATGCCATAGCCATGGCCGAACCCTCTCTCCCTCTAGAGCTTAGAGCTCCTCTCTCTAAGTTGTATTTTGCCAAGTTGAAAATGAGATATAATTGATGACTTAGTCATCAAGTCATGGCTATATATGGTGCCTACAAAGTGGACACGTGTCCACCCTTATGACACGTGTCCATCCTTATGACATGTGTCCAATTTCCCCCAACACCAATCAAATTTCGCCATGTGTCGTGGGGCCCACTTTGTGGTCTGAATTAGCTTAATTAATCATTAATCTCCACTTAATAATATAATCATGGTTAATTGATCCCTAATCTCCACTGATATTTCTACACCAATTAAATTTACAAGCAATCGTGCACGCATTAAAAATCAGGGATTTAAAAGCCCTTGTCTCATATCCTAAAAAATAATCTTGTCCTTAAACTTATATCGATTAGCTTACGAATAATCCGACGTGCAAAAATACGGGGTATAACATCCTTCCCCCCTTTAGAACATTCGTCCTCGAATGTTAAATTGGTCCTGAACTCCCAATACTTACTCAAGTGTTCTCTTATTTAATTATGCCCCTCACGTGCCTTTTTCATTGGTCGATTCGCTATAATTCATTTTAACGCATTCCAGGTCCCTACATAGTCATTCTCGTAATATTTCCTCCTTCTCTTTCTTCTCAAGGTAATTATTTCACGTCGTTGTCTTTGCTCTCCTCTTCATTTCGCGGTTGGTTGTTAGTTGTATTTCGAGCTCTTCTGCTGAAGTGTTACTCTTTCTCTTGTCTGCATACTGTTCAGTTGTACTGTCACTGATTGATTCGGACTTGTATTCATGGTGCACTTAGCCACAACTCGGCTCTTTCTTATTCTACAGTTACTCCCTTAAGATGATGTATCGTTCACTTCACTTTACTTCTAATCTTTAAGTAAGACCTTATAACATGCAGACATCCCTCATCGATTTATTAGACTTTACAATTCTTGGAGTATTTCATACCTCCAGTACTTGTTGTTATAGCCCGTACTTTGTACGCTCGGATACTCCAAGGTAGTTGTGGTAAGTTAAGGGAATGACCATCCTCCAAAACTATTTTAATGTACAAGTGGGTCATGTATATTATTTAAGAATATTATTAGTATGGAAATATTGAGAAAGGTTAAGGGTAAAAAGGGAAATTCACAAAATGACTCATGGTAATATTGCGGAAGTCTAGGGGTAAAATGAGAATTTCACAAAATTCAAGAAAGTTCTTGAGAGAGGCCATGTTGGCCGTGTGACATATAGGTATATGTCCACATTTTATTTAATGTGGATACGGACCAAAGTGTATATAATAAGACAAGTGGCCACATTTGGTTATTATAAGAAAATTGGTCTTCTTTGACTAATTTAAGGAATTTCAAGAAAAGAGGAAGAAAACTCTAGAAAAAGAAAGAAGGGGAGGCATGTGGCCATTTCATATTTAAAGGGGGGCAAGTATATATATGGAGAAAGATGACTAATTTATCATTTTAAATCAAGAAGCTTGTAGAAAAAAAAAAGAAGAAGAGAGGAGAGAAAGGGCCATATTCGGCCAAGGCAAGAAAAAAATAGAGCCTTCAACATTGATTCCAAAAATATTTTCTCCAAGTATCCCCACTAATTTGAAAGTCCTCTATAACGTGGTGTAGTTGTTGGAGCAAGAAAATCATTCATTCTTGCAATTACAAGTGTAGCCGAAAAGAATATGAGTGGAAAGGAAGGTATGTGTTCAATCCTCTTTTACATATGTTATAGATGACTTATGTATGTTGAAGTATATAGAAATGGATGGAATTCATGGCATATATGTGTGTTGGTGTTGTAGCTGAATGGACTGGTGTTGTGCAGAAAGAATGAATTAATTTTACTTAGTCTTTTGGTTGTTGTTGTAATATATAGAAATGGACAAAAATGCATGAAAACATGTATGATGTTATTGTGGCCGAATAGGGGTTGGTTTGGCAAGTTATGGTGAATTGATTCTATGTGATATTTTAGTTGTTGTTGTTGCGGAATCCATAAGAAAATGAAGGTTTAATGACTTGGAAATGAAGTTGTAATCGTTATAGGATTGTTGAAGAAAGTTAATGCGACACTAGCTTGGATTCTTACATTGTATGAATGATGTTGTTAATGCATGGTTGTTGATATGGTTTATGAATCTAGAATGACAAAAATGTGTGGTTAATACTTTTGTTGAAGTTGGAGGATTCGGGTAGCATTGGATCATTATGAATATTGTAGTATTGTTAGAATAATTGTTGGTATTGTTGTTGATAATGTGGCCGAGTTCCATTCTCGGGTTTGTTGTTGAATTGTCCGAGTTAGATTCTCGGGGATGGTGTATTTACAGGGGAGGTGCTGCCGAAATTTCGGCAGATCATAAGTGAATTTATTTGAAGAATTAAGACAAGTATGTGGTGATGAATCTAATGATTGCGTTAACCTTCTTGAATGTAGAATAGCGGTAGCGAGCTTGGACAATTAAGCGTAGCTAATAGGGCGCGGAACAGGTATGTTAAGGCTCATCTCTTTCTTTCAAAGGCATGATACCAATGTTATGATTTCATAAGTGTTTCCATATTTTCCTTGTTTTCAAAAGTTAGTTGTTTATGACTCTAAGGCATGATTCTTTTCCTGATAAACCGTAAATGTTCTTCCAAAATGTCTATACCTTTCCAAAACAAAGGGCTATGATTTTGTAAGCTTTTATGACCATAACGATGGATATGTTTCACGATGAAAATGATGATGTCAAAGATGAGAATATTTCTATGATAACAATGATAAGAATGATTTTTCCAAAAATGACCTCTGAAACGCTCATAACTTTCTTATACTAAGTTGGATTGACCCGAAACTTGTTTCTGAGCCTTCAGGTGTCGGTTTATGTATGCTGTTATTCGTTGCTCGTCTCATCTTATAATAATTGTTCCTTCAAGGTGAGACAAAGCGGCCATGGTTATTCCATAATGTAATCGGAGGTTACCGACCTTACGTCACTCCGATGGATACATGACTTTCTTTGGGCTCTCATGCATGTTGTTATATGTATATGTACATGGGGAATATGGGGGAAAAGGGATATATATATATATATATATATATATATATATATATATATATATATATATATATATATATATATATATATATATATATATATATGTATGTATGTATATGGGGGGGGGGGGGGGGGGAGGGAGATATGTTGCGCTATAAGACGCATTGCCACCTGGTCAGCTGGCGTAATCATCCCGGACGCGGGATATATGGGCGAGCCGACGTATTTCGGTGCTATGTGGGCGAGCCGACGTTGTTCGGTGCTATGACATGTTCTATTTTCTATATATGAAAAAGAAATGTTTTCAAAGGAAAGATAAGCATGCATGGCATCCACCCTAAGGGGCACTCATATGTACAGGTTACTCTTTTACCTCATGATATGTTCTATATTTCCATCCTGTTATTATTCATATTTATATTCCTTACTATGTTACTATTCCTGCCTTACATAGTCAGTATATTGCTCGTACTGACCCCTTTTCTTTTGGGGCTGCGTTTCATGCCGCGCAGGTACACCCAGATGAGCAAAAGCTATTATAGAAGATGTTCCAGCGAAGTTGGCGAGCTCCATTTGGCCCTGGAGTGTAGCCGAGTCAGCGTACTATGCTATGATGTCTTGTTCGAAGTTAGAGACTTTGCAGACAGAGTTGTGTTATTGGTTGTCAGTTCAGTAAGCGGCTGCACCAGCCGATGTGTCATTCGTGTTATAATATAAGTTTCATATGATTACAGGTTTTGTTTGAATTGAGTACAAACAAAAGAAAAATTCTGAAAGCTTTACTATGTTTTCCACTTCTTATTGATGTAAGAGTTTAAAGAGGCTAAGTATAAGAGTCAGCGGGTTCGCTCGGCTCCGAATATGGGGCCGGGTACCCATCACACCCAGTAAGGTTGGGGTGTGACAGAGTGGTATCAGAGCAGGTCGTCCTAGGGGTTGTCTGCAAAGTCGTGTCCAGTAGAGTCCTGTTTATGGGTGTGAAGCCGACCACATTTATAAACAGGAGGCTGCGGGGCATCTAGGGATTGTTGACCTTCTTTCTGTCTTAGATCGTGCGATAGAGCCAAGTCATAGGAAATAAGATTCCTTATACTAATCGTTGATTTCCGCAGACGCCTAGTAGCGACTGAAGAAGGCGAGTGACGATATGGCAAGTCACAGAGGTAAGTCTGGATATTTGTTCTGTTACTTGAAACTGGACGCACTAGATGGCTGAAATGTGTCATATAGCCGTATGTTCTGTGAGGTATTGCCGATATTTGCTACGTATATATTTTGAATAGTAAGAATGGTAAAAGAGGTTCTGCCAGAATGGATACGCCTAACAGGAAGAAGCGAGGACAGGAAATACTGTAAATAGGTTGTATCACATCGAAAGGGCTGTATCACATCGAGATGTCGATTCGTTTTCCGCCCCCAATGAGATGGGGAATTTGTAACCCCCTATTTAGCCTTTTGGGCCCTTCATCTTTCTGAATATTAGTATGGAAATATTGAGAAAGGTTAAGGGTAAAAAGGGAAATTCACAAAATGGCTCATGGTAATATTGCGGAAGTCTAGGGGTAAAATGGGAATTTCACAAAATTCAAGAAGGTTCTTGAGAGAGGCCATGTTGGCCGTGTGACATATAGGTATATGTCCACATTTTATTTAATGTGGATACAGACCAAAGTGTATATAATAAGACAAATGGCCACATTTGGTTATTATAAGAAAATTGGTCTTCTTTGACTAATTTAAGAAATTTCAAGAAAAGAGGAAGAAAACTCTAGAAAAAGAAAGAAGGGGAGGCATGTGGCCATTTCATATTTAAAGGGAGAAAGATGATTAATTCATCATTTTAAATCAAGAAGCTTGTAGAAAAATAAAAGAAGAAGAGAGGAGAGAAAGGGCCATATTCGGCCAAGGCAAGAAAAAAAATAGAGCCTTCAACTTTGATTCCAAAAATATTTTCTCCAAGTATCCCCACTAATTTGAAAGTCCTCTATAACGTGGTGTAGTTGTTGGAGCAAGAAAATCATTCATTTTTGCAATTACAAGTGTAGCCGAAAAGAAGATGAGTGGAAAGGAAGGTATCTGTTTAATCCTCTTTTACATATGTTATAGATGACTTATGTATGTTGAAGTATATAGAATTAGATGGAATTCATGGCATATATGTGTGTTGGTGTTGCAGCCGAATGGAATGGTGTTGTGCAAAAAGAATGAATTAATTTTACTTAGTCTTTTGGTTGTTGTTGTAATATATAGAAATGGACAAAAATGCATGAAAACATGTATGATGTTATTGTGGCCGAATAGGGGTTGGTTTGGCAAGTTATGGTGAATTGATTCTATGTGATATTTTAGTTGTTGTTGTTGTGGAATCCATAAGAAAATGAAGGTTTAATGACTTGGAAATGAAGTTGTAATCGTTATAGGATTGTTGAAGAAAGTTAATGCGACACTAGCTTGGATTCTTACATTGTATGAATGATGTTGTTAATGCATGGTTGTTGATATGGTTTATGAATCTAGAATGAGAAAAATGTGTGGTTAATACTTTTGTTGAAGTTGGAGGATTCGGGTAGCATTGGATCATTATGAATATTGTAGTATTGTTAGAATAATTGTTAGTATTGTTGTTGATAATGTGGCCGAGTTCCATTCTCGGGTTTGTTGTTGAATTGGCCGAGTTAGATTCTCGGGGATGGTGTATTTACAGGAGAGGTGCTGCCGAAATTTCGGCAGATCATAAGTGAATTTATTTGAAGAATTAAGACAAGTAGATGGTGATGAATCTAATGATTGCGTTAACCTTCTTGAATGTAGAATAGCGGTAGCGAGCTTGGACAATTAAGCGTAGCTAATAGGGCGCGGAACAGGTATGTTAAGGCTCATCCCTTTCTTTCAAAGGCATGATCCCGATGTTATGATTTCATAAGTGTTTCCATATTTTCCTTGTTTTCAAAAGTTAGTTGTTTATGACTCTAAGGCATGATTCTTTTCCTGATAAACCGTAAATGTTCTTCCAAAATGTCTATACCTTTCCAAAACAAAGGGCTATGATTTTGTAAGGTTTTTTGACCATAACGATGGATATGTTTCACGATGAAAATGATGATGTCAAAGATGAGAACATTTGTATGATAACGATGATAAGAATGATTTTTTCAAAAATGACCTCTGAAACGCTCATAACTTTCTTATACTAAGTCGGATTGACCCGAAACTTGTTTCTGAGCCTTCAGGTGTCGATTTATGTATGCTGTTATTCGTTGCTCGTCTCATCTTATAATAATTGTTCCTTCAAGGTTAGACAAAGCGGCCATGGTTATTCCATAATGTAATCGGAGGTTACCGACCTTACGTCACTCTGATGGATACATGACTTTCTTTGGGCTCTCATGCATGCTGTTATATGTATATGTATATGGGGAATATGGGGGAAAAGGGATATATGTATATGTATATGGGGGGGGGAGGGGAAGGGAGATATGTTGCGCTATAAGACGCATTGCCACCTGGTCAGCTGGCGTAAGCATCCCGGACGAGGGATGCCCGGACGCGGGATATATGGGCGAGCCGACGTATTTCGGCGCTATATGGGCGAGCCGACGTTGTTCGGCGCTATGACATGTTCTATTTTCTATATATGAAAAAGAAATGTTTTCAACGGAAAGATAAGCATGCATGGCATCCGCCCTAAGGGGCACTCATATGTACAGGTTACTCTTTTACCTCATGATGTTCTATATTTCCATCCTGTTATTATTCATATTTATATTCCTTACTATGTTGCTATTCCTGTCTTACATACTCAGTACATTTCTCGTACTGACCCCTTTTCTTTTGGGGCTGCGTTTCATGCCGCGCAGGTACACCCAGATGAGCAAAAGCTATTATAGAAGATGTTCCAGCGAAGTTGGCGAGCTCCATTTGGCCCTGGAGTGTAGCCGAGTCAGCGTACTATGCTATGATGTCTTGTTCGAAGTTAGAGACTTTGCAGACAGAGTTTTGGTTATTGGTTGTGAGTTCAGTAAGCGGCTCCACCAGCCGATGTGTCATTCGTGTTATAATATAAGTTTCATATGATTACAGGTTTTGTTTGAATTGAGTACAAAGAAAAGAAAAATTATGAAAGCTTTACTATGTTTTCCACTTCTTATTGATGTAAGAGTTTAAAGAGGCTAAGTATAAGAGTCAGCGGGTTCGCTCAGCTCCGAATATGGGGTCGGGTGCCCATCACACCCTAGTAAGGTTGGGGTGTGACACTTGTAGACCCTTCACAGACTGTACGGATAAAACGAAATTTCCCAGAGTGTAATATTATTCTACTCCGATAACCTCGCTTTGCCCTGCTGTTACAGTCCGTATTCTGGAATTTTCAGCATCACTTGCTTTTAGTTCTTGATCTTGATCTTTAGGGTTGGCTATCAAATAGCGCTAGAGTTCCCTCATATTATAACTTTAGGCATATTATCTCGTGTCGTTTCTTTATTTTTGACTCAAACTCTTCTATTGCCCCTTTACTTAAATTTGCTCTTAGTTCTCCTATCACGCATCCTATTGCAATCTTTACAAGAGTATGTGTAGGTGCTCAAAGCAACTCGGAAAATACCTTAGCGTCGCCTCGCTAGTCTTTATGCAGACCCTATATTCTTCTCTTATATCTTTCAATTGATATAACTAGTCCTTAACTATGGCTTTTGCCTTTAGTACTAATTTCATCTCGGTACTTGGGTTCAAACCATCTTACACCTTTCCCTAATGTATCCAAAATATCGTAACCACATTACTAAATCCTTACTCTTCTTATCAAGTACTCACTTGGTCTCATTTTTAGCATAGAAATATTCGTAGATTGCATAACTATTCTTGTACAACTTGTATAGAGTATATCCAATCTTGGTCATAGTTTTCCCCTCTCCTGGTTCATTCTGTTTTGCATATCTTATTTGTACTAAAACTCACTTGCGGTCTATCTTGTCATGCTCCTTCCCCTTTCTTTATTCACCATTTGATTTTCTCATATCCTACTATAGGAGATTTCCTGTCCTTCCTCCTTTGCTACTTATAAGTTATAGTATCATTAGCAAGCAACCCCATTGCCAACACCTTAGCCTCTAATCCAGTATAGCGTTGCTATCCTTTATAATATCTCTTAAGCTACTCGTTACCATTTTCTTGTCATATTCTTCCTTTTTATAAGCATTCACTTTCTAATGTCATATTATACAGAATCTTTACAAATGATCCTTAGTCTTGTCTCAAATACCATCCTGTCTTTTATCCATCCATTGCTGGCTATCAGAGCTTATTAACTTGTTTCAGCAAGGGATCTCAATTGAAATTTAAGCATCTATATCAAAAATATTTCAGTGTCAATTGTTTCCATTTATACTTACTTTGCTTTCACCCGCTTCCCCCCTTTGGGGTTGTACTTATACCATATCCATGTCTTTTCTTTATCATTTATAACTTTGATTCCCCACGTACGAAACCTTAACCCAATCACGAAGTGATGATAACTCTCGATATATAGTACAAAATCTTATCTGATGGTTGGTACTTGAGTAATATAATTAATGTAACGATTTATCCAAAGCCACATTCCATTTATTCCGATCAGTAATTAGCTAGTGCTTATAGTCGTTTCAAATTCTCAATTAGGTAGCACTTATATTCTGATGATAAGTGTCCCAAGCTTTCCTATAGCACTATCTTTATCCCAACGGATATCATCTGTTTCTTCTAATAAATCCACAATACATCAGTTGTTTCGCAAATCCACAATCCTTGTCCTTTAAGGATTTCACTATTTCCGAGGCGAAGTCACATACACGCAGTACTCTTTTATGCCTCATGCTCTTTCACCCTTGTTGTATACCCAACGCTAACTCCTAACTTACTCAAAATCATATCAAATTCGTCTTAATAGTGGTCTTGTCTTATCACCTTCTCGTTGTACTACACCTTAAGTTCGTAGCTATATATTTCCCTTTTATCCTATACTCATACTCAATTAATTATGTCGATCTTGAGTGCTTCCTTTAGTATTCCTTTCATTTCTCTAGTCTATGTCCATCTTTTATTTTGTGCACGAGGAATCTCATGCTACTCCCATATCCTTCGGAAAACGCTACTTCTACATAACCCGTTTCTCATTTTCAAAGTATATTCTGTTCATCCCCATTTGTTCTTATCATACCAGTCATTTCTAGCATTCATTCTGTCCCGTTGCTCATCTTCTTTTAGTTCGGTCTTTCACAATTCTATCGCTTATATTACTCATTTTCTCAGCTATACATGTCATAACACATTGCTACACTGTAATCCCACTCGCTTTCTTCTTATCTTCTTCTTTCTATTAACCCCTTCTCTTCCTGTGCTCGCTTTCACTTTCGTTACCACTTGGTCTCTATTCTGAACTTCCCTATAGGACTTTGTAAGTTTTTTTTTTGTTCTATATTTGCTTTTCCGTTTCACACTGATCACATCATATCCTTTAGTTACTTCCTCGCTAGGCTTTACTCATTTCTATAACAATCCATATGGTATTCACATTACATCCTGTTCGTAATCAATCCTATAACGTAACACTTCTTAACCTTATTTACGATTCTTACTATGTTTTAATTGCACTCTGTGGAGTAGGCGTATTTAACCCTTCACCCTTTCTGATCAATCTTATCCTTAATATCTCACAAGCTGTCTTATCAATACCTTCATAATTTGTCATAATTCTTCCTCCTCCGTACTTTTATCTCAATCATACTATCACTCCTTCTAACTGTAAACTCGTCGTAATTTATCCCTACTTATCAGTTCACTCGATACCTCAATAAAATGTTTTGTTACGATTTGCCACCTTTTTCTAAATCATCCCTTAGTACCACAAGCCCTTATGAATTATTCTAGCATTTCATCAACAACATATGAAACACATGATCCTAGACAGCCCACAAGTTTGAGTTTTCCTTCCACAAATTCCATCTCCAATTAGTTTATTAATAACTAATAAAATGTCACCATGAGGCATTCTCCAACCACCACCAGAAGAAAAACTAGAATCCGACAAGCACCACAGGACTTCTAGTGCTTGATTCACATAGTTTACCTCCAGATTTATTCTTGAGTCGTGAACAAATCATTTAGTTCACAAACTACTTGTTGTATGCTCTGTATTTTTCCAATGAAGTGAAACTTAATTGCTGGACGTTTTTGACCTTCAATATGAGCTTTTCTAAGGTAAAAATGTGGCTGGAAAGTATTCTGGTCCGTTCAAACGAATTCCAAACTTTGCTGCTCATATATGCTTCTTCGAAATAAAATTTCCCAAATGAGAATGGTGCCTCTTACGGATGACATGGAGGGTATCTCTTAAAGCTTTAATCCAACATAATAAATTTACCCTATCGGTATCGACTTTCAAGACATATCATGAACCTATATCTCATTCTCTTTTTTGTATTTCTGGGAAACTTTGGGCAGAGTTCCCTCTATACTTCTTACTATCCCAAAAACTGCACGCAGGAAATACCAACAATGCCTCACAGGGCCAACATATATACGTATATATCATATCATATCATAGCCACACAGGGCTCCTAATTTCAAGTAAAAAGTATAGAGGTGTCGAAACTTACCTCACATATCGCACCTCGAGATGTACCTGATCCTTTAACGATCTGTCCTGTTATACCTTTCTATCTACCTCCCTTTTCATTCTTCAACTTTACATGTCAATCATACTTCAATATTCTTACCTTATCCGACATGCATCTTTTGCATCGTTGCTTACCTGCGTACTTTGTAACTTCCAATATCATCAGTCACTTTCTTCTGTCAATGCCGTTCTTCAGCTGAAATCAAGAGTTAGTGAAAGGGATTTCATTTCCTATGGCTGGGCTCTATCGCACGATCTTAGATATGAAAGAAAGGTAACATCCTAAATGTCCCGTAGCTTCCTGTTTATAGATGTGGTGCACAACACACCGATAAACAAGACTCTACTAGACACGGTCTGTAGACACTCCGTGGATGAACTGCTCTGATACCACTTTTGTCACGACCCAACCCCGTGGGCCATGACTAGTGCCCGACCTGGACACTCGTATACGTACCTGTTGGATATAGTCAAACTGAATCTAAGAACAATATGGAAACTTGCAAAAGAACTCCAAGGTCCATAACGTCGTCACGTATATATATATCCAGATAAACTGTCTCCCGAGGAGTCACAACTAATCAAATCATAAAACGATACGCAAGCCGACAAGGCTGCCACTACAGACGAACATCATATCATAGCACATCGTATAGACACAGCTGAACAGAACTTATACACAACCCATACATATGTCTACAGACCTCTAAGAGTATCGATAGCGAAATATGACGGGACAGGGCCCCGCCGTACCCCTGGATAAACATATACGTTACATCATAAGATCTGTACCAAACGTCTAGGCTCTGGAACAACAGAGCTTTCCAAGACAGCTGCGTAGAAGTCCTATGCTGAAGGGTCACCAAACCGACTATCTGTACCTGCGGGCATGAAACGCAGCCCCCCGAAGAAAGGGGGTCAGTACGGAATATGTACTGAGTATATAAAGCATAAAATATAGTAAAGAGAATCATACTGAAGTAGGGAGTACAGGAGACAAGTATAACATCCAGAATACCAAAACACTTGCCGTTTGAAACATAAATCATGCATGTCAATATCATATATCATACCCGGCCCATTATGGGACTCGGTGAATAAGGTCGCCACATACCATCCTTGGCGCCATAAACACATCATAACACAGTCACATCATAACACCATCACATCATAACGCCATCGCATCATAACACCATTATATATATATATATATATCATATCCCGGCCCTCTAGTGAGGGACTCGGTGAACAATGCAGTGAAACTGTGCACAAAAACGTATCCTGGCCCGGGACTCAGTGAAAGACATATTGAGGCATGCATGAGTAGATAGTGAGCAACCATATGCAAATTAAGTCATATTTGAGACTCAATAGAATAATCAAAACGAACTATCATTTGAAAATCAAGACAATAGTCATATTAAGTACCTTTCGAATATCGCTATGCTTTATATCAAATAGAACTTCTGGAATCACATACACGTATCAAGACATAATGAAATAGCTTCTGGAAATCAAGAATATTAGCCATCCTAGCGGTTCTAAGAATAGGAACTCCTTTGGAATCATATACACGTCGTCTGTTTGTTTCATAAAGATCATGCCAAAAAGAAGGAAGGGTTAGCTTTACATACCTTTGGCGCTTAATCCATGACTCGATATGTACACGTTGCCCAAAATATCTCAACCTATATTAAGACGTCAAGACTATAGTTAAGCTACGAAATGGCATAAAACGTACTTTAACGTTAGTAACTTATTTCGAGACAATTAGGCAGCACTTCACCTATATCGCTCAATTTCCTCGCATTTACGCCAACCATACAACCAACATAGCAACAACCCAAGCACGTTTAAGTTATCGCATTAAGAACCAGTGAAAACAAGATCCGAGGATACTCCAAAATAGCCCACATACGTTTCGCATACAATATTTTATACATTCCTTTCTTATTGAGTTAGTGATTCACATTAGCAACGACATAACAACGGCTTCAACCCTTATACGCAAGAAAATTTATCTTAACATTACAACAATTCCTAAAGCAGCCCGTAAATTACAATCAACACAACACAAGTCTTAACGACACTTAGTCCTCCAATTTCACAAGATCAACAACACAACACATAATCTTAACCCTTAATCCCTCAATTCAACAAGAACAACCCACTAAACAAATATAACTCCATTTTTAATCATCAAACCCCTTTACTTTCATCATTTTCTCCATGACAACACAACAACAATACTAATTAAAATTAATTTACCGTGGCTAGATTAAAACAACCCCTACACGGCCTAACAATGCCTCAACATCAACATACACCATTCTTGCATTCAATTCTATATCCACCACCAATTATAGTAAGTTCAAACCATCTCCAAAACATGTAGAAAAGGATTAAATCTTACTTTAGAGACAAGCTCTCATTATCCACCATGGCCGTGAGCTTCCTCTCTCCTTTCTTCCTCCAATTGAACTTGAAAATCTAACAATTTAATGGTGTAGGGGGGGCTGGCCGTGAGCTATTTAGGGACTGCCATGGCTGGCCGTGAGCTTCATGAAGCCATGCCATAGCCATGGCCGAACCCTCTCTCCCTCTAGAGCTTAGAGCTCCTCTCTCTAAGTTGTATTTTGTCAAGTTGAAAATGAGATATAATTGATGACTTAGTCATCAAGTCATGACTATATATGGTGCCTACAAAGTGGACACGTGTCCACCCTTATGACACGTGTCCATCCTTATGACTTGTGTCCAGTTTCCCCCAACACCAATCAAATTTCGCCAGGTGTCATGGGGCTCACTTTGTGGTCTTAATTAGCTTAATTAATCATTAATCTCCACTTAATAATATAATCATGGTTAATTGATCCCTAATCTCCACTGATATTTCTACACCAATTAAATTTACAAGCAATCGTGCACGCATTAAAAATCAGGGATTTAAAATCCCTTGTCTCATATCCCAAAAAATAATCTTGTCCTTAAACTTATATCGATTAGCTTACGAATAATCCGACGTGCAAAAATACGGGGTATAACAAGAGGCACCGCCATACAACCATCAATCAAATAGCGATCCAGTCCCATCACATAATGATGCACTCTATCAGCCATATCAGCTACAATAGTAGGCGCATATCTGGCCAACGAATCAAACTCAATACTATAATCTCGAGCGCTCCTGCCATTCTGCCTCAGATGTAAGAATCTATCCACTCTGGCTCGCCTCATCTCTGGAGGCAGGAAGTGGCCAAGAAAGGCCTCCACAAACTCATCCCACACTGCTGGAGGAGCATCCTCGCCCCTAGTTAACCCCCACGACTCATACCAATTGACAGCTACATCCCGCAACCGATACGAAGCCAACCCAACAGACTCAGTCTCAGAAGCCTTGATTATCCTCAATGTACGCTGCATCTGCCGAATAAACTCCTGCGGATCATCCTCGAGCTTTGACCCGAAAACCTCTGGAGGTTTACAACTTAAGAAGTCACGAGCCCTCAAACTATCATGTCTATCCACATGGTTGACTCCTAGTCCATACCTGCGAGCCTGCCCTGCCACTAATCTAGTCAGCAATTGAACTGCATCCCTCATGGCCCTATCCTCCGCCCTTGGCTGAGGAGCTGGAGGCTCAGGTACTGGGGCATCAGGGGCTGACGGTTGAGCCGCCCCCTGATCTGAAGCTGCTGCTACTGCTCTGAGTTCCTCCGGGAGTGGCGGTGTAGCAGAACTCGCCGACTGAAGCACAATCTCAGGCGTAAGCTGGGTACGGGCCCTAGTAACTCTCCGAGTCTGGCTAGTATCTCCTGCTACCCTTTTGCCCTTCTGGGCAGCTGTCGCTGTCCTTGGAGGCATAGCTTTAAACATAATAATCTGTTAGGGAGGGATTATCCTGATAAAATAGCTCTATCGCACGATCTAGAGTAGGAAAGAAAGACAACATCCTAAATGTCCTGTAGCTTCCTGTTTATAGATGTGGTGCACAACACACCGATAAACAAGACTCTACTAGACACGGTCTGTAGACACTCCGAGGATGAACTGCTTTGATACCACTTTTGTCACGACCCAGCCCCATGGGCCATGACTAGTGCCCAAGCTGGACACTCGTATACGTACCTGTTAGACATAGTCAGACTGAAACTATAGACAATATGGGAATTGGCAAAGACCCAAAGGTTCACAACGTCACATATCATTATAACCTGTCTCCTGAGGAGTCACAACCAACCACAACGTAGTAAGATACGCAAGCCGACAAGGCTGCCACTATATACCATTATGATACGCAAGCCGACAAGGCTGCCACTACATGTCAATATACTACGCAAGCCGACATGGCTGCCACTACATATCGATACAATATGCAAGCCGGCAAGGCTGCCACAACAAACAGAAATATCCACGACAAACCATATAGACACAGGTGACCATAATCTATATACAACCCACACATATGTCTACAGACCTCTAAGAGTATCGATAGTGAAATATGACGGGACAGGACCCCGTCGTACCCCAGGATAAACATATATATATATATATATATATATATATATATATATATATATATACATCAAAAGATCTGTACCAAAAGTCTAGGCTCCGGAACAATGGAGCTCTCCAAGACAGCTGAGTGGAAATCCTAAGCTGGAGGATCACCAAATCGAGTATCTGTACCTGCGGGCATGAAACGCAGCCCCCCGAAGAAAGGGGGTCAGTACGATATATGTACTTAGTATATAAAGCATGAAACACAATAAAGAGGATCATGATTGAAATAGAAATTACAGGAGACAAGTATGACTTTCAAAATACCAATACACTTGCCTTATAAAATGTGAAACATGCATATCAATATCATATCTGGCCCACTATGGGACTCGGTGAATAAAGTCATCATATACCATCCTTGGCGCCATAATCACATCATCATATCATCATATCATCATATATATATATATATATATATATATATATATATATATATACCGTATCCCGACCCTCTAGTGAGGGACTCGGTGAACAATACAATGAAACTGTGCACGAGAACGTACCTGGGCCCGGGACTCGGTGAAAGATATATTGAGGCATGCACGAGCAGAGTAGTGAGCAACCATATGCAAACTAAATAAAATCTGAGACTCAATAGGATAATCAAAACGAACTATCATTTGAAAATCATGACAATATTCATACCAAGTACCCTTCGAATGTCACTATGGATTATATCAAAATAGGACGCCCTAAATCATAGACACGTATCAAGACATAATAAAATAAGTTCTAGGAATCAAGAACATTAGCCATCCTAGTGTCTCTAAGAATAGGAGCTTTTTTGGAGTCATATACACGTCGTCTGTTTGTTTCATAAAGATCATGCCAAAAGAAAGAAAGAAAGGATAACTTTACATACCTGTTATAGGTTAACCGTAACCAAGTTCGCTGTGTCGCCCCTTTAGCCTATTTAATATGAAAGTAACGCTATCGTTAGTAAACTATACTTTCTAGCTTATAAATCTACAACCAATCACTTATAGGAATCATTCTTTAGTTCATACTTTCTTGATTAGGATTTTGGTTAGCTAAGAACTTAACAAAAATCGGGCAGCATTTCCTCTATATAACTCGCCTAACCCGAACTTCCAATTAATCTCCTGTTATCACAGCAATACCAACAACAACAATAATAGAAATATTCATATCAAATCCTTAAAATCCAGCCCACAAACAACTCAAACAACCCAATAACCTTTCTTAATCCTTTTCCAATCCAAATCATTAGCATCTAAGATTATACACCAACCAGACCAACATACGCTTTGTATACGATACGTTATACACTTCTTTTCTCCAAATTTAGGAGCCACATCACCAACAACACGACAACAACAAGAACAACAACACATGAACATAAAGCCACACTTTTAATCCTTCAACTCAACAATTCCATATAACAACTACATCTTTAATTATCATAATTCCTTCATTTTTAACACACAATCAACGACACCATTAATCCAATTATACCATAAAATGAGAAGATCTTACCTTAATTTAATTGGAGAAAATTCTACACTCACTTGCACCAATTGCACTATTTCCTCTTCCTCAATTCAATCCCTTATGTTGCTATCACTTCCTTGGACGTGCAAACTATCTTGGAATTTAATCTAAGCAAGAAAAATATTTTTTTTAAAAAAAACCATGGCTGGCCGAGAGCTTGGTAGCCATGGCTATGCTCCTCCCTCTTTTTCACTTAATCTACAATTTCCAATTGAAAATGAATAGCTAAAATTAGTCATTAACTTGACTATGTATATGATGTCCATCCATAGGACACGTGCCCCCCCTAATGACTCATTAATTTTTTATTTATTTTTTTTAAATTCGGTGGGGCCCACTTAATTATCTAATTAGCTAACTTAATTAATCTTAATAAATCACTAATCTCCACTTAATAATCTAATCATAGTTAATTAATCCCTAATCTCCATTAATATTTCTATACTAATTGAAATTTATAAACAAATCGTGCACTAATTAAAATCGAGGATTAAAAGTCCTTATTTCATATCCCAAAAATAATTTCGTCCTTAACTTATGTCAATTAGCTTACGAATAATTCGACGTACAAAAATACGGGATATAACACAAAATCAATGAGTGGTAAATGGTCATCCCAATTTCCTCCAAAATCTAGCATACATGCCCGCAACATATCTTCAAGAGTCTGAATGGTACGCTCGGCTTGTCCATCGGTCTGCGGGTGAAATGCCATACTAAGACTCACTTGGGTCCCTAGACCCTGTTGGAAAGACTTCCAAAATTTGGCTGTAAACTGAGTCCCTCTATCGGAGATAATAGATACTGGAACACCATGGAGTCTTACTAACTCTTTAAGATGAAACTTTGCATAATCTTCTGCCACATACGTCATTCTGACTGGCAAGAAATGAGCTGACTTGGTGAGTCTATCCACGATCACCCATATGGAATCATACTTACGTCGAGAACGGGGTAAGCCTGTAATGAAGTCCATGTTAATCACTTCCCACTTCCAAGTTGGGATTTCTATAGCTTGCAACAATCCACCCGACTTTTGGTGCTCGATTTTCACTTGTTGACAATTTGGACATTGAGCTACGAATTCTGCTATGTCTTTCTTCATTCCATTCCACCAATATACATACTTAAGATCATGATACATTTTCGTCGCACCGGGGTGAATAGAATAACGGGAACAATGAGCTTTTCTCAATATCTGGTGGCGTAGACCTGCCACATTGGGAACACATAATCTGCCTCGGCATCCGAGAACTCCGTCTCTTGAAAGCTCAAATGATGACTCCTCTTTCTGAGGGAGTGTATCTCTGTAATTCCTTAGCATGGAATCTTCGTATTGTCGCTCTTTCACTTCTGCTACTAGCGACGAGACTGCCGAATTCTGGATAGTAGTTCCCTTGCTACCTGAGTTCGCTACTCGAACTCCTAGGCTAGCTAACTGCTGGAGCTCACGAGTCATTTCTCTCCTCTCGGGTCGCGATGTTACCATAGATCTGCGGCTAAGAGCACCAGCTATAACATTTGCCTTTCCGGGGTGATACAAGATATCAACATCATAATCTTTTAGCAATTCCAACCATCGTCGTTGCCGTAAATTCAGCTCTTTGTGCTTAAAGATATACTGTAGACTCTTATGATCTGTATAAATATCCACATGGACACCATATAAATAATGTCTCCATATCTTTAACGCATGAACCATTGCGGCCAATTCTAAATCATGGGTTGGATAATTCTGCTCATGTTTCCGCAATTGCCTTGAAGCATACGCAATCACTTTGCCATGTTGCATCAATACACAGCCTAGCCCAATGCCTGAAGCATCACAATAAACAACATATCCTTCCAATCCCTCTGGAAGTGTTAAGATTGGGGCGGAAGTCAATCTGCTTTTCAACTCTTGGAAGCTACGTTCACAAGCATCTATCCATTGAAACTTTGCCGATTTCTGAGTCAACTTTGTGAGCGGTGCAGAAATAGAAGAAAAACCTTCAACGAATTTCCTGTAATAACCTGCTAAGCCTAGAAAGCTACGAACCTCCGTAGGAGTTGTGGGCCTTGGAAAAGTTCTCACGGCTTCAATCTTTTGACTGTCTACTCGAATGCCATCGGCTGCAACAATATGCCCCCAGAAATGCCACTGAGTTCAACCAAAACTCACATTTGAAAAACTTTGCAAACAACTCTCAAGTTTGAAGAACTCCCAGGACAGTACGCAAATGGTCCGCATGTTCTGCCTCGGATCTAGAATACACCAAGATATCATGGATAAATATCACAAACAGATCTAAGAAGGGCCTGAACACATTGTTCATCAGATCCATAAATACTGCCGGTGCATTAGTTAGCCCAAATGACATTACCCGAAACTCAAAAAGGCCATATCTTGTTCTAAAGGCTGTATTAGGGATATCTTTCTCCCTAACTCTCACTTGATGATACCCGGACCTCAAATCAATCTTTGAAAACCATTTGACACCTTGTAATTGATCAAATAAGTCATCAATCCTCGGAAGAGGATATTTATTCTTAATCGTCACCTTATTCAATTGCCGATAATCAATGTACATTCTCAAGGAGCCATCTTTCTTTCGGACGAACAATACGGGTGCTCCCCACGGGGATGAACTAGGCCTAGTAAAGCCTTTTTCAAGCAAGTCTTTCAATTGCTCCTTTAACTCTTTCAATTCTGCGGGTGCCATTCTATAAGGAGGAATAGATATAGGCTTAGTGCCTGGCAACACATCAATGGCGAAATCAATCTCCCGCTCGGGAGGAAGGCCTGGAAGCTCTTCCGGGAACACATCCGGAAATTCATTTACTACGGGAACTGACTGAAGAGTCGGCGATTCAACTTCTACATCTTGAACCAGAACTAGATGGTAAATGCAGCCTTTCGTGATCATTTTTCGTGCCTTTAGATAGGAAATAAACCTACCTTTTGGTGACGCCATATTTCCTTTCCATTCTAAGACTGGTTCTCCTGAAAATTGGAAACGAACCATTTTCATTCTGCAATCAACATTGGCATAACAAGAAGCCAACCAATCCATACCCATAATAACATCAAAATCCACCATTTCTAGCTCATGCAAGTCAATCATGGTATGACGATCACAAATCACAATTACACAATTTCTATATACTCGGCTAGCTATTACCGATTCACCCACGGGTGTAGACACCTCAAAAGGCTTGATCGACTCCGGTTCGACTCTAAATCGACCCGCAATATATGGAGTAACAAATGACAATGTGGAACCCGGATCAATCAAAGCATATACATCATGAGAAAATACCGATAATATACCTGTAACCACGTCAGGAGAGGACTCAAGATCTTGGCGTCCAGCCAAAGCATAAACACTGTGCTGAGGACCGCTAGAACTGGGGACTCTCCCTCTGCCTCTACTATGGCCGACTGGCGCATGTGAACCTGGCCCCATAGGACGTACAGACGCTGAAGATCCGGCTACCTGTCACGACCCAGCCCCGTGGGTCGTGACTAGTGTCCTATTTGGACACCCAAACCCATTCGCTTACCAAATCGACATATCAAAGACTTATTCAAATTTAACATACGTTATTTTGCACAGATACTGAGAACAGACGTCATCTTAAGCGGTCACCTGTAACAGAAATATCATACAAAAACCGGCAGGCTGGCGGAATGCACATCGCCCAAATACACACACATATACAAACATATGGGTCGTTTTGGCCATAATAACAAACGGGACCGCTTAAGGCACCAGTCACAGACATAGTCGACCAAACACGACCCATGACCCACATATATGTCTACAGGCCTCTACAAATCATAACAGAAACATATGACGGGACAGGGCCCCGCCGTACCCTAAATAGTCATATATACAGAAACAAGTATCACAAAAGATATGTACCAAAAATATGAGCTCCGGATCAAAGGAGTACTCCAAGTAGCAGAATAAGTGTCCTACACTGGCGGGTCACCAGAACGAACGGCTGTACCTGCGGGCATGAAATGCAGCCCCCGAAGAAAGGGGGGTCAGTACGAAATATGTACTGAGTATGCAAAGCATGTAATACAGAAATCCAAATCAGAACTGAAATAAGGAGTATGGAAAATGGATACAGAGTTAGTATATCAAAACCTTTTCTGAAAACATAAATCATGCAAATAAAAATCATGCATAGGGCTCAGGAACGTGGTCGCCACTCCGACACTGGCGCCACAACACATCATACTCCAGAAGGTTTCAAATCTCCGTACAATCCCCGAACATATCGTATCATCATAACATATCACAACATCAAAACACATCATATGCCATATCACATCATAACGCCGTATATAAGCGGTACCTGGCCCTATGACAAGGAACTCGGGAACCGTAACACATCATACTGCCGAATATAACATAATGCGCACGATCACAAAACCGGCCCGGGATCCGGCGAACGATGTAATAGTAGTATGCACGAGCGGAGTAGTGAGGAAACCATATGCATACAAATAAATAAATTTCAAAACACGGTGGACAAATATATATACTGACATCTGAAGGCTCAGAAACAAGTTTCGGGTCAATCGGAATTAGTATAAGAAAGTTGCGAGCTTTTGAAGTACAGAACCTTCTAAAAACATTTCATAAGCCATATTTGGAAATTCAAGTATCATTCATATTAGGAAACTTTCGAATAACATTATGGATCAAATCAAATGGAGACTTTAAGACCATATTTACCTATCAAAGTATTCATCAAAGACCTTAATCATCTCGATTTTCTTTCGAACAATATTCGGAAACATAACAACTAGAAGCTTCGAACATCATAAAATACGTATCAAGCCATATGGAATAGCTTATGGAAGTCAAAGATGTTAGCCATCCTAGTGGCTCTAAGAATAGGATTTTCCTTAGAAGCATACCTATACGTTATTCGTTCATTTCATAAAGGTCATGCCAAAAGAAGGAAAGGTAGGCTTTACATACCTCGATCGCTCGCTAAAAAAATCCCGACTCAAGTCTCGGGCTCTCCAA
This sequence comes from Lycium barbarum, assembly GCF_019175385.1. Classification (NCBI taxonomy): domain Eukaryota; kingdom Viridiplantae; phylum Streptophyta; class Magnoliopsida; order Solanales; family Solanaceae; genus Lycium; species Lycium barbarum. Next base: position 51,082,693 of record NC_083340.1, read on the forward strand.
TATCTACAATAACGTTATCAATTACCAAACATTAGGTACAAGTACTTAAAAATCCAATTCTAACTAGTACTTGTCTACAGAAATTTCGGCAGCATCTCCCCTGTAAATTCAACATCCCCGAGAATCTAACTCGGCCAAATTTATCAACAACCATACCAACAACCATACTAACAACATCAACAATCAATTTAAATTGCATTCTAACATTAGTAACCTTCTCTTTTACGTAGCTTATCACATTCAATTCAACTACGTACATTCAAGCCAATATCAACGCTCACATATTCATTACTAATCCAAGATCATTCAAGCACAATTCAAGAACATTTCAAACAATCTATACAATATTCAAACAATTCCACCAACACCATACTCCACCCGAAATCTCCACAAATGCAACAAGACTACAACGTCGCATTATCTTCTTCCAAATTCATCAACAATAACAACAATTCACACTTTAGGAACTCCATTTCCACAATTACATAAAAACCATATTAAAATCACATAATTTCCTACAACAACCTACAACCAATGTCCATGCCAACTTGAACCATTAGTCTTTCATTTACATCATAAAGGCCACAACAACACAACTAACATGCTAAATAAAATTAATTCATCTTCCTTCACCTAATTAGCACCACACGGCCACACACACACAACACACCCACACGGCCCACACACAACACATAACATTTCTATGTTGTTCATTCAATTTTACTCACTACAACATATATAAATCTTCCATAACATGTAAAAGAATAGAAATTCTTACCTTTTCTTCAATTTTCCACTTGCCACCAAAGTGGTTTTCTTGCTTAAATAATTATACCACGTTGAAGAGGGCCCATGAATTAGTGGGAATAATTATAATTTTTTGATCAAGGATTGATGGCTTAAATTTTTTTTTTCTTTCTTTCTTGCTTGGCCGAATTTCTTGCTTCTTGCTCTCATTTGTTTTTTTTGTTTTTCTTGAATGTTCTAAGTGTTGAATGATAAATAACATGGCCCTTTGTCTATTTATTTCATGGGTTAAATTTCCACACGGGCTTGGCCCATGCCCCCCTATGGCCGACCACTTTTGTTGGGCCCTTTTTTTTTTTGATTTTTCCAAGCCCAGCTTCTTATAGCTAATATTTTTGTAATTCATGAAACTAATTTCCAAAATTCCAATTTTGCCCTTAGCCTTCCTCAATATTTTCGCATCAATATTTTTCATGAACAACATATATATTAAATAAGATCAAAATATTGCTTTATCTCTTACTAGTCACAATTATTTCAAATTTTCCGAATATGCGAAATACGGGATATAACATCCTCTCCCCCTTTCGAACATTCGTCCTCGAATGTTAAACTAGTCTTATAGGGTCATGCATGCATTTTCAGGGGAGTTTCTTTTTATGGACAACACATATAAATTATTCACCAATCAATATAACCAATTTAGGAATTTAGATTACCTGTAGGCATAGGAAACAATTGAGGATACTTCTTCTTCATCTCGTCCTCCGCTTCCCAGGTAATTTCTTCTCGATTATTGTTTCGCCACAAGACCTTAACAGAAGGCACATCTTTGGTACGTAGTCTCCTTACCTGATGATCCAAGATAGCTACAGGCTGTTCTTCATAGGCAGTTCCTCTGTTACCTGGATATCTTCTATGGGGAATATTCTGGAAGGGTCACCAATACACTTACGGAGCATCGATACATGAAATACCGGATGTACTGCTTCCAGATCGGATGGTAAGTCTAACTCGTAAGCGACCTTGCCTATCTTTCGAACAACCTGATAAGGCCCAATATATCTCGGACTGAGCTTTCCTTTTCTGCCGAATCTCATTACACCCTTCATAGGCGACACTTCCAGGAATACCCAGTCACCAATCTGGAACTCTAAAGGTCGACGTCATTTATCTGCATATGATTTCTGTCGACTCTGGGCTGCTAATAACCGCTCTCGAATGAGTTTCACCTTATCAACTGCTTGCTGGATCATATCTGGACCAATCAATTTAGTTTCACCCACATCCAACCAATCGGAGATCTGCATTTTCTACCATATAAGGTTTCATATGACGCCTTCTGAATGCTGGAATGATAACTATTATTATAAGCAAATTCAATAAGCAACAAATGATCATCCCAACTACCTCTGAAATCAATAACACAGGCCCGTAGCATATCTTCCAGCGTCTGAATAGTACGTTCGGCCTGCCCGTCAGACTGAGGATGGAATGCTGTACTAATCTCACCTGGGTCCCTAATCCGTCCTGAAACGATCTCCAGAAGTTAGCTGTAAACTGTGCACCTCTGTCGAATATAATAGATGTAGGAACTCTGTGAAGCCTTACTATCTCTTTAATATACAACTGGGCATAATCCTCAACCGAATAAGTGGTCCTGACCAGAAGAAAATGGGCTGATTTTGTCAGCCTATCAACAATAAAATATTAATGTGGTAAACCTGTAATATCAACAAGAAAATGGGCTGATTTTGTCAGCCTATCAACAATAAACTGATTTCGTGGAGTACGTGGTAAACCTGTAATGAAATACATATTAATTATTTCCCATTTCCAAGCTGGAATTTCCATTTCCTGTAACAATCCACCGGGCTTCTGATGCTCAATTTTAACCTGTTGGCAATTTGGGCACTGAGCAACGACCTCTGCGATATCTCTTTTCATACCATCCCACCAATATAAACATCTGAGGTCATGGTACATTTTAGTGGATCCAGGATGAACAGAATACCGAGCATAATGTGCCTCTCCCATAATCTGCCGTCGTAGCCCTGCAACGTCAGGTACACATAACCTGCCTCCATATAATAATACCCCGTCAGGTGAAATTTCGAATTGGGTCTTTTCCTTATCAAGGGCCGCATCTCTGTACTGTACCAGAATAAGATCCTCGAACTCACGTCGTTTCACCTCTTCCATAATAGATGATTCAGCAACTTCTCGAACAGAAACCCCAATATTTCCAGAATCGGCCAAACGGACTCCAAGACTGGCTAGCTGATGAATTTCACGAAATAATTCTTTCCTTTCCGGCTGCACGTCGATCAAACTTCCCATAGACTTGCGGCTAAGTGCATCTGCTACAACATTGGCTTTTCCCGGATGATATAAAATGTTGACGTCATAATCCTTCAATAATTCAAGCCATCTCCTCTGCCGCAAATTCAGCTCCTTTTGCTTAAAAATATACTGAAGGCTTTTGTGATCCATATAAATATCAACATGAACCCCATATAAGTAATGCCGCCATATTTTCAAAGCATGAATTACCGCGGCTAGTTCCAGATCATGAGTAGGATAATTTCTCTCGTGCGGTCTGAGCTGCCGGGAAGCATAGGCTATAACTCGACCATGTTGCATTAGTACACAACCTATCCCAATACCGGAAGCATCACAATAGATAACATACCCATCTGGCCCCTCGGGAAGAGTTAGAACCGGAGCTGTAATCAATTTTTCCTTCAGCAACTGGAAGCTGCGTTCACAAGCATCGGTCCACTGAAATTTTGCTGCCTTCTAAGTTAGTTTCGTTAATGGTGCTGCAATAGAAGTAAAATTCTCCACAAATATCTTGTAATATCCGGCCAATCCCAGAAAACTGCGTACCTCAGTCGGTGTCGTAGGCCTAGGCCAATTCTATACAGCCTCGATCTTCTGTGTATCGACCCGAATACCATCTGCTCCGACGATATGCCCCAAGAACGCCACTGAGGTTAACCAGAATTCACACTTGGAGAACTTAGCATATAATTTCTGTTGCCGAAGTGTGCCAAGTACTGTCCTCAGATGATCTGAATGCTCCTCTGCTAATCGGGGATAAACCAGAATATCATCAATGAATACGATCAGAAATATGTCTAAAAACGGCCTGAATACCCGATTCATCAAATCCATAAACACTGCTGGCGCATTAGTTAGCCCAAAAGACATCACCCTGAACTCATAATGCCCGTATCGGGTCCTGAAAGCAGTCTTTGGAATAGCTGCCTCTCGTACCCGCACCTGATGATAACCCGAGCGCAAGTCTATCTTCGAAAAAATATTTAGCACCCTGCAACTGGTCAAATAAATCATCAATTCGGGGGAGGGGATATTTATTCTTTATAGTCACCTTATTCAGCTGTCTGTAATCAATGCACATCCGCAGCGACCCGTCTTTCTTTCTTACAAACAATACCGGTGCTCCCCAGGGTGACGTACTGGGTCTGAAGAAGCCTTTTTCTAATAAGTCTTTCAGCTGTTCCTTCAATTCCTTCAATTCTGCAGGTTCCATTCTGTAAGGAGGAATAGATATAGGCTGAGTATCTAGCAGCACATCTATCGTAAATTCTATCTCCCGTTCAGGTGGGAGACCTGGAAGCTCATCCGGAAATACATCTGGAAATTCATTAACAATCGGAACTGACTGGAGAGTAGGTGTTTCTGCTTTAGTATCATGCACACAGACCAAATGATAAATATACCCTTTCTGAATCATCTTCCGGGCCTTGAGGTATGAAATAAACTTACCCCTCGGCGATGCTGTATTTCCTGCCCATTCTATAACTGGTTCCCCTGGAAACTGGAAGCGGACTACCTTTTTCTGACAATCAACATTAGCATAACAAGAGGCTAACCAATCCATGCCCATAATAACTGTTAGACCCCGTATTTTGCACATTCGGATAATTTGAGATAATTGCGACTAGTGAGGGATAAGGAAATATTTTTGATCTTGTTTACTACATAGGTTGGTTATAAAAAAAATTTTGATACGGAAATATTGAGGAAGGCTAAGGGCAAAATTGGAAACTTGAAAAAAATATATTTTCATGAACTACAAAAATTGGTCATGAACTAATTGGGCTTGACATGAGAAAGAAAAAAAAATAGTGGGCTTAGACCAAGGGCCAAGGGTGGCCGGCCCCTTAATGGGCCAAGGCCCATGAGGGGGTTTAATTTATGGACTTAAAAGATGACTAAGTCATCTTCAATTCATCGAAAGATCAAGAAGCTTGAAGAAAACAAAAGACCACCCCATTTTCGGCCATGACCATGGAAATTTAGCTCCATGAAATCTTGCTCCAAAAATTACTTTCTTCATGTATTCCTACTAATTCAAGGGTCCTCGACAACGTGGTGTAATTGTTTTGGAAGATAAGTCATTCGTTTCATCGTTTCCGCACCTTGGACAAGTGAAGAAGTTAAGGAGAAGAGGTAAGATTTAATCCCTTTTTATATGTTGTGAGGGGTTCATTCATGTTGTTGTGTGTAGAAAAGGATAGAATTCATGGAAATATGGAAGTTTGCATAGTGGGTGTGTATGTGTGCATGTGGTCGTGTGTGTGTATTGTTGTATAGGTAAAATGAGTTGAATTTTATGTAGTCTTCTAGTTGTGGTTATTGTGGACTTCATATTGGAAATGAAAGTTGAATGAATTTGGTTGAAGTTGGAAATGTGGAGTAGGGCCGTGTGATGTAGGGTGATGAGATGGAAATGAATTAATTTTGTTTAGTATGTTAGTTGTGTTGTTGTGACCCTTATAATATAAATGAAGATTAAATGGTTTAAGTTGGCATTGAAATTGATTGTAGGAAATTATGTCACTTTAGTATAATCTTATGATATTATGGAAATGAAGTTGTCAAAGTGTGGATTGTTGTTGTTGATTATGAATTTGGAAGTAGAAGATGCGTCGTGGTAGTTTTGTCGCACATGTAGGAATTTCGGGTGGAATATGGAATTGGTGGAATTGTTTGAATATTGTATAGATTGCTTGGAATATTCTTGAATTATGTTTGAATAATCTTGAATTAGTGAATGAATATGTAAACGTTGATATTGGCTTGGACGTACGTAATTGGATTGGAAGTTGATGTACTATGTAGAAAGGAAGATTACTTATGTTAGAATGCGTTTTGGATTGGTTGTTGATATTGTTGGTATTGTGATTGATGTTTTGGCCGAGTTAGATTCTCGGGGATGTTGAATTTATTGGGGAGATGCTGCCCAAATTTCTGTAGACAAGTGTTACTTAAGATTGAGTACCTAAATGCCTATATGTTAATGTTTGGTAATTGTGACCTTTTGTAGATTTTGAGGAGTTTGGGAATTGGGTTTGGATAGTGTAAGGAGCGAATAAGGTATGTAAAGCCCTACCTTTTCTTTCTTTGGCATGTCTTAGTCACATTAGGTTATGACACGAGTCTCGGGGGAAACTCTATTCCTAGAAATCCGAGCTTAGGTTTGGCCCTTAGAGATTCAATGTAATTGAATTATGAACCCATGTTTTGTTGGAAAATATGTTTGAACATTTTTACTTCTAAAAGAGTCTTGCGTCGTAAAACGTCCATAACTTTCACAAATAAATTCGGAATGCCCCGAGTCTTTTTGCAAACGAGTCCATAAAGCCTAAGGTTCGTAATTTATGTACGCCACCTCGACTTGACCCGAGGTGGGCCCACTGTTCCCAAAGCCTTTCCATATTGTTCTATTAGACTTATTTTCAAGCGACATTCAAAGGAAACTTTTGACTATTTTTCCGATTGTTATCAAAAATTGTTTTAACTACTCTATGAAGACCTATGACATATTTTGACATGTACAACGAACTCAGAAGTCTTGTTTTGACATAATACGTCGTATCATCCGAAAGGTATGTATTATGACTACCGTTTGATTTCTTTCCTAAATGACCTGTCGTTCGGATTATTTTGTCGAGTCCTTGTAAATATTTTATGATGCATAAGTTTCTCACTACTCCACTCGTGGATGCCTCAATACTTCCTTCACTGAGCCCGGGCCAGGATATGTTATCACGCGTATTCCACTGCATTGTTCGCCGTGCCTCGATGTGAGGGGGCAGGTATACATGTACATGGGTTGTGGAGTATGCTGTGCCATGTACACACATTCTAATATATGATGATATGATATGATATGGCCATCTGATATGTTTGATGTGTGCACATTCTGATATGATATGATATGTTACGGAGTTATTCCCTAATCTGTGTTGTGGCGCCAGTGACGGGGTGGCGACCACGTTCTGTTCACCGTGTCCCATAATGGGGCCGGATATGGCATATGTTCTGACATGCATTACCTATGTTTTATGAGTAAGCATTTTTGATACTCCGGTTACTACCCTTATCTTCTGTATCCTCTGTTCAGATTATGATTCTGTTTATTGTACCTTATGCTTTACATACTCAGTACATATTCCGTACTGACCCCCTTTTCTTCGGGAGCTGCGTTTCATGCCGCGCAGGTACACCCAGATGATGTGGAATTATTATAGAAGATGTTCCAGCAGAGTTGGCAAGCTCCATTTGTTCCTGGGGTGCCACCGAGTCAGAGTTTGTATGTGTGCTTCCTCTGGATTGATGTTAGAGACTTTGCAGACAAAGTTGTGGGTATGGTATGTCAGTTGTGTAAGCGGCTTCGTTAACCGACATGTCATTCTGTACTATGTATTAAATTTTATATACGATCACAAATTTTGTTTGATTTGGACAGCCTCGGAAAGAATATTTGAAAATTTATTATGTATTTTATCTTTATTTGATTTAAAAAGTCTAACAAGATTTTGTGTGTCCCGAAGGTCTGTGGATTCGCTCGGCTCCGGATGTGGGACCGGGTGCCCATCACACCCTAGCGGAATTAGGGTGTGACAATAACATCGAATTCCATCATATCTAATTCTACCAAATCGACCTTAGTGCAACGGCCACATATAATCACAGAACAATCCTTATATACCTGCCTCGCTATAATAAAGTCCCCGACCGGTGTAGCTACCTCGAACGGTTCTATAGGTTCAAGTGTTATCCCAATTTTACTAGCAACGAGGGGACAAATATATGATAAAGTAGAACCTGGGTCTACCAATGCATATACAGCTCGAGAGAAAACCAATAATGTACCTGTGACTACATTTGGCGACGCTTCCTGATTCTGTCGGCTAGCCAAGGCATATATGCGGTTCGAAGGACCGCTAGAATCAGAATCCCCGCCATGGCCTCTACCGCGGCCCGCTGGTGCTGACGTACCCCGCCCCATAGGGCGCATAGCAACAGGAGTGGAAGATGAACCAGCAGCTGATCCCGTCGGCTAAGCTGCACCACCAGAACCACCCGCCAACGGACAATCTCTCATAATATGGCCCTGGCGGCCACAAGAAAAACAGGCACCCGTAGCTCGATAACACTCTCCCGGGTGAGAGCTCCCACAATAAGAACATCGAGGCATAGGTGGCCTCGCCTGGCTGGAACATCTGCTCACCTGCGAACCTGAGGCTCTGGAACTCTGGCCTGCTCCCGAGTGCCCTGCACCATCAAACCGTCTACCTGTAGACTGTGAATGTGCACTCCGGCCTGACTGAGGAGGATATCTGCTATACTGCTGCTGAGGCTGCCCGCCTCGAGACTCCCCAGAATAACCAGCTGACCTAGCCCTCTTGGGCTGCCTCCTGTCACGGTCTCTATCGGGCTGACGCCCTTTGTGCCGGTCCTCCATCCCTTGCGCATATGCCTGTAACCGGGCAATGTCCATACCAGTCTGCGATGCCATCGCCATAAAACTATCAACCAAGTAATGATCCAAACCCATCACATACCGGTGCATCCTGTCGGCCATATCAGCTACAATGGCGGCGCATATCTGGCCAGAGAATCAAACTCTAAGCTGTACTCTCGGACACTCCTGCCTCTCTGCCTCAGCTGTAGAAATCTGTCAACTCTCGCCCGCCGCAACTCTGGGGGCAAAACGTGGCTGAGAAAAGCTGTTGTAAACTCATCCCACACAGCTGGAGGAGCATCCTCGCCTCTGGACCGCTCCCAAGACTCGTACCAATTAATCGCTACGTCCCGCAATCTATGTGAAGCCAGCTTGACAGACTCAGTCTCAGAAGCCCTGACCAGTCTCAGTGTGTGCTGCATCTGTCGAATGAAATCCTGGGGGTCCTCCTCGGGCTTAGACCCGTAGAACTCTGGGGGATTACAGGTCAAGAAATCACGAACCCTCAAACTGTCACGTCTGTCACCATCATCACCCCCTAGCCCGCGTCTGCGAGCCTGTCCTGCTACTAATGTCGTCAACAACTGCACAACATCTCTCATCGCCCTATCCTCCGCCCCTAACTGAGGAGCTGGAGGCTCGGGCGCTGGAGCCTCTGGGGCTACTGGTGGAGCCGCCCCCTGATCCATGGTGGCAGCGGCTGCTGCTCCAGGCTCCTCCAATGGTGGGGGTGTAGCAGAACCCTCTGACTGGGGTGCAATATCGGGCATAGTCTGAGCACGAGCCCGAGTAACTCTCTGTATCTGGCTGGTCTCTCCTGCCACTACTTTGCCCTTCTGGGCAGCCGTCCGGAGGCATTACTGTAAACATAACAGTTGGTCAGAAAGAAATCATCCTAATAGCACAGCTCTATCGCACGATCTAAGATCGAAAGAAAGGTAACATCCTAAATGTCCTGTAGCCTCCTGTTTATAGATGTGGTGCACAACACACCGATAAACAAGACTACTAGACACGGCCTATAGACATTCCGAGGACAAACCGCTCTGATACCACTTTGTCACGACCCAGCCCCGTGGGCCGTGAATAGTGTCCTATTTGGACACCCAAACCCATTCGCTTACCAAATCGACATATCAAAGACTTATTCAAATTTAACATACGTTATTTTGCATAGATACTGAGAACAGACGTCATCTTAAGCGGTCACCTGTAACAAAAATATCATACAAAAGCCGGCAGGCTGGCGGAATACACATCGCCCAAATACACACACATATACAAACATATGGGCCGTTTTGACCATAATAACAAACGGGACCGCTTAAGGCACCAGTCACAGACATAATCGAACAAACACGACCCATGACCCACATATATGTCTACAGGCCTCTACAAACTATAACAGAAACATATGACGGGACAGGGCCCCGCCGTACCCCAAATAGTCATATATACAGAAACAGGTATAACAAAAGATATGTACCATAAATATGAGCTCCGGATCAAAGGAGTACTCCAAGTAGCAGAATAAGTGTCCTACACTGGCGGGTCACCAGAACGAACGGCTGTACCTGCGGGCATGAAATGTAGCCCCCGAAGAAAGGGGGTCAGTACGAAATATGTACTGAGTATGCAAAGCATGGAATACAGAAATCCAAATGAGAACTGAAATAAGGAGTATGGAAAATGGATACAGAGTTAGTATATCAAAACCTTTTCTGAAAACATAAATCATGCAAATAAAAATCATGCATAGGGCTCAGGAACGTGGTCGCCACTCCGACGCTGGCGCCCCAACACATCATACTCCAGAAGGTTTCAAATCTCCGTACAATCCCTGAACATATCGTATCATCATAACATATCACAACATCAAAACACATCATATGCCATATCACATCATAACGCCGTATATAAGCGGTACCCGGCCCTTCGGCAAGGAACTCGGGAACCGTAACACATCATACTGCCGAATATAACATAATGCGCACGATCACAAAACCGGCCCGGGATCCGGCGAACGATGTAATAGTAGTATGCACGAGCGGAGTAGTGAGGAAACCATATGCATACAAATAAATAAATTTCAAAACACGGTGGACAAATATATTTACCGACATCTGAAGGCTCAGAAACAAGTTTCGGGTCAATCGGAATTAGTATAAGAAAGTTGCGAGCTTTTGAAGTACAGAACCTTCTAAAAATATTTCATAAGCCATATTTGGAAATTCAAGTATCATTCATATTAGGAAACTTTCGAATAACATTATGGATCAAATCAAATGGAGACTTTAAGACCATATTTACCTATCAAAGTATTCATCAAAGACCTTAATCATCTCGATTTTCTTTCGAACAATATTCAGAAACATAACAACTAGAAGCTTCGAACATCATAAAATACGTATCAAGCCATATGGAATAGCTTATGGAAGTCAAAGATGTTCGCCATCCTAGTGGCTCTAAGAATAGGATTTTCCTTAGAAGCATACATATACGTTATTCGTTCATTTCATAAAGGTCATGCCAAAAGAAGGAAAGGTAGGCTTTACATACCTCGATCGCTCGCTAAAAAAATCCCGACTCAAGTCTCGGGCTCTCCAATATCTACAATAACGTTATCAATTACCAAACATTAGCTACAAGTACTTAAAAGTCCAATTCTAACTAGTACTTGTCTACAGAAATCTCAATTTTGCCCTTAGCCTTCCTCAATATTTTCGCATCTTGAACAACATATATATTAAATAAGATCAAAATATTTCTTTATCTCTTCCTAGTCACAATTATTTCAAATTTTCCGAATATGCAAAATACGGGATATAACACTACCGACCCTGAAGGCTGGGTCCTACCTCTACCATGAACTGAGGGGCAATCACACATAATATGGCCTGGTCGACCACATGAATAGCAAACATCTGAATCCATTCGGCATCGACCCCAATGCAACTTCCCACACTGGGAACATCGTGGTACGGGTGGCCTTGCCTGACCTGAATCATCTCTAAACTGAGACCTCAAATAGCTTTGACTCGGCTCGGAATGAGGAGTTCTGTCGAATCTCTGGCCTGAAAACCGTGTAAGTGCACTAGTCATAGAATAGCCTGAGTGCCTGGAAATTGGTTGTCTGTGCCCACCTCTGAACTCACTCATCGAACCTGAAGATCTGGCCCTCTTGCTATGACTCCTATCCTGTTCGCATTCACTTCTCTGCTGTTGTAAACTATCTTCTAAGTTCTGAGCATGAGCCTGAATGCGTGCAATATCCATATTGTCCTGAAGGGACGCAATCAAGCACCTATCCATCAAATGTGGCCCTAGGCCTTTAACAAATCGGTGTACTCTGTCACCCATATCCGCTACCATGGCCGAGGCATATCTGGCCAAAGAGTTGAAGTGGAGACAATACTCTAGAGCACTCATGCTACCTTGCCTCAAATTTAAGAACTTATCGGCTCTAGCTCGCCGAACTTCTGGAGGCATGTAATGTCGGAGGAAAACATAAACAAACTCTTGCCATACCGGGGGAGGTGCATTGGCTCCCCGTGAAGCCATCCAAACTGTGTACCATTGGATCGAGACATCTCTCAATCTATACGACGCTAACTCCACCGATTCGGTGTCCGAAGCATGTATCAATCGAAGCGTCCTCAACATACCATCAATGAAGTCCTGAGGGTCCTCCTCTGGCTTTGACCCAAAGAATTCCGGAGGGTTCAAAGTAATGAAGTCACGGGATCTTGCACTTACAGCCCTGTCACCTTGCCCTGTACTTTGCCGCTGAGTCTGGGCAGAGACCAACTGAGTAAGCAAATGTATGGCCTCTTTCACATCTTGGCCTGAAGCATCCGGTGGAGGAGCTGGAGGTGCTGGAGCTGGGGCAGAGGCTCGCTCGTGCTCCTCTAATATAGGTACTGAACGGGAGGAATGAGATTGAGCCGCACTCTGGGACTCACTTTCCTCTACTACCGGTGGCGGTGCTCTTTCAGCCACCGTCTTGCCCTTTTGGGCTGCTGTAGCCTTTCTCTTTACAGGCATTTCTGAACTACACAACACACGATTTAAGGGATAAGAATTTCTTATATCATAGTACAAAGCATACAACAAGTAGTGTGTGAACTAGATAATTCGTTCACGACTCAAGAATAAACCTGGAGGTGAACCATGTGAATCAAGCACTAAGAAGTGCTGTGGTGCTTATCAGATTCTAGTTTCGTTCTGGTGGTGGTTGGAGAATGCTTCATGGTAACATTTTATTGAGGTATCGGGTGAACTGATAAGTAGGGATAAACTACGACGAGTTTACAGTTAAAAAGAGTAATAGTATGATTGAGATAAAAGTACGGAGGAGGAAGAATTATGACGAATCATGAAGGTATTGATAAGATAGCTTGTGAGATATTAAGGATAAGATTGATCAGAAAGGGTGAAGGGTTAAGTACGCCTAGTCCACGGCGTGTAATTAAAACATAGTAAGAATCGTGAATAAGATTAAGAAGTGTTACGTTATAGGATGGATTACGAACAGGATGTGATGTGAATACCATAAGGGTTGCTATAGAAATGAGTAAAGCCTAGCAAGGAGGTAACTAAAGAATGTGATGTGATTGGTGTGAAACGGAAAAGCAAATGTAGAACGAATAAGAAAGACTTACAAAGTTCTACAGGGAAAGTTCAGAATAAAAGTCAAGTGGTAACAAAAGTGAAAGCGGGCACAGGAAGAGAAAGAATTAATAGAAAGAGGAAGATAGGAAAAAAGCAAGTGGGATTACAGTATAAGCGATACGTTATGACATGTATGGAAAACGAGTAATACAAGTGACAGAATTGTGAATGACCAACCTAAAGGAAGATGAGCAACAAGACAAAATGAATGGTATGATAAGAACAAATAGAGATGAACAGAATGTGTTTTGAAACGAAGGAGGGATTATGTAAAAGTAGTGCTTTCCGAAGGATGTAGGGGTACCATAAGATTGCTCATGCACAAATAAAAGATGGACATAGACTGGGGAAAAATGGAAGGAATACTAAAGGAAGCACTCAAGACGGACGTAAATAATTGAGTACGAGTATGAAATAAAACAGGAAAACATATAGCTATGGACTTAAAGATGTAGTACGACGAAAAGGTGATAAGACAAGACCACCATTACAACGAATTTGATATGATTTTAAGTAATATTAGAAGTTAGCGATGGGTACACGACAAGGGTGAAAGAGCATGAGGCATAAAGAAAAACTGCGTGTATGTGACTTCACCTCAGAAATGGTGAAATCTTTAAAGGACAAGGATTGCGGATTTGCGAAACAACTGAAGTATGGTAAGTCTATTAGAGGAAAGAGATGGTATCCATTGGGATAAAGATAGTGTTATAAGAAAGCTTGGGACACTTATCATTAGAATAAAAGTGCTACCTAATGGAGAATTTGGAACGACTATAAGCACTAGCTAATTACTGATTGGAATGAATGAATGAAATGTGGCTTTGGATAAATTACTACATTAATTATATTACTCGACTACCAACCATCAGACGAGATTTTGTACTATATATCGAGAGTTTTCATCACCTCGTGAATGTGTTAAGGTTTCGTACACGGGTAATCTAAGTTATAGATGATAAAGAAAAGACATGAATATGGCGTAGTATACAAAATGTATTGGAAAAAGAACCACAGGAATTTGAAAATTGGAAATAGAGGCATAGAGCGGAATATAAATAGATAATGATGTGGGTACACCCTAAAGGGGGGAAGCGGATGAGAAAAAAATGCAATTGTAAGATGCAATCAACTGACACTGCAACACGTTTAATGTGAATTCTTAAACTTCAAGCGAGATTTGAAGGCCAGAAATAAGCGGATCGAAGCCAAGACGGTATTTGAGACAGTGCTGAGAATTATTGGTAAAGACCTTGGATAATATGACATCAGAAGGTGGAGGCTTATAAAAAGGAAGAATACGACAAGAAAATGGTAACGAGTAACTTAAAAGGGATTATGAAGGATAGCAAGGCTATACTGGATTAGAGGTTAAGATGTTGGCAACGGAGTTATTGGCTAATGATATTGTGACACATAAGTAGCAAAAGAAAAGGATAGGAAAACTTTCCCATAGAAGGATATGAGAAAATCAAATGGTGAATAGAGGAAGGGAAAGGAGTATGGCGAAATAGACAGCAAGTGAGTGTTAGTACAATAAGATATGTAGAGCAGAATAAGCTAGGAGAAGGAAAGACTATGACTAGGATTGGATGCACTTTGTACAAATTGTACAAGAATAGTTATGCAACCTACTAATATTTGTATGCTAAGAATGAGACCTAGTGAGTACCTGATAAGAGGAATAAGAATTCAGTAACAACAATGTGGTTTTGATATTTGGATACATCAAGGAAAGGTATAAGATGGTTTGAGGCAAAACTACGGAGATATAATTATTACTGGGGGCAAAAGCCATAGTTGAGCTTTGATATCAACTGAAAGAGATAAGAGAATAATATAGGGTTTGCATAAAGACTAGCGTGGCGACGCTAATGTATTTTCTGGGCGGATTTGAGCACCTACACATACCCGTGTAAAGATTGCAATAAGATGCGTGATAGGAGGACTAAGAGAAAATTTGAGTAAAGTGGCAATAGCAGAGTTTGAGTCAAAAATAGAGAAATGACACGAGGTAATATGCCTAAAGTATGACCAGTTCGAGTAAAGGAAACTACGAAATGATTTAATCGAGACGATCAGAATGAGCAGGTTACTGGTTACGGGATGATAGTAAAGCTATAACAGAGAGGACCCTAGCGCTATTTGATAGCCAACCCTAACGATCGAGATCAAGAAGTATAAAGACCTTTAAAAGAAAGTCAGAAATTGACACATGATGCTGAGGATTTCAGAATACGGACAGTCACAGCGGAGTAAAGTAAGGATATTGGAGTATAAAAATGTTACCCTCTGGAAAAGTTCGTTTTACTTGTAGAACCTGCGAAGGGTCTACAGGTTACCAGAGGCATGCAATACTCCAGGAATATTAAAGTCTAATGAATCGATTGAGGACGTCTGCGCATTATAAAAATCTTATTGGAAGATTGAAAGGTAAGATGAAGGGAAAAATATCTTAAGGGAGTAACTATAGGAGAAGAATGAGTCGAGTTATTACTACGTGCACCATGAGTACAAATCCGAATCAATCAGTGACAGTACAACTGGGCCCTATGCGGACCAGAGAAACAGTAACAATTCAGCGGAAGATCTCGCAATACAGCTGATAACCAACTGTGAAATAAAGAGAAGAGCAAAGACAACGACGTGGAATAATTACCTCGGGAAGCAACAGAAAGAGGAGATATTACAAGAATGACTTTGTAAAGACTTGGAATGCGTTATAATGAATTATAACGAATCGACCAATGAAAGAAGTATATGAAGGGCATAATTAAATAAGAAAACACTTGAGGAAGTACTGGGAATTCAGAATCTGTTTAACATTTGAGGACGAATGTTCTAAAGGGGGGAAGGATGTTATACCCCGTATTTTTATACGTTGAATTATTCGCAAGAGAATCGACTCAAGTTAAAGACGGAATCATTTTCGGACACGAAATAGAAATGTTTAATTTTCAATTTTAATTAGAACATAAATTGTTTATAAATTTTAATTAGTGTAAAACTATTATTAGATTAGGGATTAATTAATTGTGGTGTTAATTAAAAATTAGTGGACTAATACTAGGCTGCCACGTGACACCAAGTAGGCTTCCACATGGCATCAATTGGTCAAAAGGGGAACATTAACGTGTCAAAGCATAGTGATGACTCAAAGTGATCTTAAAGGAGGCTCTTACACGTTGAAAGACGTCTTATACATTTAAATGTTGACAATTCATTCTTGCAAGAATGCATTTAACTAAAATCAAGTATGAATTAACAACAAGAAACATTCAGCTAAGTTTGTATTTAGAGAAAGATAATGGTACTCTCAGACCAGAAATGGTGTGGAGAAAAATTTGCATTGTTGAATATTTTGATCAAATTTCAAGTGCAATACAAATCCAAGGAGGTGATAGCAGCATTGGATATTGAATCGAGGAAGAAGAAATTGCGAAATTCGAGCAATTAAGAGTAGAAATTCCTCCGAGAAAATTAAGGTAAGATTTTCTTGTTTTATGGTGTAATTTTGTTAATAGTGTTGTAATGGAGTTATTAAAATTGGATTGGATGAAATTGAAAGTAAGAAAATGCATAAAATTGATGTTATGGGAAATTGTGGGTTGAAATGGATTTAGAGAAGTTGTTGGGTTGTTAGAATTGTTATGGGCTGAATTGTGAGACTTTCGTATGTATATCTCTGTTGTTGGTATTTCTGTGTTAACAGGAGAATAATTGGAAATTCGGGTTAGGCGAATATATAGGGGAAATGCTGCACGATTTTCGTTAAACCCTTAACTAATGGAAGACCCTAAACGAGGATGTATAAGTTAAAGAACAAGTTCTATAATGTGATGGGCTAAGGTTTACGAACTAGAAAGTATGGTTACTGACGATAACGTTACCTTTATGTTAAATAGGCTAAAAGAGCGACAAAGCGAACGGTTTTGCGATTAGTCGTCAACAGGTATGTAAACTGTCCCTTCTTTCTTTTGGCATGTCTTAGATATAAGTGATGAATGTTATGAGCTTTAGGGTAATTATATTCATAAGTTTTGAGTATGATTCATGATTCTTATTCACTTCTTGATGTTAGAACTCTTAAGTGATTGAGCTTCCCTTTTCAGTTCCTATACATTGGATAGTAGTCGATAAATATGAACTCCTATTCTTAGAAACTCTACGGTAGCTAATGTCCTTGACTTCTATAAGCTATTTCATATTATATTGACATATGTCTATGATTCCTAGGGCTCTTTTGATATAATTTATGATGACATTCGAGGGATATTTGATATGATTGTCGCTATTGATACTCAGGTGTTAATGTCTTCTTCTTATTCTGTTGTAGTCTTGATAATGATTTAAATTGCATATAGTTGCTCACTACTCTGCTCGTGCATGCCTCAATATGTCTTTCACCGAGTCCCGGGCCGGGTATGTTATCGTGCACAGTTTCACTGCATTGTTCACCGAGTCCCTCACTAGAGGGCCGGGTACGGTATATATATATATATATATATATATATATATATATATATATATATATATATATATATATATATGATATGATGATATGTTATGGCGGCCAGGAGGGTATATGATGACTTTATTCACAGAGTCCCATAATGGGCCGGGTATGATATATGATATGGACATGCATGATTTATGTTTCAAAAGGCAAGTGTTTTGGTATTCTGGACATTGTACTTGTTCTGTACTCCTTATTTCAGTTATGATACTCTTTACTGTACTTCATCCTTTATATACTTAGTACATATTCCGTACTGACTCCCTTTCTTCGGGGGGCTGCGTTTCCTGCCCGCAGTTGCATATAGTCGGTTTGGTGACTCTTCAGCATAGGACTTCTATTCAGCTGTCTTGGAGAGCTCCGTTGTTCCGGATTTTAGAGTTTTGGTACAGATCTTATGATATATATATGTATGTTTATCCAGGGGTACGGCGGGGCCCTGTCCCGTCATATTTCGCTACTAGTACTCTTAGAGGTCTGTGGACATATGTGTGGGTTGTGTATGGGTTCTGTTCAGCTGTGTCTACACGATGTGCTACGATATGATGTTCGTCTGTAATGGCAGCCTTGTCGGCTTGCGTATCCTTTCATGATATGATTAGTTGTGAATCCTCAGGAGACAGTTGATCTGAATATATATATATATATATATATATATATATATATGACGACGTTATGAACTTTGGAGTTCCTTTATAAGTTTCCATATTGTCGTGGTTTCAGTTTTACAATATCTAACAGGTACGTATATGGGTGTCCATATCGGGCACTAGTCATTGCCCACGGGGTTGGGTCGTGACAATATCTAACCATATACACATGTCTACGAGCCTCTAAGGAGAATATAACATATCACATGAGCGGGACGGGACGGGACCCCGCTATGCCCATAACTATGTACACAAAAGAATAAGTACCCAAAAGCTATGGCTCCGAATGAAATGGAGCTCTGCTATGTAGTCTCTGAGAATGTGGCTATGGATCAAGTCTGTCTCCCTGTGCACCTGCGGGCATGACGCAGCGCTCGCAAACAAAAGGATGTCAGTACGAAGAATGTACTGAGTATGTAAAGCATGGTCAATATCAGTATAGAAACATAATAAGCAACATAAGAAATAGCACAGGGTGGGAGATGGTGATATCATCGTCATAGGCACTTACTTGCCTTTCATAGGGCTTTCCATTTCTAATGCGTATTTGTGTACTTACATCCAATTCGTATCCGTTCCAAATTTGTACTCGTATTCATATACATACCCTTATTCACATTCATATCGTATCATATTCGTATTCATATCATATACATAATCATTTACATAGCATACCCGACCATGCAAGGTCGATGTTTCATACATACTTGGTCAACCAAGGCTCAAGGTTACTCATACCTGGCCCTACCAAGGCTTCAGGGTTGCATCTACATGGCCCTACCAAGGCGTCAGGGTTATCCGTACCATCTGCAGAGGTGTGCGCGCATTACGTAATCATATACATACTTATTTACATATCTTACCTGGCCTCATAAGCTCGGGGTTCCATAATAGTCATACATAGGCACATATACATAATAGCTCATAAGCATCTTTACTATTTACATCATTATCACAATCGTCATCAACATCATTGTTACTATTATCGTCATTCATCACATTTATCTTTATAGGCTTACTCGTCATACGATGGATTTAGTGCAATCGTGGCGTATCAAGAATCGTGAGCTTACTAGCTCGGAAGATCAAATCATTTGAAGGATAGCATAGTCCCATAGAAGATTTAGATATTTGGCCAAAGAATCATGCCTTATGAAAGAAGCGTTAGCCTTACATACCTTTTCCGTTCAACTATTCTACACTTGCGCGTTCTCCTCCAATGCTAGCGGTTCTACCTTCATTAAAGTCATACTATCATTAGAATCGATAGCTAGCATATATGACTAAAGCTAGAGAAAATCGGACAACATCTCCTTTATTTATACGACATTCCTCCATAACGTATATCAACTCCCGAACGTAAATAATACATTTACAATACCATAGCAATAGTCATTATCCATCCACATTATCCACATTTCTTAGTACCTTCGATTACTCATATCCATGGCTATAATACACGACCATGTTCATTAACGTACATTGCTCATCTCATGTTCTCAACATCACTTATAACATATTTACATCACAACACATCAAGAAGCATAACTCAATCCAAACTATTTCTCAAAATGACACTATTCCACATTCACGACCCATTCTTCTATACATATTGCTTATGAGCTATTATGTATATGTGCCTATGTATGACTATTATGGAACCCTGAGCTTATGAGGCCAGGTAAGATATGTAAATAAGTATGTATAGGATTACGTAACGCGCGCACACATCTGCAGATGGTACGGATAACCCTGAAGCCTTGGTAGGGCCAGGTAGATATAACATTGAGCCTTGGTTGGCAAAGTATGTATGAAACACCGAATCTTGTGGTCGGGTACGCTACGTATGTATGTATATAAGTGTATGGCTATGTATATAATATGAATATGAATGTGAAAAGACTATGTATATGAATGCGAACAGGGGCATGTATACTAATATGAGCACTATTATTAAATACGCATGAGAAATGGGAATTTCCTATGAAAGGTAGGTAAGTGCCATGATAATGACATTATTGTCTTCCCCTCCTATCCTACTTCACATGTTGTTTACTATGCTTATATATCGATGTTGATCATGCTTTACATACTCAGTACATTCTTCGTACTAACGTCCTTTTGTTTGTGGACACTGCATCATGCCCGCAGGTGCACAGGGAGATAGACTTGATCCATAGCTTCTTATTCAGAGATTGCATAGCAGAGCTCCTTTTCTTCCGGAGCCATAGCTTTTGGTACTTATTCTTTTGTTTATATAATTATGGGCATAGTGGGGTCCTGTCCCGCTCATATATTCTGTTATACTCTTAGAGGCTCGTAGTCACGTGTATACGGTTAGATATGTCTGGCCTTGTCGGCCTATATTTTGTTCACCTTATGGTAGCCTTGTCGGCTTATGTACATCTGATGTGGCATAAACGCCAATGATGATTTAAAGATGTGATTGTCCGATGGGACTAGTTTGATGAATGAAAGAAAATGCATGTCTAATTATGTGGCTCACCTAGATGTAAGCATAAGTATAAGTCAAGGGGTGCCCGGGTGGGATAGCACCGGGTGCTCGTCGCGGCCCCCTAGGCGGGTCGTGACAATAGTGGTATCAGAGCAGTTCAGTCCTAGGGTGTGTCTACGAGCCGTGTCTAGTAGAGTCTTGGTTATGGGTGTGTTGCGCGCCACACTTATAAACAAGAGGCTGCGGACATTTTAGGAATAAATGACCTTCTTCTTCATAAGAATCGTGCGATAGAGCTATGATGTAAGAAATTCTTGCTCATTAATCGTGTGTTGTGCATTTCAGAGATGCCTAAGAAGAAAAAGGCTACAGCAGCCCAAAAGGGTAAGACGGTGGCAGAAAAGCGGGCTAAAAGAGCACCGCCACCGGTAGTAGAGGAAAGTGAGTCCCAGAGTGCGGCTCAATCTCAGTCCTCCCAGACAGTGCCTATTTCTGAGGAGCGTGAGGGGGCCTCAGCCCCAGCTCCAGCACCTCCAGCTCCTTTGCCGGATGCTTCTGGCCAAGATGTAAAAGAGGCCATTAATTTGTTGACTCAATTGGTTGCGGCCCAGACTCAGAGGCAAAGTTCAGGGCATGGTGATAGGGCTGTTAGTGCAAGGGCCCGTGATTTTATTACTTTAAACCCTCCGAAATTCTTTGGGTCAAATCCGAAGGAGGATCCTCAGGATTTCATCGATGGTATGCTAAGGACGCTTCGGTTGATACATGCTTTGGACACCGAGTCGGTGGAACTAGCGTCATATAGATTGAGAGATGTCTCGATCTAGTGGTATACGATATGGATGACTTCACGGGGGGCCAATGCACCTCCCCCGGTATGGCAAAAGTTTTTCGATGCTTTTCTCCGTCATTATATGCCCCCAGAAGTTCGGCGAACCAGGGCTGATAAATTCTTGAATTTAAGGCAAGGTAGTATGAGTGCCCTAGAGTATAGCCTCCGCTTTAACTCCTTAGCTAGGTATGCTTCGACCATGGTAGCGGATATGGGCGACCGGGTACACCGATTTGTAAAGGGCCTAGGGCCACACTTGATGGATAAATGCTTGACTGCGTCCCTTCAGGACGGTATGGATATTGCACGCATTCAGGCACATGCTCAAAACTTAGAAGAAAGCCTACAGCAGCGGAGGAGTGAGCGTGAGCAAGATCAGGGACATAGCAAGAGGGCCAGATCCTCAGGCTCGATGAGTGAGTCCAGAGGCAGACACAGGCAGTAGCTTTCCAGGCATTCAGGCTATTCCATGACCAGTGCCCCTCTACGGTTTCCAGGCCAGAGCCTTGATAGATCTGCTCGTTCAGGGCCGAGTCTGAGCTATTCAGGACCTCAGTTCAGAGATGATTCAGGCCATTCAAGGCCACCTGCACCACGATGTATCCAGTGTGGGAAGTTGCATTGGGGTTGATGTCGATCGGGTTTAGATGGTTGCTATTCATGTGGTCGACCAGGCCATATTATGCGTGATTGCCCCTCAGTACATGGTGGAGGTAGGACCCAGCCATCAGGGTCGGTAGCCGGATCTTCGGCATCTGTACGCCCTACGGGGCCAGGTTCACATGCGCCAGTTGGCCTTAGTAGGGGTAGAGGCAGAGCTCCTAGTTCTAGCAGTCCTCAGCACCGTATCTATGCTTTGGCTGGACGCCAAGATCTTGAGTCTTCTCCTGACGTGGTCACAGGTATATTATCGGTATTCTCTCATGATGTATATGCTTTAATTGATCCGGGCTCTACATTATCATATGTTACTCCTTATATTGTGGGTCAATTTATAGTCGAGCCGGAGTCGATCAAACCTTTTGAGGTGTCTACACCCGTGGGTGAATCGGTAATAGCTAGCCGAGTATATAGAGATTGTGTAGTTATGATTTGTGACCGTCGTACCATGATTGATTTGCATGAGCTAGAAATGGTAGATTTTGATATCATTATGGGCATGGATTGGTTGGCTTCTTGTTATGCCAATGTTGATTGTAGAATGAAGATGGTTCGTTTCCAATTCCCGGGAGAACCAGTCTTAGAATGGAAACGGAATACGGCGACACCAAAAGGTAGGTTTATTTCCTATCTATAGGCAAGGAAGATGATCACGAAAGGATGTATTTATCATCTAGTGCGAGTTCAAGACATAGACGCTGAATCGCCGACTCTTCAGTTAGTTCCCGTAGTGAATGAATTTCCGGATGTGTTCCCGGAAGAGCTTCCAGGCCTTCCTCCCGAGCGGGAGATTGACTTTGCTATTGATGTGTTGCCAGACACTAAACCTATATCTATTCCTCCTTATAGAATGGCACCCGCCGAACTGAAAGAATTGAAAGAGCCATTGAAATACTTGCTTGAGAAAGGCTTTATTAGGCTTAGTTCATCCCCATGGGGAGCGCCCGTATTGTTTGTCCGAAAGAAAGATGGCTCTTTGAGAATGTGCATTGATTGTAGGCAATTGAATAAGGTGACGATTAAGAATAAATATCCCCTCCCGAGGATTGATGACTTGTTTGATCAATTGCAAGGTGCCAAATGGTTTTCAAAGATTGATTTGAGGTCCGGGTATCACCAAGTGAGAGTTAGGGAAAACGATATCCCTAAGACAGCTTTTAGAACAAGATATGGTCATTTTGAATTTCGGGTAATGTCATTTGGGCTAACTAATGCGCCATCGGTATTTATGGATTTGATGAATAATGTGTTCAGACCCTTCCTGGATTTATTTGTGATAGTATTTATCGATGACATCTTGGTGTATTCTAGATCCGAGGCGGAGCATGCGGATCATTTGCGTACTGTCCTTGGAGTTCTTCGAACTCGAGAGTTATTTGCAAAGTTTTCCAAATGCGAGTTTTGGTTGAACTCGGTAGCATTTTTAGGGCATATCGTTGCAGCCGATGGCATTCGAGTGGATAGCCAAAAGATTGAGGCCGTGAAGACTTGGCCAAGGCCCACAACTCCTACGGAGCTTCGTAGCTTTCTGGGCTTAGCAGGTTATTACAGAAGATTTGTTGAAGGTTTTTCTTCTATTTCTGCACCACCCACAAAGTTGACCCAGAAATCAGCAAAGTTTCAATGGACAGATGTTTGTGAACGTAGTTTCCAAGAGTTAAAGGGTAGATTGACTTCTGCTCCAGTTCTGACACTTCCAGAGGGATTGGAAGGATATGTCATTTATTGTGATGCTTCAGGCGTTGGGCTAGGCTGTGTATTGATGCAACATGGCAAAGTGATTGCGTATGCTTCAAGCCAATTGCGGAAACATGAGCAGAATTATCCTACCCATGATCTAGAATTGGACGCGGTGGTTCATGCATTAAAGATATGGAGACATTACTTATATGGTGTCCACGTGGATATTTATACAGATCATAAGAGTCTTCAATACATCTTCAAGCAGAAAGAGTGGAATTTGCGGCAACGACGATGGTTAGAATTGTTGAAAGACTATGATGTGGATATCTTGTATCACCCCGGAAAGGCAAATGTTGTGGCTGATGCTCTTAGCCGTAGATCGATGGGAAGTCTAAGTGATGTACGACCAGAAAAGAGAGAAATGGCCCGTGAGCTCCAACAGTTAGCTAACCTAGGAGTCCGAGTAATGGACTCAGGTAGCAGCGGAGCTACTATCCAAAATACAGCAGTCTCGTCGCTAGTAGCTGAAGTGAAAGAGCGACAATATGAGGATCCCATGCTAATACAATATAGAGACACACTCCTTCAAAAGGAGGAGTCATCGTTTGACGTTTCGGGAGACGGAGTTCTCCGATACCGAGGCAGACTCTGTGTCCCTGATGTAGCAGACCTACGCCACCAGATTTTGAGAGAAGCTCATTGCTCCCGTTATTCTGTGCACCCTGGAGCGACGAAAATGTATCATGACCTTAAGACTATATATTGGTGGAATGGTATGAAGAAAGATATAGCGGGATTCATAGCTCAATGTCCTAATTGTCAACAGGTGAAAATCGAGCACCAAAAGTCGGGCGAATTATTGCAAGCTATAGAAATCCCAACGTGGAAGTGGGAAATGATTAATATGGACTTCATTACAGGGTTACCTCGTTCTCGACGTAAGTATGACTCTATATGGGTGATTTTGGATAGACTCACAAAGTCAGCCCATTTCTTACCGGTCAGAACGACCTATGCGGCAGAAGATTATGTAAGGCTTTACCTTAAAGAGATAGTGAGACTCCACGGCGTTCCGGTATCTATTATCTCTGATAGAGGTACTCAGTTTACAACAAAATTTTGGGAGTCTTTCCAAGAGGGTTTAGGGACCCGAGTTAGCCTTAGTACGGCATTTCACCCACAGACCGATGGGCAAGCCGAACGTACTATTCAGACTCTTGAAGATATGTTACGGGCATGTATGATAGATTTTGGAGGAAATTGGGATGATCATTTTCCACTCATTGAATTTGCTTTCAACAACAATTATCATTCTAGTATTCAGATGGCACCGTATGAAGCTTTATATGGGCGAAAGTGTAGATCCCCAATCGGGTGGTTTGAAACCGGAGAAACTAAGTTAATAGGGCCAAACTTGGTCCAGCAAGTTATAGAGAAAGTTAAGTTCATACAAGATCGGTTGTTAGCAGCCCAAAGTCGTCAAAAGTCCTATGCGGATAATCGTCGAAGGAACTTAGAGTTCGAAGTGAAAGATTGGGTGTTCTTGAAAGTGTCGCCAATGAAGGGCGTTATGAGATTTGGCAAAAAGGGGAAACTTAGTCCCCGGTATATTGGGCCATACGAGATTGTGCGCAAAATAGGCAAGGTGGCCTATGAATTTGTTACACCTCGGAAAATTTCCCGTTCGTACGCAAGTAAATAAACTAATGATATGTGCGAGGAGTGCGAGTGTATAATGTTTCATGGGAAATGTATGTAAAGGGATGTGGATGATTAGAATGAAAAGTCGAGAAATGAGAAAAATTGAAGGTTGGCAAAACTGCCCAGTGGTCGTATATTGCAAAATACGGACCGTAAAGTGCAACACGGTCCGTAAACTGGCAGTCGTAAACTGCCATGCCAAAGCTTCATCTTTCTGCCAGTGGTCGTAAAGTGAAAATACGGACCGTAAACTGGTATACAGTCCGTAAACTACCAGGTCGTAAACTGGCATGCCAACTTCAACTTTCTGCCAGCTGAGGAAGATGTATAATACGACCTGGTGGACGGACCGTAAAGTGATTTACGGCCCGTAAACCATGGTCGTAAATCACCATGCATGCAGGCCAAAGTCTCTGGTCCTACTTAAGCTTAAAGACCACCGCGAGGGACGGTCCGTAAAGTGGAATACGGACCGTAAACCTCCATGGACGACCACTGTTCACCCAGCACAGATTTTCCAATTCATTAAATATGAGGATCAAGACTTATTTTATTTCATTACAACATTACACCACTTCTCTCTAAAACTTCTCTCTACATTTATTATATGATTTTTCAAGGATTATAAGCCATCAATAACATTAACACAAGTGAATCGAGGGTAAGGGGATCATCAAGGATCATCCAAGTCAAGAAATCCAAATGGAGAAAAACTAGGGTTTTGCTCAAAGAAGAGTATTATCAACCAAAGCTTGTTCCTACAACTTCTAAGGTAAGATTCATGATTTTTACAAGATGTTTAAGGTATTGGAGAATTAAAATACATGGATTGTAGAAAATGTGGTCAACTAGGTCATGAATGATGAATAGTGACATTTTGAGAAATAGTTTGAATTGAGTTATGAATGTTATTGTGTTGTGATATGAATGTGTCATAAATGGTATTAAGATCATGAACTAAACACTTTAGACGAATGGACGAAGATGGGTGTTATGACCTTGAATGTGGGTGAATTAGAGGCAAATTGAGGAATCTAGATAATGTGGATAATGTGAATGACTAATGGCCATTGTTATGAGATTAATGAAGGTATAAACGCTAGCATTAGAAGGGAACGTACAAGTGTAGAATAGTTTGACAGAAAGGTATGTAAGGCTAACCCTTCTTTCATAAGGCATGGTTCTTGGCCAAATTCCTAATTCCTCTTTATGAGTATGTTGTCTTCACATAGTTGACATTCCGAGCTCATTAGCTCACGACCCTTGATATGTACTATGATTATACTATGTTCCTCGTATGACGAGTAAGTCTATAATGTAAATGTAACGATAATGATCAGGATAGTAATGATGATGAGAGTAAAATGAGACTAGAGATGCTTACGAGCTATGATATATGTATATGTATGCCTATGAAGGGCTATGATAAGACCCCGAGCTTATGATGCCGGGTAAGACCATATGTATATGACTATGTATAAAGTATGTATACGATTACGAAACGCGCGCACACCTCTGCAGATGGTACGGTTAACCCTGATGCCTTGGTAGGGCCAGGTATGCATGATCTTGAGCCTTGGTTGGCCAAGTATATATATAAAACACCGATCCTATAAGGTCGGGTATGCTATGTAAATTCTATGTATATAATATGAATATGAATGTGATAAGACTATGTATAAGAATACGAATAAGGACATGTATACGAATATGAGCACAAGTATGGTACGAGTATTATTATGGGATACGAACGACGATGTATGCAAGTAAGTGACATGATGATGATGATATTACTGTCTCCCCTCCTATGCTATTTCATATGGTATCTATTATGCTTCTATATTGATGTTGATCATACTTTACATACTCAGTACATTCTTCGTACTGACGTCCTTTTGTTTGTGGACGCTGCGTCATGCCCGCAGGTGCACAGGGAGACAGACTTGATCCATAGCTGCTTATTCAGAGATTGCATAGCAGAGCTCCATTTCTTTCGGAGCCGTAGCTTTTGGGTACTTATTCTTTTGTGTATATAATTATGGGCATAGCGGGGTCCTGTCCCGCTCATACGATATGTCATACTCTTAGAGGCTCGTAGTCATGTGTATGTGGGTAGAGATGTTCGGCCATGTCGGCCCATGTTTTGTATATCTTTTGTTAGCCACGTCGGCCTTGTACTTATGATGTGGCATAGATGCCTATGATATGTTAAATGATGATGGTCGTCTAATGGGATCAATATGATTAACGATAAGAAAAGCACGAATTGACTTATGGTTCACCTAGATGTTATGTTATGTACGATAAGGGGGTGCTCGGGAGGGGTAGCACCGGGTGCTCGTCGTGGCCCCCTAGCCGTGTCGTGACAAAAGTGGTATCAAAGCAGTTCAGTCCTAGGATGTGTCTACGAGCCGTGTCTAGTATAGTCTTGGTTATGGGTGTGTTGCGCGCCACACTTATAAACGACAAGCTGCGGACATTTTAGGAATATATTACCTTCTTTCTTCATAAGAATCGTGCGATAGAGCTATGATGTAAGAAATTCTTGTTCCTAAATCGTGTGTTGTGTATTTCAGAGATGCCTAGAAAGAAAAAGGCTACAGCACCCCAAAAGGGCAAGACGGTGGCAGAAAAACGGGCTGAAAGAGCACCGCCACCGGTAGTAGAGGAAGATGAGTCCCAGAGTGCTGCTAAATCTCAGTCCTCCCAGATAGTGCCTATTACCGAGGAGTACGTGGGAGCCTCAGCCCCAGCTCCAGCTCCTCCACCGAACGCTTCGGGCCAAGACGTGAGAGAGGCCATTAATTTGTTGACTCAGTTGGTTGCGGCCCAGACTCAGAGGCCAAGCGCAGGGCAAGGTCATAGGGATGTTAGTGCAAGGGCTCGTGACTTCATTGCTTTGAAACCCCCGGAATTCTTTGGGTCGAAACCGGAGGAGGATCCCGAGGGCTTTATTGATGGTATGCTAAGGACACTCCGGTTGATACATGCTTCAGACACTGAGTCGGTAGAGCTAGCGTCCTATAGATTGAGAGATATCTCGATCCAGTGGTATACAGTATGGATGGCTTCGCGGGGAGCCAATGCACCTCCACCGGTATGGCAAGAGTTTGTCAATGCTTTTCTCCGTCACTACATGCCTCCAGAAGTTCGGCGAGCTAGGGCCGATAAATTCTTGAATTTGAAGCAAGGTAACATGAGTGCTACAGAGTATAGTCTCCGCTTCAATTCCTTGGCTAGGTATGCTTCGGCCATGGTAGCAGATATGGGCGATCGGGTGCACCGGTTTGTGAAAGGCCTAGGGCTACACTTGATGGATAAATGCTTAACTGCGTCCCTTCAGGATGGCATGGATATTTCACGCATTCAGGCATATGCTCAGGAATTAAAGGAACACCTATAGCAGCGGAGAAATGAACGTGAGCAAGATAGGGGACATAGCAAGAGAGTTAGACCTTCAGGTTCGAGGAGCGAGTCCAAGGGTGGACACAGACAACAGCTTCCCAGCCATTCAGGCTATTCTATGACCAGTCCACCTCCACGGTTTTCAGGCCAGGGCTTTGATAGATCTGCTCGTTCAGGACCGAGTCCGAGTTATACAGGACCTCAGTTCAGAGGTGATTTGGGCCAGTCAAGGCCACCCGTACCACCGTGTTCCTAGTGTGGGAAGATGCATTGGGGTCGATGCCGATTTGGTTCAGATGATTGCTATTCATGTGGTCGGCCAGGCCATATTATGCGTGATTGCCCCTCAGTACATGGTAGAGGTAGGACCCAGCCATCAGGGTCGGTAGCCGGATCTTCGGCATCTGTACGCCCTACGGGGCCAGGTCCACATGCACCAGTCGGCCATGGTAGAGGTAGGGGCAGAGCTCCCAGTACTAGCGGTTCTCAGCACCGTATTTATGCTTTGGCTGGACGCCAAGATCTTGAGTCTTCTCCTGACGTGGTCACAGGTATATTATCGGTATTCTCTCATGATGTATATGCTTTGATTGATCCGGGCTCCACATTATCATATGTTGCTCCATATATTGCGGGTCGATTTATAATTGAGCCGGAGTCTATCAAACCTTTTGAGGTGTCTTCACCCGTGGGTGACTCGGTAATAGCTAGACGAGTATATAGGAATTGTGTGATTGTGATTTGTGATCGTCGTACCGTGATTGATTTGCATGAGCTAGAGATGGTAGATTTTGATATCATTATGGGCATGGATTGGTTGGCTTCTTGTTATGCAATGTTGATTGTAGAATGAAGATGGTTCGTTTCTAGTTTCCGGGAGAACCAGTCTTAGAATGGAAAGGATATACGGCGTCACCAAAAGGCAGGTTTATTTCCTATCTAAAGGCAAGGAAGATGATCACGAAAGGGTGCATTTATCACCTAGTACGAGTTCAAGATGTAGAAGCTGAGTCGCCGACTCTTCAGTCAGTTCCGGTAGTGAACGAATTTCCGGATGTGTTCCCGGAAGAGCTTCCAGGCCTTCCTCCCGAGCGAGAGATCGATTTTGCGATTGATGTGTTGCCAGCCACTAATCGCATATCTATTCCTCCCTATAGGATGGCACCCGCAGAGTTGAAAGAGTTGAAGGAGCAATTAAAAGACTTGCTTGAAAAAGGCTTCATTAGGCCTAGTTCATCCCCGTGGGGAGCACCCGTATTGTTCGTCCGGAAGAAGGATTGCTCCTTGAGAATGTGCATTGATTATCGGCAATTGAATAAAGTGACAATTAAGAACAAGTATCCCCTCCCGAGGATTGATGATTTATTTGATCAATTGCAAGGTGCCAAATGGTTTTCAAAGATTGATTTGAGGTTCGGGTATCACCAAGTAAGAGTTAGGGAGAAATATATCCCTAAGACAGCTTTCAGAACAAGATATGGCCATTTCGAGTTTCGAGTAATGTCGTTTGGGCTAACTAATGCCCCGGCAGTGTTTACGGACTTAATGAACAATGTATTCAGGCCTTTTCTGGATCTATTTGTAATTGTATTCATCGATGACATCTTAGTGTATTCTAGATCCGAGGACGAGCATGCGGATCATTTGCGAATTGTCCTTGGAATTCTTCGAGCCCGAGAGTTATTCGCGAAGTTTTCCAAGTGCGAGTTTTGGTTGAACTCAGTGGCATTTCTAGGCCACATTGTTGCAGCTGACGGTATTCGAGTGGATAGCCAAAAGATTGAGGCAGTAAAGACTTCGCCAAGGCCCACGACCCCTACGGAGGTTCGTAGCTTTTTGGGTTTAGCAGGTTATTACAGAAGATTTGTTGAGGGTTTCTCTTCTATTTCTGCACCGCTCACCAAGTTGACTCAGAAGTCAGCTAAGTTTCAATGGACAGATGCTTGCGAGCGTAGTTTCCAAGAGTTGAAAGACCGACTGACTTCAGCCCCAGTCTTGACAATTCCAGAGGGATTGGAAGGATATGTTATTTATTGTGATGCTTCAGACGTCGGGCTAGGCTGTGTATTGATGCAAAATGGTAAGGTGATTGCGTATGCTTCTAGAAAATTACGGAAACATGAGCATAATTATCCTACCCATGACTTAGAATTGGCCGCGGTGGTCCATGCTTTAAAGATATGGAGACATTACTTATATGGTGTCCACGTGGATATTTATACAGATCATAAGAGTCTCCAGTACATCTTCAAGCAGAAAGAGTTGAATTTGCGGCAACGACGATGGCTAGAGTTGCTAAAAGACTATGATGTTGAAATCCTGTACCACCCCGGAAAGGCAAATGTTGTGGCTGATGCTCTTAGCCGTAGGTCGATGGGAAGTCTAAGTGATGTACGAACAGAAAAGAAAGAGATGGCCCGTGATCTTCAGCAGTTAGCTAGCCTAGGAGTCCGAGTGGTTGACTCAGGTAGCAGCGGAGCTACTATTCAGAATTCAGCAGTTTCATCGTTAGTAGCGGAAGTAAAAGAGCGACAATATGAGGATCCCATGCTAATGCAGTACAGAGATACACTGCCTCAGAAGGAGGAGTCATCATGCGACGTTTCGGAAGACGGAATTCTCCGATGTCGAGGCAGGTTATGTGTTCCCGATGTGGCAGGTCTACGCCATCAGATTTTGAGAGAAGCTCATTGTTCCCGTTACTCCGTTCACCCCGGAGCGACGAAAATGTATCATGATCTTAAGACTATATATTGGTGGAATGAGATGAAGAAAGACGTAGCGGAATTCGTAGCTCAGTGTCCTAATTGCCAACAAGTGAAGATAGAACACCAAAAGCCGGGTGGCTTATTGCAAGCTATAGAAATCCCAACTTGGAAGTGGGAAGTGATTAATATGGATTTCATTACAGGGTTACCCCGTTCTCGACGTAAATATGATTCTATATGGGTGATCGTGGATAGACTCACAAAGTCAGCGCATTTCTTACCGGTCAGAATGACCTATATGGAAGAAGATTATGCCAAGCTTTATCTTAAAGAGATAGTGAAACTCCATGGAGTTCCGGTATTTATTATCTCCGATAGAGGAACTCAGTTTACGGCCAAGTTTTGGGGGTCTTTCCAAGAGGGTTTAGGGACCCAAGTGCGCCTAAGCACGACATTTCACCCCAGACCGATGGGCAAGCTGAACGTACTATTCAGACTCTTGAAGATATGTTACGGGCATGTATGATAGATTTTGGAGGAAATTGGGATGACCATTTGCCACTCATTGAGTTTGCTTACAATAACAGTTATTATTCTAGCATTTAAATGGCACCGTATGAAGCTCTATATGGGCGAAAGTGTAGATCCCCAATTGGGTGGTTTGAAACCGGAAAAGCTAAGTTGATAGGGCCAGACTTGGTCCAACAAGCAATAGAGAAAGTTAAGCTCATACAAGATCGGTTGCTAGCGGCTCAAAGTCGTCAGAAGTCCTATGCGGATAATCGTCGAAGAGACTTAGAGTTCGAAGTGAAAGATTGGGTATTCTTGAAAGTGTCGCCGATGAAGGGCGTGATGAGATTTGGCAAAAAGGGGAAGCTCAGTCCCCGGTATATTGGGCCATACGAAATTGTGCGCAAAATAGGCAAAGTGGCCTATGAGCTAGATCTACCTCCAAATTTGGATTCAGTCCATCCAGTATTTCATGTCTCGATGCTTCGGAAGTGTGTTGGAGATCCTACGAGGATCGTCCCAGTGAATGATATTCAAGTGACAGAGAAGTTAACTTATGATGAAATACCCATTGCCATATTAGATAGGCAAGTACGGAGGCTTACAAACAAAGAAGTGGCCTCAATTAAAGTTCTGTGGAGAAATAACAATCGAGAGGAAATGACATGGGAAGCAGAAGAGAATATGCGATCCAAATACCCACATTTATTTCGGCCCTTGGAAGAAGTCCAAGATGAGACGTCAAAATCATAAGGTATGCATGTTTTCCCTCTTATACATTCAGGTCGTGTGTGGCAAAATTTCTAGTGCTGTTGTGTTATTGCCCAGTGAGGCATTGTTATTGTGGGTTGTTGTGACAGGGTGGTAGTGCCACATTACATAGGAAACTCTGGCGAAATTTTTATGGAATTCCCCAAACCTTTAACATTCGAAGACGAATGTTCCTAAGCGGGGTAGAATTTTACACCTAGGAAAATTTCCCGTTGGTACGCAAGTAAATGAACTAATGATGTGTGCGAGGAGTGCGAGTGTATAATGTTTCATGGGAAATGTATGTAAAGGGATGTGGATGATTAGAATGAAAAGTCGAGAAATGAGAAAAATTGAAGGTTGGCAAAACTGCCCAGTGGTCGTATATTGCAAAATACGGATCGTAAAGTGCAACACGGTCCCTAAACTGGCAGTCGTAAACTGCCATGCCAAAGCATCACCTTCTGCCAGTGGTCGTAAAGTGCAAATACGGACCGTAAACTGGTATACGGTCCGTAAACTACCAGGTCGTAAACTGGCATGCCAACTTCAACTTTCTGCCAGCTGAGGAAGAGGTATAATACGACCTGGTGGACGGACCGTAAAGTGATTTACGGCCCGTAAACCATGGTCGTAAATCACCATGCATGCAGGCCAAATTCTCTGGTCCTGCTTAAGCTTAAAGACGACCGCGAGGGACGGTCCGTAAAGTGGAATACGGACCGTAAACCTCCATGGACGACCACTGTTCACCCAGCACAGATTTTCCAATTCATTAAATATGAGGATCAAGACTTATTTTATTTCATTACAACATTACACCACTTCTCTCTAAAACTTCTCTCTACATTTATTATATGAGTTTTCAAGGATTATAAGCCATCAATAACATTAAGACAAGTGAATCAAGGGTAAGGGGATCATCAAGGACCATCCAAGTCAAGAAATCCAAATGGAGAAAAACTAGGGTTTTGCTCAAAAATAGTATTATCAACCAAAGCTTGTTCCTACAACTTCTAAGGTAAGATTCATGATTTTTACAAGATGTTTAAGGTATTGGAGAATTAAAATACATGGATTGTAGAAAATGTGGTCAACTAGGTCATGAATGATGAATAGTGGCATTTTGAGAAATAGTTTGAATTGAGTTATGAATGTTATTATGTTGTGATATGAATGTGTCATAAATGGTATTAAGATCATGAACTAAACACTTTAGACGAATGGACGAAGATGGGTGTTATGACCATGAATGTGGGTGAATTAGAGGCAAATTGAGGAATCTAGATAATGTGGATAATGTGAACAACTAATGGCCATTGTTATGATATTAATGAAGGTATAAACGCTAGCATTGGAAGGGAATGTACAAGTGTAGAATAGTTCGACGGAAAGGTATGTAAGGCTAACCCTTCTTTCATAAGGCATGGTTCTTGGCCAAATTCCTAATTCCTCTATATGAGTATGTTGTCTTCACATGGTTGACATTCCGAGCTCATAAGCTTACGACCCTTGATATGTACTATGATTATACTATGTTCCTCGTATGACGAGTAAGTCTATAATGTAAATGTAATGATAATGATGAGGATAGTAATGATGATGAGAGTAAAATGAGACTAGAGATGCTTACGAGCTATGATATATGTATATGTATGCCTATGAAGGGCTATGATAAGACCCCGAGCTTATGATGCCGGGTAAGACCATATGTATATGACTATGTATAAAGTATGTATACGATTACGAAACGCGCGCACACCTCTGCAGATGGTACGGATAACCCTGATGCCTTGGTAGGGCCAGGTATGCATGATCTTGAGCCTTGGTTGGCCAAGTATATATATAAAACACCGATCCTATAAGGTCGGGTATGCTATGTAAATGCTATGTATATGAAATGACTATGTATATAATATGAATATGAATGTGATAAGACTTTGTATAAGAATACGAATAAGGACATGTATACGAATATGAGCACAAGTATAGCAGAGCTCCATTTCTTTCGGAGCCGTAGCTTTTGGGTACTTATTCTTTTGTGTATATAATTATGAGCATAGCGGGGTCCTGTCCCGCTCATACGATATGTCATACTCTTAGAGGCTCGTAATCATGTGTATGTGGGTAGAGATGTTCGGCCATGTCGGCCCATGTTTTGTATATCTTTTGTTAGCCACATCGGCCTTGTACTTATGATGTGGCACAGATGCCTATGA
This sequence comes from Lycium barbarum, assembly GCF_019175385.1. Lineage (NCBI taxonomy): Eukaryota > Viridiplantae > Streptophyta > Magnoliopsida > Solanales > Solanaceae > Lycium > Lycium barbarum. The sequence goes on from NC_083340.1 coordinate 51,117,980, forward strand.
TATGTTAAATGATGATGGTCGTCTAATGGGATCAATATGATTAACGATAAGAAAAGCACGAATTGACTTATGGTTCACCTAGATGTTATGTTATGTACGATAAGGGGGTGCTCGGGTGGGGTAGCACCTGGTGCTCATCGCGGCCCCCTAGCCGGGTCGTGACAGAATTAGAACTACCTCCGGAATTGGAGTCAGTCCATCCAGTGTTTCACATCTCGATGCTCCGAAAATGCATTGGAGATCCTACTAGGATCGTCCCAGTAAGTGATGTACAAGTGAAAGAGAAATTGACTTATGATGAAATACCCAGTGCCATATTAGATAGGCAAGTACGGAGGCTTAGAAATAAAGAAGTGGCCTCGGTTAAAGTTTTGTGGAGAAATAACCATCGAGAGGAAATGACGTGGGAAGCAGAAGAAAGTATGCGATCCAAATACCCACATTTATTTCAGCCCTTTGAAGAAGCCCAAGATGAGACGTCAAGATCATAAGGTATGTATGTTTTCCTTTTATGCTTTTGGGTCATGTGTGGCCAAAGTTTTATGTTATTATGTTGTGGCCCTGTGTGGCATCGATATTATGGGTTGTTGTGGCAGGATGGTAGTGACATGTTATAGGGGAAACTCTGGCGAAAGTTTTGTAGAATTCCCAAGCACCTTAACATTCGGGGACGAATGTTCTTAAGTGGGGAAGAATGTTACACCTCGGAAAAATTTTCCGTTGGTACGTAAGTGAACGAACTAGTGATAAGTATGGGTGTATGATGTCCATGAGCAAGAAACGACGTTTGATGACCTTAGCCGAGATTTCAAAGGAATCCGACGTAAGACGAGAAAGTTGGCTAAGATAAGGCAAGGTGAGGTGAGCAATGCATGTGCATGGATATGGGTGATTAAAATGAGAAGTCTAAGAAATATGGAAAGTTGCAGAATTGGAATCTGCCCAGTGGTCGTAAAGTGAAAATACGGACCGTAAAATGGTATACAGTCCGTAACTGCCAGGTCGTAAACTAGCATGCAAGCCTTCAACTTTCTGCCAGTTGAGGAAATGGTAAAATACGATCTGGTTTACGGACCGTAAAGTGATTTACGACCCGTAAACCATGGTCGTAAATTACCATGGAAGCAGCCATAGTTTCTGGTTTTTGAAAAGGTTAAAGACGACCGCAAGAGACGAACCGTAAAATGGAATACGTGGTCGTAAACTCAGTTTACGACCACTGTTCACCGCAGCACAGATTTTGCAATTCATTAAATAAAGGGACCAACACTTGTTTTATTTCATTTCCACGTTACACACCTTCTCTCTAAAACCTCTCTCTACATTTATTATCCAAGCTTTCAAGGATCATAAGTCATCAACAACATAAAAAAAAGTGAATTAAGAGTAAGAACATCATCAAAGGTCATCCAAGTCAAGAAATCCAAATGGAGAAAAACTAGGGTTTTGCTCAAAGTGGAGTATTATCAACTAAAGCTTGTTCCTAAACCTTCTAAGGTAAGATTCATGATATTTATATGATGTTTAAGATATTGGAGAGTTGAAATGCATGGATTGTAGAAAATATGGTCAACTAGGTCATGAATGATGAATAGTGACATTTTGAGGAATAGTTTGAATTGAATCACGAATGTTGTTGTGTTGTGATATGAATGTGTTATAAATGGTATTAAGATCATGAACTAGACATTTTAGACGGATGGACGAAGTTGGATGAATTAGAAGCAAGTTGAGAAATCTAGATAATGTGGATAATGTGAATGACTAATGGCCATTGTTATGATATTAATGAAGGTAGAAATGCTAACATTGGAAGGGGACGTGCAAGTGTAGAATAGTTCGACAAAAAGGTATGTAAAGCTAACCCTTCTTTCATAAGCCATGGTTCTTTGGCCAAATTCCTAAATCCTCTATACGAGTATGTTGTCTCCAAATGATTGATCTCCGAGCTCATAAGCTCACAATCCTCGATATGTACTACGTTTGTACTACGCTCCTCATATAACGAGTAAGCCTATGATATAGATGTTACGATAATGATGATGATAGTCATGATAATGATAATAATAATGATGCTAAAGGTGCCTACGGGCTATTAGATGTATGTGTGCCTATAAAGGGCTATAATGAACCCCGAGCCTATGGTGCCGGGTAGAGTATATGTTTTTATATATGTATGTATATGATTACGTAACGCACGCACACATCTGCAGATGGTGCGGATAACCCTGAAGCCTTGGTAGGGCCAGGTAGATATAACATTGAGCCTTGGTTGGCCAAGTATGTATGAAACACCGAACCTTGTGGTCGGGTACGGTATGTATGTATGTATATAAGTGTATGGCTGTGTATATAATATGAATATGAATGTGAAAAGACTATGTATATGAATGCGAACAGGGCCATGTATACTAATACGAGCACTATTATTAAATACGCATGAGAAATGGGAATTTCCTATGAAAGGTAGGTAAGTGCCATGATGATGACATTATTGTCTTCCCCTCCTATGCTACTTCACATGTTGTTTACTATGCTTATATATCGATGTTGATCATGCTTTACATACACAGTACATTCTTTGTACTGACGTCCTTTTGTTTGTGGACGCTGCGTCATGCCCGCAGGTGCACAGGGAGATAGACTTGATCCATAGCTTCTTATTCAGAGATTGCATAGCAGAGCTCCTTTTCTTCCGGAGCCATAGCTTTTGGGTACTTATTCTTTTGTGTATATAATTATGGGCATAGCGGGGTCCTGTCCCGCTCATATGTTCTGTTATACTCTTAGAGGCTCGTAGTCACGTGTATACGGTTAGATATGTCTGGCCTTGTCGGCCTATATTTTGTACACCTTATGGTAGCCTTGACGGCTTATGTACATCTGATGTGGCATAATTGCCAATGATGATTTAAAGATGTGATTGTCCGATGGGACTAGTTTGATGAATGAAAGAAAATGCATGTCTAATTATGTGGCTCACCTAGATGTAAGCATAAGTATGAGTCAAGGGGTGCCCGGGTGGGCTAGCACCGGGTGCTCGTCGCGGCCCCCTAGGCGGGTCGTGACAACGTCCTTCCCTTTACAATTACTATTTTACCCTTTTCAATCCTCAATATTCACTTTCACTTTCATCCCCCCAACTTTACATTTCAATCATATTTTAATATTCTTACCTTATCCAACATGCCTCTTCCGCACCATTACTTACCACTGTACATTGTAATTGCTAATGTCATCGGTCGCTTTCTTCGGTCGATGTCGTCCCTTTAGCTGAAGTCAAAGGTTAGTACGAGGGACTTCATTTCCTACGACTGGGCTCTATCGTACGATCTTAGATATGAAAGAAAGAATGACACCCTATTAATGTCTCGTAGCCTCCTGTTTATAGATGTGGTGCACAACACACCGATAAACAAGACTCTACTAGTCACGACTTTGCAGACAACCCCTAGGACGAACCTGCTCTGATACCACTTTGTCACACCCCAGTCCAGATAGGGCATGACGGGCACCCGACTCTCATCAGAGTCGAGCGAACCCTTAAACATTCGTTCTATCCAAAACCTGTCATTTCAAAAACCTTTAAAAACATGAAACTTTTTCACATAGAGATCATTATCTTTATAACGAGTATGAAAACTTTCAATCAAATAAGTACTTTAACACAATTGAAATCGTCTAAAATACATGCTCTTTTAAAGTACACTAATGGTTCGGCTGACATCACTCTGTCGACATCTCGACAAACGTACCACAGGACACTGTCTGCAAAGTCTCTAATATAGACGAGATACCATAACGTAAGTACTCTGACTCGGCAACACTCCGGAAGGAAATGGAGCTCACCAATTCAGTTGGAACATCTTCTAGCAATATCCTCTACTCAGCTGTATGCACCTGCGCGGCATGAAACGCAGCCCCCAAAGAAAGGGGGCCAGTACGGAATATGTACTGAATATGTAAAGCATTACTGAATCATAGCACAAGGAAGGTGCAACAATAAACAAGTTTAGAAATCAAACTGTAAGTAACCTGAAACAGCATTCTGAACCAAGTCCTATGGCCTTTGCCCAAATTCTAGCATGCACAATATAAATACAACATACACAAATTCTAGAATACAAAATCTAAATATAGCATCATAATAGTCCCTTCGGACGGCCGCTTCCGGCTTAATAATAATGATGGCCCCTTCGGGCATGCTGTTTCCGGCATAATAATAATAGTCCTGGCCCCTTCGGGTATGCCGCTTCCAGCAAAATAATAATGATGGCCCCTTCGGGCATGCCACTTGCGACATAATAATAATAGTCCTGGCCCCTTCGCGCATGCCGCTGGCGACATAATAATAATAGTCCTGGCCCCTTCGGGCATGCCGCTTGCGACATAATAATAATAGTCCTGGCCCCTTCGGGCATGCCGCTTGCGACATAATAATAATAATAGTCCTGGCCCCTTCGGGCATGCCGCGCTTGACATAATAATAATAATAGTCCTGGCCCATTCGGCATGCCGCTTGCGACATAATAATAATGATGGCCCCTTCGGGCATGCCGGTCCCGACATAATAATAACGATGACCCCTTCGGGCATGCCGCTTCCGGCATAATAATGATGATGGTGTCAACACAACTTAATCGACGAATATCAATACAAAGAAATGATGCTATGGAGTGTAAACATAAATCGTAAATGAAACGAAATAGTAAAATCTCACACCCCCTTCGGAGTGGTTTGGAAAATCTAAATAGTAAAATCTCGCACCCCCTTCGGAGTGGTTTTGAAAATCTAACTTTATGTTTCCTTTAGTATAAAACTAATTTTCTCGAAATCGTTAGTAAAACCATATACATATAAATCAGTTTTTAGGACTCAACCGATAAGTACACTAATCGACACTTGAAGGATCATGAACACGTTTCGAGTCAATCCGAGTTAGCACAAGAAAGTTATGGACATTATTCATTATAGGAACCTTCATGAACGTTTCCAAAACAATCCGAGTTAGCACATGAAAGTTAGGAACGTTATTCATTATAGAAACCTCTACGAACATTTCCAAAACAATCCGAGACCATCCCCGAAAGTTAGGGACATTACTACTTGCAGAATTCTTCTAAAAGAAAATAAGAACTCGTTATGCTTTGCTTATTATTCAATCGTACAATAAGCTCGACTATACTAAGTATACTCATAACAAGAAGTGAATAAGAATCACTAGCAAGCTCAGAATCAAGAATAGAGTTACCCCAGGATACGTATCATAACTTACTTAGCTCTAGGACATGCCAAAAGAAAGAAAGGGTAAGCCTTACATACCACTCCTACTTCCTACGCTAATCCGAACTTAAGTCTTTGGCTTCGCAAGATCTACAACAATATTAGTGTATACCAAACATTAGCTATAGATACTTAGAAGTTCAATCTTCAACCAACACTTTATTTACAGAAATTTCGGCAGCATTTCCCCTGTAAATTCAACTATCCCCGAGAATCCAACTCGGCCAAATCATCAACAACAAATCCGAGAATTTAACTCGGCCAAATTATCAACAACAATACCAACAGCTATTCTAATAATATCCACAATCAATTCAAAAAGCATACTAACGTTAGCAACTTTTTTCTACAAACTTCGACGGCGTTTCATTTATGTTCAATTCATAATTGCCCACATATTTAAGTACGAATCCGAAACCATTCAAACAATATTCAAGAACACTTCAAACAGTCCGCACAATATTCAAAATAATCTAACCAATCTGCCATTCCACCCGAAACGTTCCAAATGCAACAAGAACGATAACAACACATTTCCTTCCTTCAAGTTCATGAGCTACACCAACAATTTACACACTAACAACATTATTTTTCATAAATACAAGAAATGGTTTTTAACATCACGTCAGCTTCTGAACAACTCTCCAACACTTACAACTTCAACTAGAATCATTAAACTTTCATTTCCATCATAGATTCCATTACAACAACAACCAAAATACTTAAGAAAAATTGATTCATTCTCTTCCATACCATACAACAACCACACGGCCACAACATATATCCATATTTTCATGAATTTCATCCACTTTTACCTACTACAACATACATAATCATCAATAACATATAAGAAGAGGATTAATCCTTACCTTTTTCCTTTAACTTCTCACTTAGCTAGGATTTGTAGCTTGCAAGAATGAATACTTTACTTGCTCCAATGACTTCTTCACTTTGCTAGGGACCTTCCAATTAGTAGAAATGCTAGGAGAAAATATTTCTTTGGTCAAGATTTTTGGGACTTCTCTTCTACTTTGCCATAGCTGAATGGCCTTATGGTTTTTGCCTCTCCAAGTTTCTTGAGTCTTCTAAGGGATAAGAGATGATAAATGTGATCCATAAGTCATCTTTTGACTTATTTATTTTACTTCCATGTGGGCCTTGGCCCACTTTATTTTGGACGGCCAAATGGCCCTTTAATTCAAGCCCACTTTTTTTTTTTTTTTTTTGTAATTCATGAAAATTTATTTTCCTAATTCCAAATTTGCCCTTAGCCTTCCTCCATATTTTCTATGAGCCATCTTGCGAATTTTCCTTTTTGCCCCTAGCCATTCTTAATATTCCCACATCAAAATTTTCATAAGCAACTTGTGTGTTAAACAAGATAAAAAATATAGCCTTGCTCTTAACTTCCCGCAATTATCTTGAATTATCCGAATGTACAAAATGCGGGTTATAACACTATCTCTTATTGCAATTGCCTTTGGAACCTTATTTAGGGTCATCAATGTCATCTCATACTCATGGAAATATCGTATACTCGTACTCCTCACTGGTTCATTCACTTGTGCAACAACGGAGGATTTTCCGAGGTGTAACATTCCATGAACTCACTGTTAGGCCCCGTGTTCTCGTACGATTGGAAATCGAGAAATAACTATGACTCGGGTGTTAGAAGGACCTAATTTAAATTTTGTGAATATGACTATGTTGGTTGTGAAATCTTTGATGCTAAGACCTCGGGGAAGGCCGAGGATAAATTTGGAATTTCGGGAATTAGTTTCGGGAATTACAAAACGGGACTTTTCTCGAATTGGGCCAAGAAAAATGCAATGCAAAAATAAGGCCCAAGATCAAATGGGGGCCGGCCATAGTGTGGCCCAAATCCATTTTAAAAGGGGCATGTGCTATGCACATGACCCCATAAGTGGATATATACTAAGATCATACTTAGAAATTATCACTAAATAGAACAAAAAAATAAAAATCAAGAACACCTCTAGAAAGAGGCATTCGGCCGAACCAAAAAGGAAAAGAAAGAAAAAAAAATTCCAAGCTTCTTTGTGATCCAAAAATCTTGTTCTTCTCATATTTGTGAAGTACTCAAGACGCTCTCCGACGTGGTATAATTAGCTTGGCACGAGGACGACGTTTTCGACAAGTCGGGTTTTCAAGAAAAGGTGAGAATTCTTACCCTTTTATGTTATAGAATTGATGTGAATGTGTTAAGCATTGGAAGTAGATGGAGATCCCGTAATTTTAACGTAAATAGAAAGTCGTGGGTGTGTGTTTGTAGTGTGTTTGGCCGTGAGCCATAGAGAGAAAAATTGGTGTGAATTGATCTTGGTTAAGTTGGTATAATGTGTTGTTGTGATCCTTATATCGTAAATGATTGATTGTTGAATTAAATTGGCGGTGGAAAACGAATTCGGATATTATCGGAAAGTGTATATCCTTGGTATTTTTATGTATATCAATGTATATTTTGGGTACTAGAGACTTTAGATATGACTTTTTAATGATGTGGATGAATTCGGAATGAAACGACGTTAGTTAGAATGTTCGTCGTGAAATTTTGATATTTTGAAGAACTATGGAAATTAATTGATTTTGGTGCAATTTCGTGTATGGTTTGAATTGTAATGAGAATGTGGTTGTATAAGTTTGAATGTGGGAATGAATACAAATAGGTAGATATAGAATTGGAATTTTGAAAGTTTGAATGGAAAGTTGCCAACTTAAGAAATCATGTAGGACTTTGAAGCTAGAGTGAATTGATTGTTGCTTACATTGTTTGGTTGATGTGTGGGCTGTTGTGGTTGGTTAATTTGAGCCGAGCTACGCCTCGGGGATGTTAGATTTATAGGGGAAATGTTGCCGAAATTTCGGTAGGCAAATATGGAGTTAAAGATATTTTTGAGCCTAAGAATCTCAATTGGTAACTTTGACCATTTGCAGATTTTTGACGAAACGGGACGGGACTTTTGGAGGAGCTTACGACATCTGAGAGGTATGTAAAGCTTCCCAATTCTTTATTTGGCATATCTTAGTGTGTTAGTTGAATATGAGACCTTCCGGAGCATTTCTGCTCCTCGAAACCCGATCCACAGGAAAGTTACTATTCATTCAATTCGATTGAAGCCTAAAGGCTCCCTTTTGGCTAGAATGCCACTATTCGTCCGAAACCTATCGAAATGTGGTCGGGTAACCTAGAAATGATTATGTATGACCCTTGGCATATAACTGCTCGTAAAAATACGTTCGCCACCTCACTTCGACTCGAGGTGGGTCCGCTACCCCAAAATGCCCGATTTGCCCTTCGGGCCACCTTTGAGAATAAAGTTGAAAGTACCACTTCCGATCTTTGGAACATCCTCCTACGGGGTATGTTTGGACTATTCGATGCGCTAATCTATGTTCCGAACTATATGGACCATTTTGGAAACGTTTTGCAAAATGAAACCTTATGTCGGCTAAGTATTCGACTACTTTGTATTCTAAAATGACTTATGAGTTCCCTTTGCTTTGAAAGACTATTTTGAAATACGATTTGCATTTGCTTGCTCACGACTCCGCTCGTGCCTTATTATGACTTCGTTCACCGGTTCCCGGGCCGGTTTTGATTCGTGCGTTGTATGATAAATTCGGCCGTATGCTGTGTTACGGTTCCCGAGGCTTCGCCATAGGGCCCGGTTCCGTTTAGAGTTATGCTGTGATATGGCTCGGGACGCGATACGCTCACCGATGATTATGATTATGTTCGGAGATGTACGGAGATTTGAAACCTTCTGGTGTTATGCTGTGTGTGGCGCCAGCGTCGGAGTGGCGACCACGTTCTTAAGCGTTTGCATGATTTTATTTGCATAAAACATATGTATATGATTTTGATACAGATTTTGACATACCAGTTTGTACCCCACTTTGACATTTGATTTGCTTTCGGTTTTGATCCATAATTCTGTACTCCGTGCTTTACATACTCAGTACATATTTTGTACTGACCCCCTCTCTCCGGGGGCTGCGTTTTATGCCCGCAGGTGCAGACATCGGTGATCCTCCGCAGTAGGCTTCACTTCTTGCTTTTCGAAGTACTCTTACTGGGTCCGGAGTCCACTCTTGGTACAGACTCCTCTACTCTGTATATCCTTTGTATATTTGACAGTTTGGGTACGGCGGGGCCCTGTCTCGCCATATGTTATGTTTGAATTCGTAGAGGCCTGTAGTCATATTTGTGGGGCGAGGGTCCTATGTGTATGTTGTCTGATTTTGCTTTCGGGTCTTAAAGCGGTCTGTTTGATATGATGGCCCCAAATGGCCCTTCTGTATATATTTGTATTTTGACCGGCGATGCCTATTCCGCCGCTTTGTTTGAGTTTGATTTGATATGACCGCTTAAGACATATTTTCGATATAAATTATGTGTGATATAACTTCTTGAAAATTTTGAAATAAGTTTGGATTCGGAAATGAATATGCGATTTGGTCTGGGTACCCAGGTAGGGTGCCAGTCGCGGCCCACGGGGCTGGGTCGTGACAAAAGTGGTATCAGAGCGGTTTGTCCTCGGAATGTCTACAGGCCGTGTCTCGTAGAGTCTTGTTTATCGATGTGTTGTGCACCACGTCTATAAGCAGGAAGCTACAGGGCATTTAGGATGTTACTTTCTTTGTAATCTTAGATCGTGCGATAGAGCTGTGCTATTAGGATGATTTTGATCTGACTCGCCTTCGTGTTTGCAGTGATGCCTCCGAAGAAGGCAACGGCAGCCCAGAAGGGCAAGGCGAGGATTGGGGAGACTAGCCAGGCACAGCGAGCTACCCGGGCTCGTGTTTATGAATTGCCTGAGGATGTGCCACAGTCTGAGGGGTCTGCTGCACCCCCACTAGTACAGCCTGGAGCAGGACCATCGGCAGCTCCAGAGGTCCGTGTACCCGCACCTGAGGCTCCAGCTCCTCAGCCAGGGGCGGAGGATCGGACCCTGAGAGAGGCTGTGCAGTTGCTGACTACGCTGGTAGCAGGGCAGGCTCGCAGACGCGGGCGGAGGGATGATGATGACGATGACAGGCGGGACAGCCTGCGAGTTCGGGAGTTTCTGCTATGTGGCCCTCCAGAGTTCTTCGGGTCCAAGCCCGATGAGGACCCCCATGACTTTATTCGGGGGATGCGACGCTCACTGGACCTAGGCAGGGCTTCGGAGACCGAGTCGGTTGAGCTGGCGTCGCACAGGCTTCGAGATGTGGCTACCCACTGGTACGAGACTTGGGAGCTGTCTAGGGGAGAGGGTGCCCCTCCAGCCACTTGGGATCAGTTTGTGACAGCATTCACCCGCCACTTTTTGCCACAAGAGTTACGGCGGGCACGAGCTGATCGGTTTTTACGTCTGCAGCAGAGGGGTCGGAGTGTTCGCGAGTATAGCCTTGAGTTTGATTCTCTGGCCCGATATGCACTGGCCGTGGTAGCAGACATGTCCGATCGGATGCATAGATATGTTATGGGATTGGACCGGTACTTGGTAGACAGCTGTATGGCCGTGTCACTGCAGACAGACATGGATATTTCCCGGCTTCAGGCCTATGCGATGGGTATGGAGGACCGTCGCAGATCTGATCCTGCTGGCAGAGATCGAGACAGGAGGCCGCCCAAGAGGGCTAGATCCGCGGGTTATTCAGGAGATTCTCGAGGCGGACAGCCTCAGCAGCAGCAGCAGTCTGATAGATATTTTCCTCCTTCCGGCCGGGGTACTCAGTCAGGTAGCCGGAGATTCGACAGTACGGGACCGTCTGGGGCCGGTCAGAGCTCCAGAGCGACAGGATCGCAGGTATCCAGGGGTCCCAGTCAGGCCAGACCACCTAGACCCCGTTGTCCACATTGCGGGAAGTCACATCCCGGGGAGTGTTACCGAGCGACGGGAGCTTGTTTTTCTTGTGGCGGTCAAGGCCACTTTATGAGAGACTGCCCTTTGGCCAGCGGTTCGGGTAGTGCGGCGCAGTAGACAGGGTCAGCCACCGGTTCTTCCTCTGTTCCATCTGTCCCACGCCCTGGAGGGCGGAGTATTCCAGCACCGGCAGGGCGCGGTCGAGGTCGCGGCGGTGTTGCAGGTTCTAGCGGTCCCTCGAACCGCATATATGCTTTGGCCAGCCGCCAGGATCAGGAGGCTTCGCCAAATGTTGTCACAGGTACATTACTGGTTTTCTCCAGATCTGTATATGCATTGATTGACCCTGGCTCTACTTTATCATATATTTCCCCGCTCGTTGCTAGTAAGATTGGGATAGTGTCTGAGCCTATAGAGCCATTTGAGGTAGCCACGCCAGTTGGGGATTTTATTGTAGCGAAACAGATCTATAGGGATTGTTCTGTGACCATTTATGATCGTAGCACTAAGGCTGATTTGGTAGAGTTAGACATGCTCGAGTTTGACGTCATTATGGGTATGGACTGGTTGTCTTCCTGTTATGCTAATGTCGACTGCCAGCAAAAGGTAGTCCGTTTTCAGTTTCCAGGGGAACCAGTCATAGAGTGGTTCGGATCTACTGCATCGCCGAGGGGTAAGTTTATTTCATACCTCAAGGCTAAGAAGATGATTCAGAAGGGTTATATCTATCATTTGGTTCGTGTGCATGATACTGCCGCGGAGGTACCTACCCTTCAGTCTGTCCCGGTCGTCAGTGAGTTTCCAGATGTTTTTCCTGACGAGCTTCCTGGCCTTCCGCCGGAGCGGGAGATTGATTTTTCTATTGAGTTGATGCCGGATACGCAACCTATATCTATTCCTCCCTACCGGATGGCACCAGCTGAGTTGAAGGAGCAGCTGAAAGATTTGCTGGATAAGGGTTTTATTAGGCCCAGCACATCACCCTGGGGAGCGCCGGTATTGTTTGTCAGAAAGAAGGATGGGTCGTTGCGGATGTGTATTGACTACCGGCAGCTGAATAAGGTGACTATTAAGAATAAATATCCCCTTCCCCGGATCGATGACTTGTTTGATCAGCTGCAGGCTGCTAGACACTTCTCCAAGATAGATCTGCGCTCAGGCTATCACCAGGTGCGAGTACGGGAGTCTGATATCCCAAAGACTGCTTTCAGGACCCGGTACGGGCATTATGAGTTCAGAGTTATGTCTTTCGGGCTGACTAATGCTCCAGCGGTGTTTATGGATCTGATGAACCGGGTATTTCGGCCATTCCTGGACATGTTTGTTATTGTGTTTATTGATGATATCCTGATTTACTCGCGATCAGCCGAGGAGCATTCAGATCACTTGCGGACGGTACTTGGCATTCTCCGTCAGCAGAAGTTATATGCTAAATTCTCTAAATGCGAGTTCTGGTTGACTTTTGTGGCATTCTTGGGTCATGTTGTCGGCGCAGACGGTATTCGGGTCGATACGCAGAAGATTGAGGCTGTGCAGAATTGGCCCAGGCCTACTACACCGACTGAGGTGCGCAGTTTTCTGGGATTGGCTGGGTATTATCGCAGGTTTGTGGAGGACTTCTCTTCCATTGCAGCACCACTGACGAGGCTTACCCAGAAAGCAGCAAAATTCCAGTGGTCAGATGCCTGCGAGCGCAGCTTTCAGATGCTGAAGGAGAGATTGATTACAGCGCCAGTTCTGGCTCTTCCAGAGGGGTCTGATGGGTATGTCGTATATTGTGACGCCTCTGGTATTGGGATAGGATGTGTATTGATGCAGCACGGTCGAGTTATAGCCTATGCTTCCCGGCAGCTCAGACCGCACGAGAAGAACTATCCCACTCATGATCTTGAGTTGGCCGCGGTGATTCATGCTTTGAAGATTTGGCGGCATTATTTATATGGGGTCCATGTGGATATCTATACGGATCATAAGAGCCTTCAGTATATTTTTAAGCAGAAGGAGCTAAATTTGCGGCAGCGGAGATGGCTTGAGCTACTAAAGGATTACGATGTTGATATTCTGTACCATCCAGGGAAAGCCAACGTGGTAGCTGATGCGCTTAGCCACAAGTCCGTAGGCAGTCTGGCTGACGTTCCATCTGATAAGAGAGATTTGGTTCGTGATATTCATCAGCTGGCCAGCCTCGGAGTTCGTTTGGCCGATTCTGGAGATTCTGGGATTTCTGTTCGCCCGGTTGCTGAGTCATCTATTATTCAGGAGGTAAAGCAGCGCCAGTTTGAGGATCCTACTTTGATTCAGTACAGAGATGTGGCCCTTAATAAAGCAATGACTCAGTTCGAAATCTCGCCTGAAGGAGTATTATTGTACGACGGCAGGTTCTGTGTACCGGATGTTGCGGGCTTACGGCGGCAGATTATGGGCGAGGCACATTGTGCCCGGTATTCTGTCCATCCTGGTTCCACTAAGATGTACCGGGACCTCAGGTGTTTGTATTGGTGGGACGGCATGAAGAAAGACATTGTTGAGTTTATTAGTCAGTGCCCGAACTGCCAGCAAGTCAAGATCGAGCACCAGAAGCCAGGTGGCTTGTTACAGGAGATGGAGATTCCAGCCTGGAAATGGGAGATGATTAATATGGACTTCGTTGTTGGGTTGCCGCGTACTCTACGCAGGTACGACTCTATCTGGGTTATTGTGGACAGGCTGACGAAATCAGCCCATTTCCTTCCGGTCCGGACTACATATTCGGCTGAGGACTATGCCAGATTATATATCAGAGAGATAGTCAGACTTCACGGGGTCCCTGTATCTATTATTACTGACCGAGGTGCTCAGTTTACAGCTAATTTCTGGAGGTCATTTCAGGAGGGATTAGGGACTCAGGTGAACCTCAGTACAGCTTTCCATCCTCAGACCGACGGGCAGGCCGAGCGCACTATTCAGACGCTCGAGGATATGTTACGGGCTTGCGTTATTGATTTCAGGGGCAGCTGGGATGATCATTTGCCGCTTATAGAGTTTGCCTACAATAACAGTTATCACTCCAGCATCCAGATGGCCCCGTATGAGGCCCTTTATGGCAGGAGATGCAGATCTCCTATCGGCTGGTTTGACGTGGGCGAGACTAAGCTGATTGGGCCTGATGTGATCCAGGAGGCTGTAGATAAGGTGAAGCTCATTCGGGAGCGACTGTTAGCTGCTCAGAGTCGACAGAAAGCGTATGCTGATAGGCGACGTCGACCGTTAGAGTTCCAGACTGGTGACTGGGTATTCCTGAAGGTGTCGCCTATGAAGGGCGTTATGAGATTTGGCAGGAAGGGTAAGCTGAGTCCGCGGTACATCGGGCCATACCAGATTGTTCGGAGGATAGGCGCAGTCGCCTACGAGCTAGACTTGCCATCCGATTTGGAGTCCGTGCACCCGGTGTTTCATGTATCTATGCTGCGGAAATGTATTGGTGACCCTTCCAGGATATTCCCAGTAGATGATCTTCAGGTGACGGAGCAGCTATCTTATGACGAGCAGCCGATATCTATTCTGGATCGTCAGGTGAGGAGATTGCGCACTAAGGAAGTGCCTTCTGTCAAGGTTCTGTGGCGCAATAACAACCGGGAAGAGATGACTTGGGAGGCGGAGGATGAGATGAAGAAGAGATTCCCCCATTTATTCCCTACGCCTCCTGTAATCTAGACTTCTGTATTTGTTGTACCAATGAACGGATGGACCATGTGTGCTATTTATATAAAAAAAAAATGGTTTTTTCCCCGTTATGCTTGTGAGCCTTCATAAGAATTGTTTAACATTCGGGGACGAATGTTCTTAAGGGGGGGAGAATGTTAGGCCCCGTGTTCTCGTACGATTGGAAATCGAGAAATAACTATGACTCGGGTGTTAGAAGGACCTAATTTAAATTTTGTGAATATGACTATGTTGGTTGTGAAATCTTTGATGCTAAGACCTCGGGGAAGGCCGAGGATAAATTTGGAATTTCGGGAATTAGTTTCGGGAATTACAAAACGGGACTTTTCTCGAATTGGGCCAAGAAAAATGCAATGCAAAAATAAGGCCCAAGATCAAATGGGGGCCGGCCATAGTGTGGCCCAAATCCATTTTAAAAGGGGCATGTGCTATGCACATGACCCCATAAGTGGATATATACTAAGATCATACTTAGAAATTATCACTAAATAGAACAAAAAAATAAAAATCAAGAACACCTCTAGAAAGAGGCATTCGGCCGAACCAAAAAGGAAAAGAAAGAAAAAAAAAATTCCAAGCTTCTTTGTGATCCAAAAATCTTGTTCTTCTCATATTTGTGAAGTACTCAAGACGCTCTCCGACGTGGTATAATTAGCTTGGCACGAGGACGACGTTTTCGACAAGTCGGGTTTTCAAGAAAAGGTGAGAATTCTTACCCTTTTATGTTATAGAATTGATGTGAATGTGTTAAGCATTGGAAGTAGATGGAGATCCCGTAATTTTAACGTAAATAGAAAGTCGTGGGTGTGTGTTTGTAGTGTGTTTGGCCGTGAGCCATAGAGAGCAAAATTGGTGTGAATTGATCTTGGTTAAGTTGGTATAATGTGTTGTTGTGATCCTTATATCGTAAATGATTGATTGTTGAATTAAATTGGCGGTGGAAAACGAATTCGGATATTATCGGAAAGTGTATATCCTTGGTATTTTTATGTATATCAATGTATATTTTGGGTACTAGAGACTTTAGATATGACTTTTTAATGATGTGGATGAATTCGGAATGAAACGACGTTAGTTAGAATGTTCGTCGTGAAATTTTGATATTTTGAAGAACTATGGAAATTAATTGATTTTGGTGCAATTTCGTGTATGGTTTGAATTGTAATGAGAATGTGGTTGTATAAGTTTGAATGTGGGAATGAATACAAATAGGTAGATATAGAATTGGAATTTTGAAAGTTTGAATGGAAAGTTGCCAACTTAAGAAATCATGTAGGACTTTGAAGCTAGAGTGAATTGATTGTTGCTTACATTGTTTGGTTGATGTGTGGGCTGTTGTGGTTGGTTAATTTGAGCCGAGCTACGCCTCGGGGATGTTAGATTTATAGGGGAAATGCTGCCGAAATTTCGGTAGGCAAATATGGAGTTAAAGGCATTTTTGAGCCTAAGAATCTCAATTGGTAACTTTGACCATTTGCAGATTTTTGACGAAACGGGACGGGACTTTTGGAGGAGCTTACGACATCTGAGAGGTATGTAAAGCTTCCCAATTCTTTATTTGACATATCTTAGTGTGTTAGTTGAATATGAGACCTTCCGGAGCATTTCTGCTCCTCGAAACCCGATCCACAGGAAGTTACTATTCATTCAATTCGATTGAAGCCTAAAGGCTCCCTTTTGGCTAGAATGCCACTATTCGTCCGAAACCTATCGAAATGTGGTCGGGTAACCTAGAAATGATTATGTATGACCCTTGGCATATAACTGCTCCTAAAAATACGTTCGCCACCTCACTTCGACTCGAGGTGGGTCCGCTACCCCAAAATGCCCGATTTGCCCTTCGGGCCACCTTTGAGAATAAAGTTGAAAGTACCACTTCCGATCTTTGGAACATCCTCCTACGGGGTATGTTTGGACTATTCGATGCGCTAATCTATGTTCCGAACTATATGGACCATTTTGGAAACGTTTTGCAAAATGAAACCTTATGTCGGCTAAGTATTTGACTACTTTGTATTATAAAATGACTTATGAGTTCCCTTTGCTTTGAAAGACTATTTTGAAATACGATTTGCATTTGCTTGCTCACGACTCTGCTCGTGCCTTATTATGACTTCGTTCACCGGTTCCCGGGCCGGTTTTGATTCGTGCGTTGTATGATAAATTCGGCCGAATGCTGTGTTACGGTTCCCGAGGCTTCGCCATAGGGCCCGGTTCCGTTTGGAGTTATGCTGTGATATGGCTCGGGACGCGATACGCTCACCGATGATTATGATTATGTTCGGAGATGTACGGAGATTTGAAACCTTCTGGTGTTATGCTGTGTGTGGCGCCAGCGTCGGAGTGGCGACCACGTTCTTAAGCGTTTGCATGATTTTATTTGCATAAAACATATGTATATGATTTTGATACAGATTTTGACATACCAGTTTGTACCCCACTTTGACATTTGATTTGCTTTCGGTTTTGATCCATAATTCTGTACTCCGTGCTTTACATACTCAGTACATATTTTGTACTGACCCCCTCTCTCCGGGGGCTGCGTTTTATGCCCGCAGGTGCAGACATCGGTGATCCTCCGCAGTAGGCTTCACTTCTTGCTTTTCGGAGTACTCTTACTGGGTCCGGAGTCCACTCTTGGTACAGACTCCTCTACTCTGTATATCCTTTGTATATTTGACAGTTTGGGTACGGCGGGGCCCTGTCTCGCCATATGTTATGTTTGAATTCGTAGAGGCCTGTAGTCATATTTGTGGGGCGAGGGTCCTATGTGTATGTTGTCTGATTTTGCTTTCGGGTCTTAAAGCGGTCTGTTTGATATGATGGCCCCAAATGGCCCCTCTGCATATATTTGTATTTTGACCGGCGATGCCTATTCCGCCGCTTTGTTTGAGTTTGATTTGATATGACCGCTTAAGACATATTTTCGATATAAATTATGTGTGATATAACTTCTTGAAAATTTTGAAATAAGTTTGGATTCGGAAATGAATATGCGATTTGGTCTGGGTACCCAGGTAGGGTGCCAGTCGCGGCCCACGGGGCTGGGTCGTGACACTCACATAGCCCCTTGACTTATTTATTTTGTCTTCCTTGAGACCCTCCTCTATTTAAATAGCCGCTTGAAGGGTTTCTTCAATGCTCCCATAGTTGTGGAGTCTCATTTGGGTGACAATATCACTATTTAACCCGGCTCGGAACCGAGTCATAGCATTTAACTCATCCTCATCAAAGTCGATTCTCATCTTGACAATTTGGAACTCATCATAATATTCTTCCACACTCTTTTTGTTTTGCCTTAAAGTATACACCTTTTTGAGTTGTTCTTGTTTGTAGGGTTCGGTGACATACTTACGCCGCATGGCGTCCTTCAATTCATCCCAAGTTGCTGTGGGAGGAAGCCCAATAATTCTTCTTGCCTACACTTGAGTTTCCCACTATGTGGAGGCATACCCTTCAAATTGAGCAATGGCGTAAGATGCCTTTTTCACCTCGGACATGTCATTCGTCAAGAAGATTCTATCACAATGCATCGCCCAATCAAGAAATTCATCAGGGTCACTTCCTCCTTTCAAGATTGGGAGAGTAACCTTGATAGAATTGAGACTTGTGTCTCGCCCTCCTCCATAACCGTGGTTCCCATTGAAATCTCCATCGTCATCATAACCTTGATGATCACGACCTTAGTACCCTTCACGAGCTTGGTACCCTCTTTGCCTACCCATATGAGGGTTAGGGCCATGCCTTTCACCCCTCCCTCGGTAACCTCCTTGTGCTTGCCCTCGTGGCCTCCAAACTTGGTCACCATAACGTTCGTGCTTAAGTATAGTTTTCTCTATCTCTTCCTCATTTGGTTGTTGGATGTTTGGACGGTCTTGGGGTGGCATTGATGCATTTGGGTGTGGATCATTTAGGGGTGGGTCGTTTAGATGTGGGTCATTTGGAGTTTGATCCTGTGGGGGTGGGTTGTTCCGTTGGCCTAATGGAATGTTGTTTGGTGGGGGTGAGAGTTGTGTTTTGAGGGGTGTGTTGGGGAGTGTTTTGGGGAGTGGGGTTATAGAGATGATGGAAGGTGCCGGGTGACAATGTAAGTGAAGTGCTATGAGTAGCTCCACATGTGCCTCCTTGGTATTGCACTCGAGGCGAATACGAGACCTCCCTACTACCTCCTTCAATTGCTTCCCCCCTACTTCCCAAGTTTTCCATCCGACCATCCATACTTTCCATTCGACCACCCATACTCCCAACCTTATCGTTCAAGGCTTGCAAGGCTCTCATTACATCAACTAGTGTGAGTTCCCCGGTGGGAACTTGTGTTTCATCCTCCGTAGCCATAGTACCTATTAAATACACTCAACAAAATGGGCAAACACGTTAGATTAGTAAAAATCAACTCACAATCGCTCAAGTATGCGCACCTTTAATTGCCTCACAAATTGCTTCCGCCAAAGATTGCGTGCTTGTTAATGTCGACTAGTCACAAGGGTTCAAATTCTACTCTTTGTTGGAATAGACTCTTGTTAGACTAAGAAAGACGGATGACTCAATTCAATCTAACAGACTTGAACCAAGAAATTAACAACAGAGCAAAAATGAGAAAAGCACGAAAGAATTGGCACGAAAGAAATGCGAACACAAGAACTAGTAAACACAAGTAGGAACAACTACTAAATGGCTACTAGTTGAGAGACACAAGAAAATGGAATGCAAAAATCGGGAAATAAATAAAATTTCGGCCCCGGGTAGGTGATAATTTGAAAATGCGGTCTTGAAGCCCCAATTGATCCAAGGTATCAATTTGAAGTAACGAAAATTTAAAAATTTCTATACTTTTTTTTTGTTCCTTACCTAAGAAATAAGGAGACAAACAACCAACCAAGGATCAAAGGAAATTTTTGGAAAAGAAGTGAAGGAATTGAATCAAATGTACGTTTTCGTTGTTGGAATTTACGGTCTGAACTAGGTGTAGTTATACGGTCCGTATGTTTTTGACGGACCGTAGATGTTGTCCGTAAATGGGGAACACAATCTACGAATTTGGACTTCAGATTTACGGAAGGGACTTCTTCAATTATACGGTCCGTATATGGTCACCGTAAATCAGCAACAGTAGCATAGCAAATCTCACTCCAATCTACAGTTGGGGACTGCTCTCAAATCTACGGACCGTATCTTATTTACGGTCCGTATATAGCAACCGTAGATCACCAACAGTGTTCAACTTTTCCAAGCTTCAATTTGACGGACTGGATTAACAGTTCGTACTTCTTTTACAGTCCGTGAATTTGGACCGTATCTTTACTTCAGTGACGACGTATTGCACGTATTTTCTTGGATCTTGGGCTGGGTTTGTTGAGTTTTTTTGACACAATGGACCCACTCAACCTAGGACCATTCCATTTGGGGCTAAAAAAACACTTTTCCAAAACTTGGGTATAAACTTTTGGATCTAACCTTCCTTTTGAGTCTTCTTCCCCACTTGAATCTATGAAGATAGCTCAAGAACACACGAACATTCAAATTTCTGGCTACCTTCAAATCAACTCATTTTACCCTCAAATTTCGGATTTAGGCTCCCTTAACCTAGTAGAACAAAGCGCAATGGTTATCAACTCCCAATTTCGTCACAAATCAAAACCCACCAAGTTGTTTTTAAACTTTTTCTAAAGCTTCAACCCAACAATGGTAGATTCTTCAATATTGACCCGAATGACATGAAATTTGAAGATTTGAAACCCTAACGTACTAATGAGCAAGAATCTAATAACAAAACAAACACAAAAATTTTGGGGTTTTTGGTGGAAAATTTCCAGATTTTTTTTAGCAACAAACCCTAGGCCAGATTTGATAGAACAAATCTAATCCAAGCTCTGATACCAATTGATGCAAGATTAAGAATGAAAATATAAAGAAAAGGCAAGAAACAAAAGGGATAGATAATTTGACACAACTTAAGACCTAATTTAGCAACCAAAGTTATAGAAAAACTAAGACCTCTAAATTAGAATCGAAAGGAACACCAAATTCTTAGGATAACCAAGAGGGATTTGGAATCCCTAATAACCAATCCTCTTAACAAGAATTCAATCCAAGGCTAAACAAGCTCTCACACTCAAAGTGTTTACAATCTCAAAATATCAATAATCAAAATAGTCTAAGTCTTCCAAATGAAAGAAACTACTATTTATACTAAAGCTAAAAAGAAGACAACTACATTATTACACTTTTACCCATAATGAACTAATGGCCTTGTTTGGGTGTCTTCTTTTGGGAACAAAGCTTGAATTTGCAAATCTTCAAGTAATAGCCACATTGCAAGCATGACCATCTTCAACCCACTTCTCCAAACCATCTTCCCATGATATCATGAACACTTGAAATCCACGGAAAGGTGCTAGAGTATATTCAAGTATGTCCCTCCTCATGAACAATGCTTGCATAACTTGAAGTTCCCTCGCTTGGCTCCTTGTAAAAGGTCTTGATGCCACTCGAATTGTATCAGAGCTAGATTTTCTGGGTATTTTGGTAAGTATCGGGGTGGTCAGAGACAACAACGCCCTAGGCATTCAGCCTATTCAGTGGCTAGTGCGCCTTCACAATTTCTAGGACCGTGGTTTGATTGACCCATTTATTTTGGGCTAGACCAGAGTTCCAGGGCTTCCAGTTCCCAATTTAGAGGTGGTTCTAGCCAGATGAGGCCATCTCTACTACGATGCGCTCAGTGTGGTAAGTTGCACAGCGGACAGTGCCGTTTGGGTTCAGATGTGTGTTATACTTGAAGTCATCCAGGCCATAGTATACAAGATTGTCCGTCTAGAGGTGGTGGAGGTGTAGTTCAACCGACGCAGCTAGTTCTTTATCATCAGTACGCCCTACGGGACAAGGCTTTCAGACATCAGCCGACTATGGTAGAGGCAGAGGTGAAGCGTCCAGTTCGAATGGTCCTCAAAATCGCATTTATGCTTTGGTTGGTCGACAGGATCTTGAGTCTTCGCCTAATGTTGTTACATGTTTATTATAAGTCCTGTCCCATGACGTGTATAAATTGATAGACCTAGTTTCTATGTTTTCATATGTTACTCCTTTTATTGCTGGTAAGTTTGGGGTGGAACTCGTGTCGATTAGGCCTTTTGAGGTGTCCACACCTGTTGGTGATCCAGTGATAGCTAGACAGGTATATAGATATTGTGTATTTATAGGTTGTAATCGTCATACCATAGCTGAGTTGATTGAGTTAGACATTGTTACACCTTGGAAAATTCCCCATTAACGTATAGTGAATAGGATAGCGAAGGGCACTATGTATACGATGTTACGATAAGAAAGAAATAGCATTTGATGATCCTAATCGAGATTCAAGACATTTGACGTAAGGGAAGAAGGTTGTCAAGGAAAGCAAGGGATATGTTGCGTGTCGGGTAAGGATTATGAGCGACAAGTTAATGATGGCGTAACAATGTCTTGGAGAAGAGTGATAATGTCCCTTAGATTTGTATTGAGGTGTTAAACAAGTGTCAAGAAGGTTCCATAAGGATTGGAGATCAAACGACTTGACGAGAGCGAGTTTCGGAGAACTGGGCATTATACGGCCAGACATACTGGCCGTATAAAACATACGGACCGTATGTCCAGCCGTATGTCTTGCCCAAAATAAGGGTCCTCACTGGACCAAACATAGGGCCATACATATGGCCCGTATAAAATGTACGGACCGTATGTTGGTCAGTATGTTTCGGTCAGGATAGATTTTTAATGTTGATATAAGGACCCTCTCTCATTAATTCATTTCATTTCCACTCTCCACCATTCAAGAAACCTCTAGAATTCTCTCCACTCTCCATCCACAAGAAACCAAGGGAAAACCATGATCAACTATACCAAATCCACAAAATCAAGTGTAGAAAACCTATCAAAGTTCATCTAAGCCAAGAAATCCCAAAGGAAGTGAGTTAGGGTTTTTGTGCAAGAAGAGAATTCCCACTCAAGGCTTAATCATCCATCATCTAAGGTGAGTTTTACTATCATTCCTTGTTTTTTAAGGTGTTGAAAGTTAAAAACACTTGGATTGTAGAAAGATATAGGAAATGGGTCATGAATGTGGGAATAGTGACATTGTTGGGTAATGGTTTGGATTGAGTCATGATTATCGATATGTTGTGATTGTAAATATGTTATGAATGACATTTAGAACATGGAATAAGTATTATATGTGATAAAATGCAATAATGAACTATGACCATGATTATGGAGAAATTGGAGTGAAATGGTGAAATGTGGGTAATGTAGATGAATGATGATTGTTGTTTGCGATATTGTGAATGTTGTTATGAACGTTTGGGAGTTGATATAAAATATGAGGAAAGTTGTATAAATAAAGAAAATGCTGCCCAATTTTCTCTAGAAGTAGTAACACGTTCTCGTAATCGATTAGCTAACATTAATGCGAATTCTCTTGAAGGTAAAAATGTGGGCATTGAAGGAGAACAAGCAAGCGATAGATTAGTTAAAAGAAAAAGGTATGTGAGGATAGTCCTTTCTTTCTATGGCATGAATCCGACGGCATGATTTGTCCTTGTTCTCCATAAATCCTCTATATCCCGGAAAGCTAAGAGTCTATGTTCATGAATAGCTACATGAGATAAGAGATACATTTCGAGCCCAATAACGATGATGATGAGCTTAAGTCTAAAGATTCTAGAGTTCATGATATGATGTTCCTATGTAGTTAATGATGTCATTTATTGTATACACTCACCTTATATGCTAGTTCCTTCAAGGTGAGGTAGAATACTTATAAATGCTCCATAATGGAATCGAGGGTTCACGACCTTATGTCACCTCGATAATGTATAGTTGTCTTTTAGTTTCTATACATGTATTATGATGAGTACATGATGATGACATTACACCGCGCCTATATGGCCGGGCAGACACCGCTAAGGAGGGCAGCATATACACCATGTCTAGATGGCATGGGCAGACACCACTAGTAGGCGGCATGAGATGGTACCCCGGACGCGGCAGGCCTAGACGCAAGCTAATGATTATCACACCGTACCTATATGGACGGGCAACTTATACATTTATGCATACATGATGTGATGATGATTATGAAGTAAGCCAGCATGCATTGTTTCTTTTATAATTGACAGTCAGTTACAGTTGCTCCTCAATTGATGCTTCCTTTCTCTCATTGACATATTATTATTATTTATGCCTCTCATACTCAGTACAATGTTCGTACTGACGTCCGTTTTCTTTGGATGCTGTGTTCATGCCCACAGGTAGATAGGGAGGTGAGCTTGATCCAGACTCATAGGAGCTGTTAGCTGACTTTAGAGAACTCCATTGTTCCGGAGGTGCCTTTGATCATTCTTTTTTGTATATATGTATATTTTAGGCACGACGGGGTCCTGTCCCGTCCCTATGTCTAGCACTCTAGTAGAGGCTCGTAGATACGCAGGTGATGGTAGTATGGTCTCACAATGTTTCTAATGTATATGTTTATATTATTTTGATAGCCGAAGGGCTTATGTATATATATATATATATATATATATGTATATATATATATATATATATATATATATATATGTAAAGTGATTATGTTTACAAATGAGAAAATGACTTTCTTATGATATGAATATGATAAGTAAGGGAATGAATGGTGCTCGGTGGTTATCCCGGGTACCCGTCAAGGCCCCTAGTCGGGTCGTGACAGACATGGTGGACTTTGACGTTATTATGGGTATGGACTAGTTGGCTTCTTGTTATGATAACATTGATTACAGAACAAAGATGGTCCGATTTTAGTTTCCAGGAGAACCAGTGATGGAATGGAAAGGTAATACAGCTTAGCCAAGAGATAGGTATATTTCCTATCTCAAGGCAAAGAAGATGATCGCAAAAGGTTATGTATCATATAGTTCAAGTTCAGAATGCAGAAGCAGAAGCAGAGTCACCGGCTCTTCAGTTTGCTCCAGTGGTTATTGAGTTTCCAGATGTCTTCCCAGAAGAGCTTCCCAGCCTTCCGGCAGAGCCGGAGAATGACTTTGCTATTGATGTTTTACCAGATACTCAGCCGATATCTATTCCCCCTTATATGATGGCTTCTGCTGAGCTAAAAGAGCTGAAATAGCAGTTGAAACATTTGCTCGAGAAGAGATTTATTAGGCCTAGTATGTCGCTGTGGGGAGCACCAATGTTATTTGCAAGGAAGAAAGATGGCTCGTTGTGAATGTGTATTGACTACAGGCAGCTGAATAAGGTGAGGATAAGGAATAAGTATCCGCTCCCGAGAATTGATGATTTATTTGATCAATTGCAGAGTGCCAGATGCTTTTCAAAGATAGACTTGAGGTTAGGTTACCATCAGGTTAGGGTCAGAGAGAAAGACATTTCGAAGACAGCTTCCAGGACCAGATAAGTTCATTTTGAGTTTCGTGTGATGTCGTTCGGCTTGACTAATGCCCCATCAGTATTTATTGATTTAATGAACCACGTATTTAGGCCTTTATTAGATCAATTTGTGATTGTGTTTATTAATGATATTCTAGTCTACTCTCGATCAGAGCCACAACATGCAGATCATTTGCGTGCTGTACTTAGAGTCCTTCAAGAGCAGAAGTTGTATGCAAAGTTCTCTAAGTGTGAGTTTTGGTTGAACTCTGTGGCTTTCCTTGGACACATTATATCAGATAAGGCCATCAGGGTTGATATACAGAAGAGTGAGGCCGCGAAGACTTGGCCTAGACCTACGACACCCACAAAGGTTCGTAGCTTTTTAAGTTTGGCAGGTTATTACAGGAGATTTGTAGAGGGTTTTTCTTCTTTTTCACCACGACTGACGGAGCTGACTCAGAAGGCAGCTAAGTTCCTGTGGACAAATGCTTGTGAGCTGAGCTTCCAGGCATTGAAGGACAGATTGACTTCGGCACCAGTTCTCACACTTCTAAAGGGATCTTAGGGCTACGTTATTTATTGTGATGCATCGGGTGTCGAATTGGGTTGCGTGTTGATGCAGCATGGTAAGGTTATTGATTATGTTTCGAGGCAGTTGGAGAAGCACGAGAAGAACTATCTAACTTATGATTTAGAGTTAGCTGCAGTGGTTCATGCGTTCAAGATGTGGAGGCATTACTTATATGGTGTTCATATTGATATATATATATATATATATATATATCATAAGAGCCTTCAGTGCATCTTCAACCAGAAGGAGTTGAATTTGCATCAGAGGCGATGGTTACAACTATTGAAAGATTATGATGTCGACATTCTGTACCATCCAGGGAAGAAGAATGTAGTGGCCGATGCCTTTAGTTGTAGATCCATGGGTAGCCTATCTTATTTGCGGCCAGAGAAAAGAGAGTTAGCTTATAAGTTTCACCAATTAGCTAGCCTAGGAGTTCGATTATTAGACTCAGGTGATGCAATAATTACTATCCAGGATTCAGTAGCATTATCTCAAGTAGCTGAGGTTAAAGAGCACCAGTACAAAGATCCCATGCTAGTCCATTACAGAGATACATCTCCTCAGAAGAAGAAGACACCATTTGAGATTACTAGGGATGGAGTCCTTAGGCATCGAGACAGACTGTGTGTTCCTGATGTTGCAGGGTTACTCCGACAGATTATGGGAGAGGCTCATTTTCCCGCTACTCTTTTCATCCAGGGACGACCAAGATATACCATGATGTCAGAGAGGTGTACTGGTGGGGCGGTATGAAGAAAGATATAGAAGAGTTTGTATCTCAGTGCCCTAATTGTCAGTAGGTTAAGGTTGAGCACTAGAAGCCGGTGGTTGCTAAAGACTATAGAGATTTCGACTTTGAACTAGGAGGCGATCAATATGGATTTC
The DNA here is from genome assembly GCF_019175385.1 of Lycium barbarum. Taxonomy (NCBI): domain Eukaryota; kingdom Viridiplantae; phylum Streptophyta; class Magnoliopsida; order Solanales; family Solanaceae; genus Lycium; species Lycium barbarum. Next base: position 51,144,695 of record NC_083340.1, read on the forward strand.
ATTACAGGCTTGCTTGGTTCTCAGCGTAAGTTCGATTCGATATAGGTGATTGTTGACAGACTTACAAAATCAACCCATTTTCTGCCTGTCAGGACAACTTACTCAGCAGAGCATTATGAGAAGCTTTACATTAGGGAGATAGTGTGACTTCACGATTTTCCAGCATCTATCATCTCTGATAGGGTGCGCAGTTTACAGCTAACTTCTGGAGATCCTTCTAGAAATGATTGTGAACACAGGTGAGTCTTAGCACATCATTCCATCCCTAGACAGACGGACAGGTTGAGCGTACAATTCAGACGCTCGAAGACATGTTACGAGCATGCGTGATAGACTTCAAAGGTAGCTGGGATGATCATTTAGCGCTTATTGAGTTCACATATAATAATAGCTACCATTCCAGTATTCATATGGCCCCGTATGAAGCCCTATATGGGCGGAAGTGTAGATCACCTATCGGTTGGTTCGAAGTTGAGGAATCAAAGTTGATCGGCCCAGATTTGATTCAGCAAGCAGTGGAGAAGGTTAAGCTTATACATGAAAGGTTATTGGCAGCTCAGAGTCTCCTGAAGTCCTATGTAGATAATCAACGGCGAGACCTGGAATTTCAGGTAGATGACTGGATATTTCTTAATGTATCGCCAATGAAGGGCATTGCGATATTTGGCAAGAAGGGCAAGCTTTGATACGAACCCAACAAGCACAAGGCCTTTCACAAGAAGTCAAGTAAGAGAACTTCAAGAGTTGCAAGCCTTGTTCAAGAAAAAGGATGCCTTGGAAGAGATTGGAGAGAAGACTTCGTGGATTTACAACGTTTGGGAGTTAGCATTTGAAGAGTTGCAAAGTGGCTAGAAGCGCAAAATGGCTAACAGTGCAACTATAGGGCTAAGATTGCAATTGGAGGTCATACTTGCAAGTTATAGGGTTAGAATGGCAATTGGAGGTCATAATTGCAAGTTATGAGGCTTTGGATGCAATTGAAGACCCATGTGAGTATTTCTGCAAAAGAGCCACTTTAGGGTCTTTTGGTGTAATAGGCATTAGTATAAATAGTTCTTTTCATTCATTTGGAAGACTTAGCTTATGATATTGTGTGAACTCAAATATTGAGAGATTTTAGTTAATAGATAGATTGTTAGGATACTACACTAAGTGTGATTTCATTGTTGCAAAGTGAATTTGCTTATCCATTGAATTCATCTAGATTGCTCATTTGTGGTTTCCAATTGAGTCTTCTAATTGATTAGAATTGCTTTGGTTCTTTTAGTTGAATTCACTATAGGAGGGTCTAAGTTTCATATACTTAGATTTGCCTATAGGATTCATTACTAATTGGGTCAAGTATCTATCCTATATTTTCCTTAATCCCAATTTTTCATCTATCTTTTGTTTTCCTTTATTTTTGTTTAATTCTTAGAGTTCCCTTAGGTTGAATCTTATCGTTTGGTATCAGAGCATAGGCTAAGAGATTGTTCCTACAATTTCTAATCCTAGGCTCAAAATCTGAAAATCACAAAAAAAAAATTGTAAATCATTTTTGTTGTTTGATTTGAGTGTTTTTTAAGATAGATTTGAGTTTGTTGTGGAGGAAAACATCTAGAAATGAAATTTGAAGCCATTTGAGTAAGAATTGAAGTTTCCACCATTAGAGGTTCATCAAAGCTTGAAGAACTCAAAGTGGGTTTACTTGATTTTGGTGAAATTGAGCTTTGATTCGTATTGGGCTTTGTTGTCTAAGTGATAAGGAGCTTAGATCTGAAAATTGGGACGAAAACGAGTTGATTTGGACCACATTGGGATTTTGAGTGTTCTTCATTGTTCATCTTTGTTCTTGGTGAAGAAGAAGATAAAAAAGGATAGTTAGATCCAAGGAATCCAAGTCAAAAGTTGAAAAGTTGTTTTTCTAGCCAAAAAGGGTAAATACAAGGTTGAGTGGGTCCTAAGAAGTCAGCAAATTCAGAAAATCTAGCACAATTCTTGAACCAAACGAGGTACTGTCAAATTTCACTGAAGCTGTTGTCATCAAGTTATATGGACCGTACAATTATATACGGCCCGTGAAACTTGGTCGTGGTACAGGAGCTAGTTTGGAGAGTTTCTGTTACATTTGATCCGTCGAATACGACCGTATTATACGGATCGTACAATTTTATACGACCCGTGAAACTTGGTCGTGGAATAGGAGCTGGTTTGGACAGTTTCTATTACAATTTGGTCTTCAAGTACGTACGTATTATACAGACCGTACAATTTTATACGGCCCGTGAAACCTGGTCGGGAAATAGGAGCTGACTTGGAGACATTCTGTTCATTTCGTCCTTCGAATATGGACGTATAATATGGACCGTATAATATTATACGGCCCGTGTAAGTTGGTCGTGAAAGGTGATATAACACTATCTTCCACAACAATTCTAAGGTGCTCGTTTCTTGATTGAACTTCGATTTCTATCACTTCTACGTCATTCCAATTTCAAAATTTTCTTAGAAGTGCCTGTTTGCTTGTGTCCCTAATACTTTGGTAGGGAGCAAAAAAAAAAAAAAAAAAAAAAAAGAAGAGTATAGATTTTTAAAAAATTTAGTTGTTTCAAATTGATACCTTAGATCACTCGAGGCTTCACAGCCGCATTTTCAAGTTATCACCTACCGGGGCCTGAAATTTTATTTATTTTCCGGTTTTAGCATTCCATTTTCTAGTGTCTCTTAACTAGTGGCCATTTAGTAGTTCTTCCTACTTGTGTCTACTAGTTCTTGTGTGCGCATTTCTTTCATGCTAATTTCTTTCAAGCTTTTCTTCGTTTTATTTCGTTGAAACTTTATTGGCTCTCGTCCTTTTTTCTTTGAGTCGTCCGTCATTCATCTAAACAAAAATCCACTCCACCACAAAGGATAAGCAACGTGTGAATTTGATTGGGGGAGCAATTCATCAATAACTTCGAAAGAGCACGGAGTGTGGTAAGGTTGAGAATTCAATACGAGTGAAGTGAGGCTTTTATTGCTAATCTTGTTTGCTAGTTTTGCAGGTCATCATGTCTAACCAAGGCGATAGGACGCAAGAGGTGGTAGATATGTCATCTATAGCAAGTTCATCAGCTATGATTGTGAATCAAATCTCGGGCATGCAGGCGGGAATGGAAGAGATGAGAGGAGAGATGAATGGTGTGAATGGGAAGTTGAAGGGTATAGATGAACGGATGGTGAGTATTGAGAAAGTTTAAATGGAGGGTTCGAGTAGAATGGGCACTCCCCGTTCTCGGAATGAAGGTAATGGAGGAATGAATAACCGGGGGAGGGGAGGAAGAGGAGGTTTTGAGAGGTTTTTGGCCCATGACCTTAGATTCCAAGGTCATGTAGACTTAGGGAGGGCCCAAGGTTATGAAGACCGGGGAAGATGGCAAGATAATGAGCGGAATTTGAACACCATCAAGGTGAACCTTCCTGCGTTCCAAGGGGGTAGCAATCCGGAAGAGTTCCTTGAATGGAAATTGCAAAGTGGGCGCATCTTCTTCACGAACAATGTGTCCGAGGCCTTGAAGGAAAAGTATGTCCTCACTCAATTTGAGGGATACGCTTCTACTTGGTGGGAATCCAAGAAGTTACAAAGATCACAACAACACATCTATGAGCTCCCAACTTGGAACGACTTGATTGAGCTCATGGAGACAAGGTGGCTTCCACCCACATACAACCAAGATGTACTCAAAAGGTTGTACATGTTGAAAGAAGGGTTGAAAAGTGCGGAAGCGTACTTTGATGAGTTTGAGGATTTATGGATGAAGTCCAAGATAGAAGAGCGTGAAGATACACTATTATAAGGTTTATAGCCAACTTGAATCGAGACATCTCTAAACCGATGAGGCTTAAAACCTATAATAGTCTTGACGAGGCATTCCATGATGCATCCAAGGTTGAGACGGATCTAAAAGAAGAGAGGTCCTACAAACACAAAAGCAAATCGTCTTCAACTTGGAACAAAGGCAAAGAAAAGTGGAATACTTCCTCTTGGGATAAGCCCAAGAGCAACACTCAAGCACCTCAAGCCAAATTTACTAAAAAGCCAATGGTGATGACATGGCTAAAGGAGGTAAAAATTCTAACACCAACTATAACCGACCTTCTACACCCCAATTCTTTAAGTGCCAAAGGAGAGGGCACATTGCGAGTGAGTGTCCCAACCGGAGGACTATCACAATAGTGAGGGATGGGTATCGAACCGATAATGAACATGAGGGCGGGGATGGTCATGAAGAAGAGGGAGAAAGAAGTGAGTGTGAGGGTGATTTCGATGAAGAGGTTGAGATAAGGTATGAATAAGCCTTGAATCATGCTATTGTGGCTAGAAGAGCCATGGGGGCTCTAGCTAGGGAAGAGAACGACCAAAGGCAGAACTTGTTTCATGCATGTTTCAAAATTGTGGATAAGGTGTGCTCCTTAATCATTGATGGTGGAAGTTGTACGAATGCCATTAGCCAATTTTTAGTTGAAAGTATGAAATTCCCACCTGCAAGCACACTAATCCCTACAAACTCCAATGGTTTAATGAATGTGGTGAAATGAGGGTCAACAAGCAAGCCATTATCAAATTTAGCATTGGCAAGTACCAAGATGAGATTTTGTGTGATGTGGTACCCATGCAAGCTTGCCATCTATTGCTTGGAAGACCTTGGTAATTTGATGTTGATGCCTAACATAGTGGAAGAACTAACAAGTACTCATTTGTGGTCAAGGGGACGAAGTACATTCTTAACCCACTAACTCTTTACCAAGTGAGTGAGGATTATAGAGTGATGAGGGAGCTTCGGAATAAGTATCGAAGGGAAGAAAAGGAGAAGGGTGAGAAGGAGACTTTGTTGGTCATAAGTGGAGAGGGGACATCTCAAGATGGTTCCAAGAAATGTTTGTTGGCCAAACCAAGTAATTGCTTAAAAGGGGTTGACGAGAGACATTTCATGGTGTGTCTTGTCAACAAAGATCTTCTTCTAAATGCTAACCAAGCTACTAGCACTTTGCCTAGAAGTATGTCTTCTCTTTTGCAGGAATATGAAGCTTTGTTTTCGAAGGAAATGCCTGATGGCTTACCTCCCATGAGAGGTATTGAGCACCAAATAGACTTTATACCGGGTTCCCAAATTCCCAACAAACCAGCTTATAGGAGCAATCCGCAAGAAACAAAAGAATTACAAAGGCAAGTGGATGAACTTCTTAAAAAAGGGCTAGTGAAGGAGTGTCTTAGCCCATGTGCTATTCTAGTGATTCTTGTTCCAAAGAAAGATGGAACTTGGAGGATGTGCATTGATTGTAGGGCCGTTAATAAAATCACGGTAAAGTATCGCCATCCCATTCCAAGGCTTGATGACATGTTGGATGAGCTTTGTGGCTCAAGAGTGTTTTCGAAGATTGATCTTAGAAGTGGCTATCACTAAATCTGAATGAATTCCGGTGATCAGTGGAAAACAACCTTCAAAACCAATTTTGGCCTCTATGAGTGGCTTGTCATGCCATTCGGACTAACCAATGCACCTAGCACGTTTATGAGGTTGATGAACCATGTCTTGAAACACTTTATCAACAAGTTTGTGGTTGTTTATTTTGATGACATCCTTGTGTATAGCAAATCAATTGAGGAGCATGTAGGCCATTTGAGGCAAGTATTTGATGTCTTGTTGCGTGAGAGGTTGTTTGCTAATAGCAAGAAATGTGCTTTTTGTGTTGATAAAGTAGTGTTCTTGGGTTTTGTTGTGAGTGCAAATGGTGTGGAGGTTGATGAAGAAAAAGTGGAGTCTATTAGAACTTGGCCAACTCCTAAAAATGCAACCAATGTGAGGCGTTTCCATGGGTTGGCAAGTGTCTATAGGAGGTTTGTAAAGGGGTTTAGTACAATTGCCTCTCCCTTAACCGAATTGATCAAGAAAGATGTTCCTTTTGTTTGGGGAGATGAGCAAGAGAAGGCATTTCAAGAATTGAAATCCATGTTGAGTTCGTCACCATTGTTGCAATTACCTAATTTTGAGAAAACTTTTGAAGTTGAGTGTGATGCTTCCGGGGTTAGCATAGGTGAAGTATTGATGAAAGAAGGTAAGCCATTGGCTTACTTTAGTGAAAAGCTAAAAGGGGCGTCATTGAACTACTCTACTTATGACAAGGAGTTGTATGCACTTGTTAGGGTCTTGACCCATTGGCAACATTATTTGTGGCATAAGGAGTTTGTGATACGATCGGATCATGAATCCTTGAAACATTTGAAGAGCCAATCCAAGCTCAATAAGAGACATGCGAAATAGGTGGAACTTATTGAAGCTTTCTCGTATGTGATCCATTACAAGAAAGGTAAAGAAAACGTGGTGGCAGATGCATTATCTAGAAGGTATGTCTTGCTAAACACTATGACTTCTAGAATGATAGGATTTGAAAGCCTTAAGGGATTCTATTCTCAAGATCCCGACTTTAAGGTAATTTCTGAGGAGTTGACCCAAGGGAGAAGGGTTGATAGGTTCCAACTTTTTGATGGGTTCCTATTCAAGGATGGTAGAGGTTTTGTCCCAATGAGCTCATTGAGAGAGTTGTTCGTCAAGGAAGCACATAGTGGTGGAATGATGGGCCATTTTGGAGTGGCCAAGACACTTGATATTTTGGGTGAGCAATTCTGTTGGCCCAAGATGAGACATAATGTTGAAAAGCTATGTGGTCAATGTTTGGAATGCAAGCAAGCCAAGTCCAAGACTCGACCCAAAGGTATGTATACTTCCCTTCCTACTCCTATTGGTCTTCGATAGATATTTCTATGAATTTGGTGTTGGGTCTCCCAAGAACCAAAAGGGGTCATGATAGCATTTTTGTTGTGGTAGATAGGTTCTAAAAAATGTCTCATTTTATACCATGCCATAAATGTGATGATGTATCTCATGTAGCATCCTTGTTTGTGAATCATGTTCTTAATTCGCATGGAGTTCCCCGCACTATTGTTAGTGATAGGGATTCCAAGTTTCTTAGTCACTTTTGGAAGAGTCTTTGGGGTACACTGGGTACCAAGATCATGTTCTCTACTTCTTGCCACCCTCAAACGGATGGTCAAACCAAAGTAGTGAATAGGATTCTAGGGAGTATGCTTAGATGTGTGATTAGAGGAAATCCCACTTCTTGGGAGGACCGTTTACCTTTGATTGAGTTTGCTTACAATCGGTCCCTCCATTCCTCTATTGGCATGATTCCATTTGAAGTATGTTATGGCTTTAATCCTTTGATTCCTTTAACCTTAATCCCTTTGGCTAGTGATGTTGTTGTGAGTTTAGATGCAAAGCAAAGGGCGGCTGAAATGATGAAAATCCATGCCAAGGTAAAGGAGAGCATTGATAAGGTCAACACCAAGGTAGCCAAGAGACAAAATCATGGGAGAAGAAAGGTGGACTTCCAACCCGATGATTGGGCTTGGGTTCACTTTCGAAAAGAAAGGTTCCCGCAAATGCAAAAAGGGAAATTGAGCCCAAGGGGAGATGGGCCATTCAACGTGCTTGAAAAGATCAATGATAATGCCTACAAGATTGACTTGCCAAGTGAGTATAACGTTCATAATGTTTTCAATGTGAGTGATCTTTCCTCTTGTGTTGTAGGTATGCCCTTAGATTCGAGGACGAATCTTCTCCAAGAAGGGGAGGATGATACGAACCCAACAAGCATGATATGATCCTACTTGGCACACCTCATTTCAAGAATTACATCCAAGGCCAAGATATGAAACTTCAAGCTCTACAAGCGGCATGGATGATAAGGATGGCGTTGAAGGCCTTTGGAGGCCCATACAAGCCCCACAATGAGTCCTACGATGTGTGGGAGTGTCACGACCCGCCTAGGGGACGCGACAGGTACCCAGGGCTAACCACCGAGCACCACTCGTTCTATTACTCATTATACACATTCAACGTTCCTTTATCAATTTCATACCCAAATTATAAAAAAATCATCTTTCATTAGAAAACATAAGTACTTTTATATACTTAAGCCCTTCGGCCATCAAAATAATATATACATATACATAGTAGCAACCTCGTGAGACCATATAACCCACACTGCGTATCTACGAGCCTCTACTAGAGTACTAGACATATGGACGGGACATGACCCCGTCGTGCCCAACATATACAAATATACACAAAAGAATGATCAAGCACCTCCGGAACAAAGGACTGCTTTCAATCAGCTATCGGCTCCTACGAGTCTGGATCAAGCTCGCCTCCCTGTCTACCTGTGGGCATGAACACAGCGTCCAAAGAAAACGAACGTCGGTACGAACATTGTACTGAGTATGTAAGACAGGAATCAAACAAATATAATAGAAGGATTATGAGCCATAAGAGAAGGATATAACCTGCATAAGTTTCATAGGCAAATACATTTCGTACATATATCATATTTTACATAATCATGGTACATATGTCATCACATCACATATATCATCACATCATAATCCTCATTGTTAACCCGCATCCAGGTAACCATCATATGCCCCCCACTAGTGGTGATCATGCCCGATCCATTAGGCACGGTGGAATCATATGCAACCCACATTAGCGGTGACATGCCGGGCCATTTAGGCACGATGGAATCGTATCGTCATGTAGTCAATCATAACCCATCATTAGTACACATCTCATGAACATATCATAATCTTATCATAGCTTGATGTTTTCATACATAACATAGGCATAGTATAAGCTAGCATTATTGATCATCTTATAGACATACCATGACTTAGCATCATTTCACATTTATCATTAGGAGCATACAATGGGCTTTGAAAGAGACTATGGTTATGTCGAGGTGACGTAAGGTCGTGAACCCCTGATTATATTATGAACATTTATGAGTATCCTGCCTCACCTCGAAGGAAATAGTATATAAGGTGAGTGTTAACAATAATGACATCATTATTATTATAGGAGCATCATATCATGAACTTTATAATCTCTATACTTTTACTCATCATCATCATTATCATACTCGTATGTAGTTTGGTATATTTATGGACTCATAAGCTCCATCATATAGGAGGATCATGGAAAAACATGGGAGATTCATGCCTTTTAAGGAAGGGATTAGCCTTACATACCTTTATCATTTAACTATTCTATCGCTTGATCGTCCTCCTTCGATGCTCGCGTTTCTACCTTCAAGAGGATTCGCATTAACATTAGTTACTCGGCTATAAGAACATTTTACTATTTCTAGGGAAAATTGGGCAGCATTTCCTTTGTTCCTACTACTTTCCACGCGTTCTATATCAACTCCCAAACGTTCATAACAATATTCACAATATCGCAACAACAATCATCAATCGTCTATATTTACCACAATTCACCATTTCCCTTCAATTTCTCCACAATTATAGTTATAGCCCATTATCGGGTTTTCTCATACATAATACTTATTCTGTGGTCTAAGTGTCATTAATAATATATTCACAATCACAACATACTAACATTCATAATTCCTCCCAACTATTGTTCAATAATGACACTATTCACTCATTCATGACCCATTTTCTACATCCTTCTACAATCCAAGTGTTTCAGCTTTCAACACCTTAAATAACATGTAAATACCATAAAACTCACCTTTGATGATGGATGAACAACCTTTGAGTGGAACTTCTCTTCTTGCACCAAAACCCTAACCTTCTTCTCTTGAGTTTTCTTGGCTTAGATGAACTTTTAATGGGTTTCATACACTTGATTTCATGGTTTTGGTGTAGTTGATCATGGATTTCCTTTGATTTCTTGTGGATGAATGATAGAGAAGGTTCTAGAGGTTTCTTGATGTGCGGAGGAGTGAGATGCAAATGAAATAAAATGAAGGAGGGGTCCTTATATCAATTCATGAATCCAGTCCCGACCGAGATATACGGTACGCTCAACGGAGCGTCGATCGGATCGACAGAGCGTCGATCGGATCGACGGGGCGTCGATTGTCACGACCCAACCCCATGGGCTATGACTAGTGCTCGAATTGGACACTCTTATACGAACCTGTTAAATATAGTCAAACTGAAACTAAGGACCATATGGAAACTTATTAAAACAAATGAAGGATACACAACGCCACATATCATAAACCTGTCTCCCTTGGAGTCACGGCTAACCACAACATAACAATAACACAGTACGCAAGCCGACAAGGCTGCCACTATACACGGGGATATCCAAAGCAAACCCTATCGACACAGCTAACCAAAACTTATATACAACCCACACAAGTCTACAGACCTCTAAGAGTATAAAAGTGAAAAATGACGGGACAGGGCCCCGTCGTACCCCTGGACATATACATAAGTCCATATCAAAAGATCTGTACCAAAATAGTCTGGGCTCCGGAACAATAGAGCTCTCCAAACAGCTGAGCAGAAGTCCTAAGCTGGAGGATCATCAAACCGAGTGTCTGCACCTGCGGGCATGAAACGCAGCCCCCCGAAGATAGGGGGTCAGTACGAGATATGTACTAAGTATATAAAGCATGAAATACAATAAGGAACTCATAACTGAATAAAAGATTACATGAGGCAAATATGATAATCAAAGATACCAATGCACCTGTGTCTTACGAGATGAGAATCATGCATGTCCATATCATATACCATACCCGGCCCATTATGGGACTCGGTGAATAAAGTCATCATATACCATACTCGGCGCCATAATCACATCATCATATATATATATCGTACCCGGCCCGAGACTCGGTGAAAGATACATTAACAGCATGCACGAGTAGTGTAGTGAGCAACCGAATGCAAACAAAGTTATATCTAGGACTCAATAGAATATTCAAAACGAACTATCATTTGAAAATAAAAGACAATGGTCATGTCAAGTATCCTTCGAATGTCACTATGTAATATATCAAATAGAACTTCAAGAATCATAGACACATATCAAGATAATGTGAAATGGGTTCTGGATATCAAGAACATTTACCATCCTAGTGTCTCTAAGAATAGGAGTTTCTTTGAAGTCATATGCTCGTCGTCTATTTGTTTATAAAGATCATGCCAAAAAGAAAGAAGGGTTAGCTTTACATACCTGTTATAGATCAACCGTAACCAAGCTTGCTTCGTCGCCCCTTTAGCCTATTAATATGAGAGTAACACTATTGTTAATAAACTACGACTTCCCAAACTTATAAATCTACAACCAATCACTTATGGGAATCACTCCTTAGTTTATACTCCTTTATTAGCATTTTGATTAGTTAAGAATTTAAAGGAAATCGGGCAGCATTTCCTCTATATAACTCGCCTAACCCGAACTTCCAATTAATCTCCGGTTATCACCACAATACCAACAATAACGATAATAGAAATAATCAAATCAGATCCTTAAAATCCAGCCCATAAACAACTCAATAACCTCTCTTAATCCTTTTTCAATCCAAATCATTAACATCTAAGATTATACACCAAACAAACCAACATACGCTTTGTATACGATACGTTATACAATTCTTTCTTCCCAATTTAGGAGCCATATCAACAACAACACGACAACAACAAGAACAACAACACATAATCATAAAACCACACTTTTAATCTTTCAACTCAACAAGAACATCCCACAACTTCATGAACATCTAATCCAATTCATGTCTCAACAATCTCATAAAAACAACTACAACTTAAATTATCAAGATTCCTTCATTTTTAACACATATTCCATAACAATAATAACAACAACAACAATCAAACCCAATCCAATTAGAACAACTCCAATTCTGCCCACTTACAACGCCAACAATAATCATGTAATTTTTCACGACCCAACCTCGTGGGCCATGACTAGTGTCCGAGCTGGACACTCGTATACGAACCTGTTAAATATAGACAAACTGATTCTTAGGAACAATATGGAAATTTGCAAAAGAGCCCCAAAGGTTCATAACGTCATCATATATATGTATCCAGATAACATGTCTCCTGAGGAGTCATAACTAATCAAAATATAATATGATACGCAAGCCGACAAGGCTGCCATTACATGTCAATACTATACGCAAGCCGACAAGGCTGCCACTACAAACGAACATATCCAAAGCACATCGTATAGACACAGCTGGACAAACTTATACACAACCCACACATATGTCTACAGACCTCTAAGAGTATCGATAGTGAAATATGACGGGATAGGGCCCCGCCGTACCCCTAGATAAGCATATATATACATCAAAAGATCTATACCAAAAGTCTAGGCTCCGGGACAATGGAGCTCTCCAAGACAGCTGAGTGGAAATCCTAAGCTGGAGGATCGCCAAATCGAGTATCTGTACCTGCGGGCATGAAACGCAGCCCCCCGAAGAAAGGGGGTCAGTACGAGATATGTACTGAGTGTATAAAGCATGAAATACAATAAAGAGGATCATGACTGAAGTAGGGATCACAGGAGACAAGTATGACATTCAAAATACCATTACACTTGCCTTATGAAATGTAAATCATGCATATCAATATCATATATCATACCCGGCCCATTATGGGACTCAGTGAATAAAGTAATCACATGCCATCTTTGGCGCCATAATCACATCATCATATCATCATATCACCACATCATCATATCATATATATATATATATATATATATATATATATATATATATATATATATACCGTACCCGGCCTTCTAGTGAGGGACTTGGTGAACAATGCAGTGAAACTGTGCACGAAAACATACCCGGCCCGGGACTCGGTGAAAGATATATTGAGGCATGTACAAGCAGAGTAGTGAGCAACCATATACAAACTAAATTATATTTGAGACTCAGTAGAATATTCAAACGAACTATCATTTGGAAGTCAAGACAATAGGCACATCAAGTATCCTTCGAATGTCACTATGGAACATATCAAATAGGACCTCAGAAATCATAGATACGTATCAAGACATAATAAAGTAAGTTCTGGGAATCAAGGACATTAGCCATCCTAGTGTCTCTAAGAATAGGAACCTTTTTTTGAAGTCATAAATACGTCGTCTATTTGTTTCATAAAGATCATGCCAAAAAGAAAGAAAGGTTAGCTTTACATACCTTAAGTCACCAAAATGAACCAACAATGAACTCGTTAATGCTTACACCAATCCTATAACACGGGAATGCGTATATGAACTTAGATGACACTAGTGTATAATGTATATCAAATGATAATTCAATTCTAAAATGAAACGGGCAGCGTTTCCCCTATTCTTTAATCACTATAATGTAACTAGCAGCCCACAACAACAACAACAACCTCATTTAGGTCCCTTTGAACTAAAATCATCCATATACAAAGGTATACATCAAACAGCCCAATATACATTTCGTATACGATACGTTATACTCTTGTTTCCTTCCAAATTTATGAACCATATTAATAACAACACGACAACAACATCGACCACCATCCATGTACAATAAAACTACTTCGATATCATTTTAATACAAGCTCGAAACAGCCCGTCAAAACTACGACATCAAAATACGATTTCCGATCTTTACTTCACAAAATTACCAACACACGGAAAGGAGAATAGCATTTCCATGAACAACAACACCCTTAAATATATATAACTTATATTTCTAGCCCCTTCAACATAAACAAATTACCCTCAAATACCATACAACAATAACGACAACACATTTACAATATCCCAACCAACAAAACCATCAACGACAACTACAATCTTCATTAACCCTTCTTGAACTTAAATCATCATCACATAAGAGTATCTACCAGAACAATCCAATATATGCTTGTATACAATATCTTTACACACTTTTTTTTTGTCCAGACTCATGAAGTATAGCACCACAATATCATGCTCTAAGGCAGCCCATCAACTACAACTTTAATTATCATGATTTCTTCACTTTTAACACATAATTAATGACAACAACAACGATCAAACTCAATTAAATTGAGACAAATCTAATTCAGCCCAATATACAATACCAACGAAACCATACAATTTTCTCCTTTCCAATTTCGTCTAATACAATTTAATCTCTCCATTACCACATTATTAACTCCAATTTCATGATAGAAGAAGAATTCTTACCTCAAATTTAATTGGGACAGATCAACAATAATCACTTGCCCCAATTGCACCGCTTCTTCTTTCTTAATTTAAACACCAAGGTTACTGCCTCCTTGAATGTGTAGAACACTTTTTTTTTTGGAACAGTAATTATCCTTCTTCCACAATTTTGGAGCTGGCCGTGCTCAAGGAGCTGCCATGGCTGCTCATACGTCTTTTTTTTTTCTTTCAATTGGATTAAGAAATGAAAGTGAAGTGTGTGAAGTGTTATGACTAATATTAGTCATCATTTTTGAACTTATAAGCTGCCCATAATTGTTACACGTGTCCACTACCATGACACGTGTCCCACCATGTTGACATATGTCAGCGGGGTCCATTTAATACACTTAATTAATCACTAACCCCCACTTAATAATCTAATCATGGTTAATTAATCCCTAATCTCCACTAATATTTTTACACTACTTGTTATTAACTAGCAAACCGAGAAATAATAAAATCGGGATTAAAAGTCCTTGTCTCATATCTCAAAATTAATCTTGTCCTTAAACTTATTTCGATTAGCTTACGAATAATCCAATGTATAAAAAATACGGGATATAACATAATTTTCTTACTTCCAATTTCGTCTAATACAATTTAATCTCTCCATTACAACATCATTAACTCCAATTACATTTCAAGAAGGAGAAATCTTACCTTAAATTGATTAGGACAGATCCTACAATCACTTGCACCAATTGCACCACTTCTTTTTCTTCAATTTAAATTATAACTTTCTGCCTCCTTTGGGACGTTTAGAACACCTTTATGGAATCATAATTTCCTTTCTTCAATATCTTGGAGCTTGGCCGTGAGCTGCCATGGTAGCCATGGCTGTTGGATTTTTTTTTTTTAAGTGTTAAGCTTGGCCGTGAAAGGCCAAGGTGCTGCCATAGTTGTGTGCTTCTTTCTCTCAATATGGAGTTTGTGAAGATGAATTATGTATTTTGAGGAGTCATCAATACCTTATATATATGCAACCAGCCATCAAGACATGTGGCTAGCCCACTAGACATGTGTCCCATTAACATGTCACCATCCATGCTCCAATCAAATTCAGCCGCGTGGTAGTGGGTCCCACTTAGTGGCCTAATTAAGTTAATTAATCATTAGTCCCCACTTAATAATCTGATCATGGTTAATTAATCCCTAATCTTCACTAATGTTTCCACACTAATTGTGATCAATTTGCAAACCGTGCACTATTAAAATCGGGATTAAAAAGTCCTTGTTCCATATCTCAAAAATAATCTTGTCCTTGAACTTATGTCGATTAGCTTACGAATAATCCAACGCGCAAAAATACGGGATATAACATCCTTCCCCCCTTTGGAACATTCGTCCTCGAATGTTAAACTAGTCCTGCGCTCCCAATACATCCTTAAATGTTCTTTTATTGAATTATGCCCTTCACATGCCTCGTTCGTTTGTCGGTTCCCTTCAATTTATTATAATTCATTCTAGATCTATAAGTAACCATTCCCGTAATATTTCCTCTTACACTTGCCCCTCGAGGTGATAATTCCACGTCGTTGTCTTTACTCTCCTCTTCGTTTCACAGTTGGTTGACTGTTGTATTGCGAGCTCTTCTGCTGAAATCTTACTCTTCTCTCTGGTGCACTTAGTCATAACTCGACTCTTTCTTCTTCTATAAGTTACTCCCTTAAGAAGTATCGTTCACTTCATCTTACCTCTTACGCGTAGACGTCCCTCGTCGATTTATTAGACTTTACTATCCCTGGAGTATTTCATCTGGCAACCTGTAGACCCTTCGCAGACTCTACGAATAAAATGAAATTTTCCAAGGTGTTACATTATTTTACTTTAATAACCTTACATTTCTCTGTTGTTCCATTCCATATTCTGGATTCTTCGGCCTCATGTATCACTCATCGACTTCTTTAAAAGACTTTAATTGTCACTCTACTTTTTAGCTCTTAATCTCAATCCTTAGAGTTGGCTATCAAGTAGCGCTGGAGTTTCCTCATATAATAACTTTACACAGCTGCTCTGTGATCTGGCTATCATTGACTGGTATAATTCTGAAAGAATTTTTGATTTGACATATAAATTCACTGTCATCCAGTAACCCGCTTGTTCTGATCGTCTCGCTTAAACCATTTCCCTTAATCCAACTTATAACACTTTAGGCATATTATCTCGTGTCGTTTCTTTATCTTTAATTCAAACTATTCTTTTGCTCTTAGTTCTCCTATCACGCATCAGAATATGCGTAAGTGCTCAAATGAGCCCAAGAGATATCTTAGCGTCGTCTCAGTAGTCTTCATGCTTTACCTTGCCTTCTCCTCTCTTATCTTATAATTGGTATCGGGAAAATCTTCAGCTCAGCCATGGCCATGTCCTTACTCTTCTTATCAAGTACTCACTTGGTCTCATTCTTAGCATACAAATATTCGTAGGTTGAATAACTATTCTTGTACTCTTAATCATAGTCTTTCCTTCTCCTGGTTCATTATGCTTTACATAACTCATCAGTACTAAAACTCGCTCGTAGCCTATCTTGTCATACTCCTTTCCCTTGATTTTCTCATAACCTACTATAAGAGATTTTCTATCCCTTCCCTTTGCTACTTGTAAGTCGCAATATCATTAACGAACAACTCTATTGCCAAATCTTAGCCTCTAATCTAGTATAGCGTTGCTATCCTTTACAATATCTCTTAAATTACTCGTTACCATTCTCTTGTCGTACTCTTTCTTTTTATAAGCACCCACTTTTAATGTCATACAATTCAAGACCTTTACAAATGATTCTCAGCACCGTCTCAAATATCATCCTGAATTCTATCCGTTTATTGTTGGCTTTCAGATCTTACTAACTTGTTTCAGCAAGGGATCTCACTTGAAGTTTAAGTATCCATATCAAATATATATCAGTGTCAATTGTTTCCATTTTACACTTGCTTTTCTCACACCCGCTTCCCCCCTTTAGGGTGTACTTATACCATTATCTGTTTATATTCCGCTCTACGTCCCTATTTCCAATCTCAAATTCATCTGATCCCCCCCCCCCTTTTCTTAACTCACTTGGCATACTGTACCATATCCATATCTTTCCTTTATAATTTATGACTTTGATTATCCACGTACGAAACCTTAACAAAATCATGAAGCGACGAGAACCTTTCGATATATAGTATAAAATCTCATCTGATAATCCGTAATCGAGTAATGCAACCCATGTAGCAACTCATCCACGACCACATTCCACTTACTCCAATCAGTAATTTATTAGTACTTATAGTCGTTCCAAATTCTTAATTAGGTAGCACTTATATTCTGATGATAAGTTTCCAAAGTTCTCTTGTAATATTATCCTTATCCAAACCTATATCATCTGTTTCCTTTAATAAATTCACAATACATTATTTGTTCCTCAAGCCTACAGTCCTTGTCCTTTAAGGATTTCACTATTTCCGAGGTGAAGTCATATACACGTAGTACTTCTTTATTCCTTATGCTCTTTTACCCTTGTTGTGTACCCAACGCTGACTTCTAACTTACTCAAAATCATATCAAGTTCGTCTTAATAATGGTCTTATCTTATCACCTTGTCGTCATACTACACCTTTAAGTTCGTAGCTATATATTTCCCTTTTATTTTATACTCGTATTCAATTAATTAGGTCTATCTTGGGTGCTTCCTTTAGTTTTCCCTTACCATTTCTCTAGTCTATGTCCATCTTTTATTCTGTGCACGAGAAATCTCATGCTACCTCTGTATCCTTCGGAAAACACTACTTCTGCATAATCCCTTTCTCATTTTTAAAGTGTATTCTGTTCATCCCTGTTTGTTCTTATCATCCCAAACATTTTCTCGTACTCTTTCTACCTCGTTGCTCATCTTTCTGTAGTTTGGTCTTTCATAATTCCGTCACTTATATTACTCGTGTTCTCGGCTATACGTGTCATAACCCGTTACTACACTGTTATCTCGCTTTCTTCTTATTTCCTTCTTTCAATTGCTCCTTCTTTTCTTGTGCTCACTATCATTTCTGTTACCACATAATCTTTATTTTGAACTTTCCCTACAGAACTTTATAAGTCTTTCTTATTCGTTCTACAACTCTCTTTTCCGTTTCACACTTGCCTTTATACTCTAGTCACATAGATTACGTCATATCTTTTAGTCACTTCTTCACTAGGCTTTACTCATTTTCATAACAATCCTTATTATATTCAAATTATATCCTGTTTGCAATGAATCCTATTGTGTAGCACTTCTTAACCTTATTCACGATTCTTACTATTGTTTAACTACACTCCGTGGAGTAGGTGTACTTAACCTTTTACCCTTTCGGGTCAATATTATCCTTAATACCTCACAAGTTGTCTTATCAATACATTCGTATTCGTCACAATTCTTCTTTCTCTGTACTCTTGTCTCAATCATACTATTACTTCTTCTAACTATAAACTCGTCGTAATTTATCCTTTCTTGTCAATTCAGTTGATACCTCAATATAACACTCTATCAAAATTGGCCAGCCTTTTCTAAATCATCTCTTATTATCATAAGCCCTTCCAAATTGTCCTAGCATTTCCTTTTTACCATATTGATATCGACATCATAATTACTATTACCATCAATTCAACGGTTAACTTATTTCTGGAAGTCAGCTGTCACGACCCAACCCCGTAGGCCATGACTGGTGCCCGACATGGACACCCGTATACATACTCTTTAACTATATGTTCATTTCACATCAAACTCAATATGGGTCTTATAATGATCTCATCATGAAATAATACGCAAGCCGACATGGCTGCCATCATATAACAATATCATATGCAAGCTGGCAAGGCTGCCATCATATGGACGAATATCATATCACAGAACATCGTATAGACATAGCTGAATAGAACTCATACAAAACCCACACATATGTCCACAGACCTCTAAGAGTATCAACAGTAACGTAACATATGACGAGACAGGGCCCCATCGTACCCTTAAACAACATATGCATATATTTAGACAAAAAAGGATCTATACCAAAGTCTGGGCTCCGGAACAACGGAACTCTCCAAGATAGCAGAAGGGGAATCTTAAGCTGTCGGATCACCAAAGCGAGTATCTGCACCTGCGGGCATGAAACGCAGCCCCCCGAAGAAAGGGGGTCAGTACGGAATATGTACCGAGCATGTAAAGCATGAAATACAAAAAACGGGATCATAATTGAAATAAGAAGTACAGAAAATGAGTACAATAACCAGAATACCAAGTACTTGCTTTCGAAACCTAAATCATGCATGTCAATATCATATATCATATCCGGCCCCATTATGGGACTCGGTGAACATGGTCGCCACCCCGTCTCTGGCGCCATAACACAACATAACTCCGTAACACAGCATAACTTCATATCACAACATAACTTCATAACACAGCATAACTTCAGAATATACATATATATATATTGTACCTGGCCCTTTAATGAGGGACTCGGTGAACAATACAGTGAAAGTGTGCACGATAACGTACCCGGCCCGGGACTCGGTGAAAGATATATTGAGATATGCACGAGCAGAGTAGTGAGAAACTATATGAAAACATTTTTAAAGACTCAATAGAATAGTCAACACGAACCATCGTTCGCAATTTCAAATAATAGTCATCTCATATACCTTTCGGATGTCCCTGTGGATTATATCAAAATGAATCTTTGAAATCATGTGTACACATTAATATAGATGAATCAAAACATAAGTTATGGGAATCAAAAATCAATAGCCATCCTAGTGGCTCTAGGAATAGGAGTTTCATTTGGAATCGTATATATATCGTATATTCATTTCACAACGATCATGCCAAAAAGAAAGAAGGGTTAGCTTCACATACCTTTAGCGTTTATTCGTCACAAAATATGTATACGCTGCCCAATAATACTTCAACCTACATTAAGATGCCAACAACTACGTTTAAGTTACGGGGAGATTCAAAACGTATTCTAACGTTAGTAACTCCTTTCTAGATGTTTAGGCGACGTTTACTCTTGTATCCAAACCAAGTACATATAACCAGCCCAACATCAATAATTATATGTTCAATATCAATCCGGACAGCTCACACAATATTCCAAACAGCCCACATTCACAACATGCAATAACGATTCACATACGGCTACTACATTCTCAAGTTACTTCTAATAGTTTGTAGCCTTAACGTTTGCATGTAACAACTTATAACAGCCCATCCAACATACAATATGATGTATACTCTTAACTTATAATTAGTCTTTCCAACTTAATGAAAACACAAGTCCAAAACAGTCCCTAACCAACAACACATCCAAAACAGTCCCTAACCGACAACATAACAATGTTCGGAATTCTTGCAAACCTTTACGAACATACTAAGCCAACCACATACGATTTTTACACATAATTTCATGTCTTCTTTTCATATAATTTCAGTAAGTTATGACCAGCTATCCACACGACAAGTACAACATCAATTCATACGCAACTACGCTATATCGTCATTTCTATAATCCTTACAACAATTCTCAAACGACTTTAGTTTCAACTCCGATCATTAAACACCTTCATTTCCATCATAAATTTCATGATAATAACAATCAAAATATCGAGTAAAAACAGTTCACTAACTTCCTCACAAAACAGTCCACACACGGTTTCAACATGCTTCAACATCACTTCACATAAAATCATAGATTCACTTTATTTTCCTATTAACACAACTTCACCTTTAACCTTCCAATTCATTTCATTATTTTTACCATGAGATATATGATAGTAACATCCATATTTATTAAAGAAAATTAGTTCATTAATTCCACCAAAACAGTCCCCTCGGTCACAACAACATTCCAACACCAACATTCATGATTTTATGCATGCGATTCATGTTCTTCAAGTTACAACCATACTTCAACATCAACACATATAACCTCATGGTTACTATCATGTTCCAACATCATCACACCTTATTTCATACATACAACTTATATCTACTCATCTGCATCACCCTTAATGCATGGAAAAGAAAGTTAGATCTTACCTTGACAACTTGACTTCTCTACTTGGCTAGAGTTGGTGACTTGAGATGAAAATGGTTCTTGTTGCTCCAAAGACTATCTTCAGGTTTTAGGTACCTTCTAAAGGGTTGAAACACCTTGGAAAATAATTTTTGGATCAAGACTCAAAGAGCTAAAAAATCAGCCCCTTGGCCGAATGCTCTCTCTCTCTAGGCTTAGGTTTTCTTTCTTTGTGTTGTGTAGTTGAAATGAATTGTGATGGCTGATTTATTGGTAATTATTTGGTTCAACTTTGATTCCTACAAGTTGGTCACATGCTCCACTTATGGCATGATTCATTCCATTAACTTTACACCAAAACTCAATATTTTTCTCACAACTTTCGGCTAAGTGTGTTGGCTGATTTTTCATCTTTGTTTCCTTTCTTCTTTCTTTTAAATTGTTTTACAAGACAATCTCATGTGTTTTGAATGATTCATACACCACCCTTTGTCTATTGTAATCATGCCAAGATGGATGAACAATATTTAATGTGAAGTGATCCCTCCACCATGTTATGTCCTCCTAAAATAATGTATACTTTCATAAAGTAGTGGATACCCAAATATTCAATTGTAGGCTTCAACTTTTTCCTCCTCAAATTTTTCAGTCCTATGGCCGAATGTAACATGCATATTTATTCCAATTTAATTGTCCACAATATATTGAAAATGTAGTGGATGAATCAACATTAAATGCATATTTGTATGTCTTACATAATAGCCTTATTTTAGATGACTTTGAGTCATCTTTTGGACATGGCATGTTAATGTTCATATTGAATCATTTTTACCACTAATTTATACTTAACACCACAATTAAGTAGTTCCTAATTTCCATCAACATTCTTATACTAAGTAAAAATTTATAACCGATTAGTTCTAGTTTAGAAATTAAAAATCCGAGATTTCTATCTCACGTCAATTCCTTCGCGAATAACTCGACGTATAAAATACGGGGTCTAACATTCTCCCCCCGCCCCCCTCCCCCTTTAGAACATTCGTCCTCGAATGTTGAATTTGGTCCTGTACGGTCCTATATGAATTTTGGAATGGTTTCCCTTATCATCATAACATATAGTCTTATCGGACAATCAATATAATCAAGTGAGGAGTTTAAGTTACCTATAGGCGTAGAGAACAAGTAAGGATACTTGTATTTTATCTCCTCCTCGGCTTCCGAAGTCATGTCTTCCCTGTTGTTGTTTCGCCATAATATTTTGACGGAAGCCACGTCCTTAGTCCGTAACCTCCTAACCTGCCGATTAAGTATGGCTATAGGCTGCTCCTCATAGGACAATTCCTCTGTCACATGGACATCATCTACGGGAAATACCCTGGAAGGATCGCCTATACATTTGCGAAGCATTAAAACGTGAAAGACTGGATGCACTGCTTCCAAATCAGCCGGTAGGTCTAACTCGTAGGCAACCTGGCCTACTCTACGGACAATCTGATAAGGTCCAATATATCTCGGGCTTAGCTTCCCTTTCCTGCCAAATCTCATGACACCTTTCATGGGCGACACTTTCAGGAACACCCAGTCACCAACCTGAAACTCCAAGTGTCGACGTCGATTATCTGCATATGATTTCTGCCGACTCTGGGCCGCCAGTAATCTCTCCTGAATGAGCTTCACCTTATTAACAACCTGCTGAATCATATCTGGGCCTATCAGCTTGGTCTCACCAACATCAAACCAGCCAATAGGTGATCTGCACTTCCTCCCATACAAGGCCTCATACGGTGCCATCTGAATACTCGAATGGTAGCTGTTATTATAGGCGAACTCAATAAGTGGAAAATGATCATCCCAGCTACCCCGGAAATCCATAACACAGGCCCGTAAAATATCTTGTAGTGTCTGAATGGTACGCTCGGCCTGTCCGTCAGTCTGAGGGTGAAACGCCGTACTGAGACTCACTTGTGTCCCCAATCCCTCCTGGAAGTATCTCCAGAAGTTAGCTGTGAACTGGGCTCCTCTATCAGAGATAATAGTTGTGGGAACCCCGTGAAGTCTCACTATCTCCTTAAGGTACAACCTGGCATAAACCTCAGCTGAATATGTAGTCCTGACTGGAAGGAAATGGGCTGACTTTATCAACCTATCAACGATGACCCAAACAGAGTCATATTTTCGCAGAGTGCGAGGCAAACCTGTGACGAAGTCCATATTAATCACCTCCCACTTCCAGGTCAGAATCTCCATCTCCTGTAATAGTCCTCCAGGCTTCTGGTGCTCAACCTTAACCTGCTGACAATTCGGACACTGGGCAACAAACTCTGTTATATCCTTCTTCATGCCATCCCACCAATACAAGCATCTGAGGTCATGATACATCTTCGTTGACCCTGGTTGAATAGAATAGCGGGTACAGTGTGCCTTTCCCATCACTTGTTGTCGTAATCCTGCAACCTCATGTACACATAATCTATCTTTGTATCGTAGTATCCCGTCAGGTGCAACCTTAAATGGGGTCTCTTCCTTTTGAAGAGTTATATCCCTATGATGTACAAGGATAGGGTCCTTGTACTGGTGTTTCTTTATCTCTTCTATGATAGAGGACTCAGCAACTCCCCGAACAGAAACCCTGTCATTATCAGAATCGGCCAAACGGACTCTCAAATTAGCTAACTGGTGAATCTCACGAACTATCTCTTTCTGCTCTGGTTGCACGTCTGCCAAACTACCCATAGATCTAAGGGTGAGTGCATCTGCTACAACATCTGCTTTCCCTCGGTGGTATAGAATGTCAACATCATAGTCCTTCAGCAACTCTAGCTACCGCCTCTGCCTCAAATTCAGTTTCCTTCTGCTTAAAGATGTACTGGAGACTCTTATGATCAGTATAAAGGTCAACATGCACACCATATAAATAATGTCTCCATATTTTTAGAGCATGAATCACCGCTGCTAACTCCAGATCATGGGTGGGATAATTTCTTTCGTGCTTTCTGAGCTGTCGGGAGGCATAGGCTATGACTTTGCCATGCTGCATCAGCACACAACCTATTCCAACACCGAAAGCATCTCAATAAATGACATAGCCATTCGGTCCCTCAGGAAGAGTTAGAACTGGGGCCGTAGTCAACTTATCTTTCAGCAACTGGAAACTCCGCTCACAAGCATCGGTCCACTGGAACTTAGCTGCCTTCTGGGTTAGCCTCGTTAAAGGCGTTGATATTGAGGCAAACTTCTCTACGAACCTTCTGTAATACCCTGCTAGCCCCAGAAAGCTGCGTACTTCAGTAGGTGTCGTAGGTCTAGGCCAAGTCTTCACCGTCTCAATCTTCTGCGTATCTACCCGAACGCCGTCAGCTCCAATAATATGCCCCAAGAATGTTACTGAAGTCAACCAGAATTCACATTTAGAGAACTTAGCATACAATTTCTGGTGCTGAAGCACCCCAAGTACCGTTCTCAAATGATCTGCATGCTTCTCTTCTGATCGTGAATAGACCAGAATATCATCAGTGAATACAATTACGAACAGGTCAAGAAATGGCTTGAACACTCTGTTCATCAGATCCATAGATACTGCCAGAGCATTGGTCAATCCAAAGGACATCACTCTAAATTCTTAATGCCCGTATCGGGTCCAGATTGCAGTCTTTGGAATGTCTGCCTCCTTTACCCACACCTGGTGATAACCTGACCGCAAGTCAATCTTCGAGAAGCACTTAGCACCCTGTAACTGGTCGAATAAACCATCGATCCTGGGGAGGGGATACCTGTTCTTTATTGTTACTTTATTCAGCTGCCTATAATCAATACACATCCACAGCGACCCATCCTTCTTCCTTACAAATAATACCGGTGCTCCCCAAGGTGATGTACTGGGCCTTATGAAGCCCTTTTCTAATAAATCTTTCAGTTGCTCCTTCAGTTCTTTCAGTTCTTGTCCGTTAAGGATTCCACTATTTCCGAGGTGAAGTCATATACACGCAGTACTCCTTTTATGCCTTATGCTCTATTACCCTTGTTGCGTACCCAGCACTGACTTCTGACTTACTCAGAATCACACCAAGTTCGTCTTAATAATGGTTTATCTTATCACCTTGTCATCGTACTACACCTTTAAGTTCGTATCTGTTATATCCCGTATTTCATACATTCGGGTAATTCGAGAAAGTCGTGGCAAGTTAAGGACAAGATCATTTTCAAGAGTTATTTGATGTACGAGTTGTTAAGAATATTATTTATGTACATTGGTAGTATGGAAATATTGGGAAAGGCCACGGGTAAAAAGAGAAATTCGCAAAATGACCTATGGTAATATTATGGAAGGCTAGGGGTAAAACGGTAATTTCACATAATTTTCAAGAATATTCTTGGAGGACCAAAAGTGTTCAAGAAATTTCTTGAAGGGGCCAAACTGGCCGTCCAACCTAAGGTGGTGTGCCTCTTTTGACTATGTAATTATACATATGGGTCAAAGCTTATAAAACAAGACATTAGTTATTCTTATTTAATTTGAAGAAGGCTCTAGAAAATTGGAGAGAAAGGCCATGTGCTTATATGATATTGGTAGAGGCTAAGTATATATATATATATATATATATATATATATATATATATATATATATATATATATATATATATATATATATATATGGGGACATCTTTTAATTCAAGAAATTGGAAGAAAGAACAAAAACAAAAGAAAGAAGAAAAGAGGGGAGGTGGTTCGGCCATGGTGGCCAAACATGAAGGCCATGGAGGTTGATCCAAAAAAATATTTTCTTGTGGTAGTCCAAGTGATTGGAAGGTCCTCTTTAACATGAGACAATTGTTGAAGCAAGTAGAAGGCTTTTTGGTGTCATATACCAACCCTAAACCAAGTGGGAAGTTGGAGAAAAAGGTAAGGTTTCATCTCTTTTATGTGTTATGGATGGTTTGTGAGTATTATAATGTGTGAAAATGAATGAAATTCATGAAATGTATGCATGTTGGTTGTAGCCGTGTGGGTGGTTGACTTATGTAGAAGTGATGAATTAATTTTACTTAGTACCATGATTGTTGTGGTTATAGATGGTTCATGCATGTTGTGGTATGTTGAAGTAAATGAAACTCATGAAAGTATGTAGTGTGTATGTGTGGCCGTGTGGTGCTTAGGTGGTATGGAAGAGAGTGAGCAAATTTTATCTTGTATGTTGGTTGTTGTTGTAGTGAAATCTATGGTGGAAAATGGAAGCTTAATAATTTTAGTTTAGGTGGTAATTGTTGGAAACTTGTTCTAGAAGTTTATGAAGATTGAATATGATGTTCTTGCATGTATGGCATATAAGGTTGTTAGTATGGTGTTGTTGGAATATAAATTATAAGGTTGTTATTGTTTTTGTTGGAGTTGGAAAGTCTTGAAGGAAGTAGTATGTTAATTGATATTGTTACTATGATTATTGGCATTGTTGTTGATAGTTTGGCCGGGTTGAATTTCCGGATTGTCGTTGATTAAATTGGCTAAGTTGAAGTTTTGGAGATGGTGTATTTATAAGGGAAGTGCTGCCGAAATTTCGGTAGACAAATGTTACCTTAAGATCCCACTTCTAAATGCTCTAATCAATGTTTGGTAAATGTGACCAAATTATAGATTTTGGCGGATTTGCAACTTGAATTTGGAGTAGCATAAGGAGCGGAAAAAGGTATGTAAGGCTTTACTCTTCCTTCTATGGCATGTCTTAGACGTAATAGGTCGGATACGAGCCTTGGGGACAACTCTACTCTCCGGAATCCGCATCTAAAGTTTCCCCTTTTTCATTCAGTAGAATTGAACTAGAAATTGTGTGAAATGTTGGAAAAACTTCCTAAACATCTAGAACCTGCATAAATAGGACCCGACTACCTTAAAACCCTCACAAATGACGCCATGAAATGTAACATATGTAAATTGTGTACGCTACCTCACTCGGCCCGAGGTGGGCCCATTGTTCCCGAATTTTCCTTATTGTTCCGCTTGACTTATTTTGAAGCAGAATCCAAAGGAAACTTTTGATCCTTGTTCTGATTATCAAACGATAAGTACTGTATCATTCTAATGGAAATAAGTCTATGATGACAATGATAACGATGATGCTAAGGAAGAGAATACGTCTATGATAAGTATGACAAGAATGATTCCATGACTAAGAGTCTTAAGCTAAGGATTTAATATGAATATGAAAGTATCAAACTAGTTATTGATCTTTAATTCTATTCCTTGGTTATGACACTATCTTCTAGAGATTCCAAAGCAGATGAATTGATTTCTATGACATCCATGACTTCATTCTATGTTTTCTTGCAACGCTATTCTCCGTTGATAATCTCGCCTTAAGTCGGGGTGTGACAGTATCTATATATTTCCATTTTATTTTATGCTCGTACTCAATTAATTACGTCTATCTTGGGTGTTTCCTTTAGTATTCCCTTACCATTTCTCCAGTCCATGTCCATCTTTTATTCTGTGCGCGAGGAATCTCATGCTACCTCTGTATTCTCTGCATAATCTCTTTCTCTTTTTCAAAACGTATTATGTTCATCCCTATGTGTTCTTATCATCCTAGTCATTTTCTAGCACTCATTCTTCCTCGTTGCTCTCCTTTCTATAGTTTGGTCTTTCACAGTTCCGTCACTTATATTACTCGTATTCTCGGCTACAGATGTCATAACTTATTATTGCACTGTTATCTCGCTTTCTTCTTATTTCCTTCTTTTAATTAACTCCTTCTTTCCTTGTGCTCACTTTCACTTTCGTTATCACATAATCTCTACTCTGAACTTTCCCTATAAGACTTTATAAGTCTTTCTTATTCGTTTTATAGCTCGCCTTTATACTTTAGTCACATAGATCACGTCATATCTTTTAGTTACTTCCTCGCTAGGCTTTACTCATTTTCATAACAATCTCGCATAATATCCTATTCGTAACCAATCCTATAGTGTAACACTTCTTAACCTTTTACCCTTTCTGGTCAACCTTACCGTTAATACCTCACAAGTTGTCTTATCAATACATTCGTATTCGTCACAATTCTTCCTCCTCCGTACTCTTGTCTCAATCATACTATTACTCCTTTTAACTATAGACTCATCGTAATTTATCCCTACTGAACAATTCAGTTGATATCTCAACATAACACTCTATTAAGATTCTCCAGCGTTTTCTAAATTATCTTAACATTTCCTTTTTACCATATTGATCTTGGCCTCATAATTACTATTACCATCTATTCAGCAATTAACTTATTTCTCGAGGTCAGCCGTACTCGCAGCTTAGTCAAATCCTGTCATTACTACTGACAGGACCTTTCAAGACATATTACAAACCTATATCCCATTCTCTTTTTATTTCTAGGAAAATTTTTGCAGAGTTTCCTTTGTATTTCTTATTATCTCAAAACCCGCACACAGGAAATACCAACAATGCCTCACAGGACAAACATATATACACATATATCATATCGTATCATAGCCACACAGGGCTCCCAACTTCAAGTGAAAGGCATAAAGGTGTGGGGACTTACCTCACATATCACACCTCGAGACGTATCTGATCCTTTAACGATCTATTCTGTTATACTTTCCTACCCACCTTCTCTTTTATCCTCCAATTTTACATTTCAATCACATTTAAATATTCTTACCTTATCCGACATGCCTCTTTCGTACCGTTACTTACCTTTGTACTTTGTAATTTCCAATATCGTCAATAGCTTCCTTCTGTCGATGTCGTTCTTCAGCTGAAATCAAAGGTTAGTACAAGGAATTTCTTTTCCTATGGCTGGGCTCTATCGCACGATCTGAGATATGAAAGAAAGGAAACATCCTAAATATCCTGTAGCTTCCTGTTTATAGATGTGGTGCACAACACACCGATAAACAAGACTCTACTAGACACGGTCTGTAGACACTCCGAGGATAAACCGTTTTGATACCACTTTTGTCATGACCCAACCCCGTAGGCCATGACTGGTGCCCGACATGGACACCCGTATACATACTCTTTAACTATATGTTCATTTCACATCATACTCAATATGGGTCTTATAACGATCTCATCATGAAATAATATGCAAGCCGACAAGGCTGCCATCATATAACAATATCATATGCAAGCCGGCAAGGCTGGCATCATATGGACGAATATCATATCACAGAACATCGTATAGACATAGCTGAATAGAACTCATACACAACCTACACATATGTCCACAGACCTCTAAGAGTATCAACAGTAACGTAACATATGACGAGACAGGGCCCCGTCGTACCCTTAAACAACATATGCATATATTTAGACAAAAAAGGATCTATACCAAAGTCTGGGCTCCGGAACAACGGAACTCTCCAAGATAGCAGAAGGGGAATCTTAAGCTGTCGGATCACCAAAGCGAGTATCTGCACCTGCGGGCATGAAACGCAGCCCCCCGAAGAAAGGGGGTCAGTACGGAATATGTACCGAGCATGTAAAGCATGAAATACAGAAAACGGGATCATAATTGAAATAAGAAGTACAGAAAATGAGTACAATAACCAGAATACCAAGTACTTGCTTTCGAAACCTAAATCATGCATGTCAATATCATATATCATATCCGGCCCCATTATGGGACTCGGTGAACATGGTCGCCACCCCGTCTCTGGCGCCATAACACAGCATAACTTCAGAATATAATATATATCTCCGTAACACAGCATATCTACGTAACACAGCATAACTCCGTAACACAGCATAACTTCATAACACAGCATAACTTCAGAATATACATATATATATATATTGTACCTGGCCCTTTAATGAGGGACTCGGTGAACAATACAGTGAAAGTGTGCACGATAACGTACCCGGCCCGGGACTCGGTGAAAGATATATTGAGATATGCACGAGCAGAGTAGTGAGAAACTATATGAAAACATTTTTAAAGACTCAATAGAATAGTCAACACGAACCATCGTTCGCAATTTCAAATAATAGTCATCTCATATACCTTTCGGATGTCCCTGTGGATTATATCAAAATGAATCTTTGAAATCATGTGTACACATTAATATAGATGAATCAAAACATAAGTTATGGGAATCAAAAATCAATAGCCATCCTAGTGGCTCTAGGAATAGGAGTTTCATTTGGAATCGTATATATATCGTATATTCATTTCACAACGATCATGCCAAAAAGAAAGAAGGGTTAGCTTCACATACCTTTAGCGTTTATTCGTCACAAAATATGTATACGCTGCCCAATAATACTTCAACCTATATTAAGATGCCAACAACTACGTTTAAGTTACAGGGAGATTCAAAACGTATTCTAACGTTAGTAACTCCTTTCTAGATGTTTAGGCGACGTTTACTCTTGTATCCAAACCAAGTACATATAACCAGCCCAACATCAATAATTATATGTTCAATATCAATCCGGACAGCCCACACAATATTCCAAACAGCCCACATTCACAACATGCAATAACGATTCACATACGGCTACTACATTCTCAAGTTACTTCTAATAGTTTGTAGCCTTAACGTTTGCATGTAACAACTTATAACAGCCCATCCAACATACAATATGATGTATACTCTTAACTTATAATTATTCTTTCCAACTTAATGAAAACACAAGTCCAAAACAGTCCCTAACCAACAACACATCCAAAACAGTCCCTAACCGACAACATAACAATGTTCGGAATTCTTGCAAACGTTTACGAACATACTAAGCCAACCACATACGATTTTTACACATCATATCATGTCTTCTTTTCATATAATTTCAGTAAGTTATGACCAGCTATCCACACGACAAGTACAACATCAATTCATACGCAACTACGCTATATCGTCATTTCTATAATCCTTACAACAATTCTCAAACGACTTTAGTTTCAACTCCAATCATTAAACACCTTCATTTCCGTAATAAATTTTATGATAATAACAATCAAAATATCGAGTAAAAACAGTTCACTAACTACCTCACAAAACAGTCCACACACGGTTTCAACATGCTTCAACATCACTTCACATAAAATCATAGATTCACTTTATTTTCCTACTAACACAACTTCACCTTTAACCTTCCAATTCTTTCCATTATTTTTACCATGAGATATATGATAGTAACATCCATATTTATTAAAGAAAATTAGTTCATTAATTCCACCAAAACAGTCCCCTCGGTCACAACAACATTCCAACACCAACATTCATGATTTTATGCATGCGATTCATGTTCTTCAAGTTACAACCATACTTCAACATCAACACATATAACCTCATGGTTACTATCATGTTCCAACATCATCACACCTTATTTCATACATACAACTTATATCTACTCATCTACATCACCCTTAATGCATGGAAAAGAAAGTTAGATCTTACCTTGACAACTTGACTTCTCTACTTGGCTAGAGTTGGTGACTTGAGATGAAAATGGTTCTTGTTGCTCCAAAGACTATCTTAAGGTTTTAGGGACCTTCTAAAGGGTTGAAACACCTTGGAAAATAATTTTTGGATCAAGACTTAAAGAGCTCAAAAATCAGCCCCTTGGCCGAATGCTCTCTCTCTCTAGGCTTAGATTTTCTTTCTTTGTGTTGTGTAGTTGAAATGAATTGTGATGGCTGATTTCTTGGTCATTATTTGGTTCAACTTTGATGCCTACAAGTTGGTCACATGCTCCACTTATGGCATGATTCATTCCATTAACTTTACACCAAAACTCAATATTTTTCTCACAACTTTCGGCTAAGTGTGTTGGCTGATTTTTCATCTTTGTTTCTTTTCTTCTTTCTTTTCAATTTTTTTACAAGACAATCTCATGTGTGTTGAATGATTCATACACCACCCTTTGTCTATTGTAATCATGCCAAGATGGATGAGCAATATTTAATGTGAAGTGATCCCTCCACCATGTTATGTCCTCCTAAAATAATGTATACTTTCATAAAGTAGTGGATGCCCAAATATTCAATTGTAGGCTTCAACTTTTTCCTCCTCAAATTTTTCCGTCCTATGGCCGAATGTAACATGCATATTTATTCCAATTTAATTGTCCACAATATATTGAAAATGTAGTGGATGAATCAACATTAAATGCATATTTGTATGTCTTCCATAATAGCCTTATTTTAGATGACTTTGAGTCATCTTTTGGACATGGCATGTTAATGTTCATATTGACTCATTGTTACCACTAATTTATACTTAACACCACAATTAAGTAGTTCCTAATTTCCATCAACATTCTTATACTAAGTAAAAATTTATAACCGATTAGTTCTAGTTTAGAAATTAAAAATCCGAGATTTCTATCTCACGTCAATTCCTTCGCGAATAACTCGACGTATAAAATACGGGGTCTAACATCAGCAGTACTTGCAACTTAGTCAAATCTTATCATTACTGTTGACATGACCTTTCAAGACTTTTTACAAACTTATATCTCATTCTTTTTTTATTTCTAGGAAAATTTTTGGCAGAGTTTCCTCTGTATTTCTTACTATCCCAAAACCTGGACGCAGGAAATACCAACAATGCCTCACAGGGCCAACATATATATATGTATATATATATATCATATGATAGCCACACAGGGCTCCCAATATCAACAACCGTATAAAAATAATGAACTTACCTCGTATGTCCAACTCAAACTATACTTGTTATACTTTCCTATTTACTTTCCCTTTCAATCGTTAACTGCAGGTTTCAATCATACCTGCAACATTCATCCCATCTCTGACATATAACCTGCTTACCTATCTTTTTACTGATTCCTTCAGCTTCTCCTGTTCACACTTTATAACTGAACTTATCATTAAGAGATGCATTTAATCAATTCTTCTGTTGTATTTACACTGACTTACCTCTATGACAACTGATCCATTATCATATGAATACATATTCTACTAACATAGCCTCAACGAAGTGACTTACCTCTGTAACTTTCAATATCATCAATCACTTTCTCCTGTCGATACCGTTCTTCTGCTGAAATCAAGGGTTAGTATAAGGGATATCATTTCCTATCTCTTGGTTCTATCACACGATCTAGAGTAAGAAGCAAAGGTAACATCCTAAATTCCCTGTAGCTTCCTGTTTAAAGATGTGGTGCACAACACACCGATAAACAAGACTCTACTAGACACGGTCTATAGACACTCCGAGGATGAACTGCCCTGATACCACTTTTGTCACGACCCAACCCCATGGGCCATGACTAGTGCTCGAACTGGACACTCGTATACGAACCTGTTAAATATAGTCAAACTGAAACTAAGGACCATATGGAAACTTATTAAAACAAACGAAGGATTCACAATGCCACATATCATAAACCTGTCTCCCTTGGAGTCACGGCTAACCACTGCATAACAATAACACAGTACGCAAGCCGACAAGGCTTCCACTATACACGGGGATATCCAAACCAAACCCTATCGACACAGCTAACCAAAACTTATATACAACCCACACATGTCTACAGACCTCTAAGAGTATAAAAGTGAAATATGACGGGACAGGGCCCTGTCGTACCCCTGGACATATACATAAGTCCATATCAAAAAATTTGTACCAAAATAGTCTGGGCTCCGGAACAATAGAGCTCTCCAAACAGCTGAGCAGAAGTCCTAAGCTGGAGGATCATCAAACCGAGTGTCTGCACCTGCGGGCATGAAACGCAGCCCCCCGAAGATAGGGGGTCAGTACGAGATATGTACTGAGTATATAAAGCATGAAATACAATAAGGAACTCATAACTGAATAAAATATTACAGGAGGCAAATATGATAATCAAAGATACCAATGCACCTGTGTCTTACGAGATGAGAATCATGCATGTACATATCATATACCACACCTGGCCCATTATGGGACTCGGTGAATAAAGTCATCATATACCATACTCGGCGCCATAATCACATCATATATATATACCGTACCCGACCCTCTAGGGAGGGACTCGGTGAACAATGCAGTGAAACTGTGCACGAAAACATACCCGGCCCGGGACTCGGTGAAAGATACATTAATAGCATGCACGAACAGAGTAGTGAGGAACCATATGCAAACTAAGTTATATCTGAGACTCAATAGAATATTCAAAACGAACTATCATTTGAAAATCAAAGACAATGGTCATGTCAAGTATCCTTGGAATGTCACTATGGAAAATATCAAGTATAACTTCAAGAATCATAGACACATATCAAGATAATGTGAAATAGGTTCTGGATATCAAGAACATTAACCATCTTAGTGTCACGACCCAACCCCGTAGGTCGTGACTAGTGCCCGAGCTAGACACTCGTGTACACACCTATTGTCCATAATCAATCCGCAACTAAACATAATATGGAACTTATACAGACGAAATGTTGTCTCGAAGCTGTCACATATATATATATATATCAAAGCCACCTGTCTCCTGAGGAGTCACAACCATCAAAAGATAACATAGTACGCAAGCCGACAAGGCTGTCATAACGTGTGGGAACGTCCCAACTATACATACGCAAGCTGACAAGGCTGCCACTACATACAACATCCCAAAATATGTGTATACGCAAGCTGACAAGGCAGCCACTACGAATGGGAACGTCCCAAAATTTAAGTCATATAGACATAACTGAACAACATATATACACAACCCACCCATATATCTACAGACCTCTAAGAGTACCAACAGTAACATATGATGGGACAGGGCCCCGCCGTACCCCTGGATGAACATATATATATACATAAAAAGGGTCTGTACCAAAAGTCTAGGCTCCGGGACAATGAACCACTCCAAGACAGTTGAATAGAAGTCCTAAGCTGGCGGATCACCAAAGTGAGTATCTGCACCTGCGGGCATGAAACGCAGCCCCCCCCCACCCCCGAAGAAAGGGGGTCAGTATGAGATATGTACTGAGTATATAAAGCATGAAATACAATAAGAAGGATCATAACTGAAGTAGAGATTCCAGGAGACAAGGATAATAATCAGGAAATCACTGTACCTGTGCCTTACAAAACAAAATCATGCATACCATTATCATATACCGTACCCAGCCCATTATGGGACTCGGTGCCATAATCATATAATCATATCATCATATACATATACCGTACGCAGCCCTCTAGTAAGGGACTCGGTGAATAAAGTCGTGTACACGTATACCGTACCCGGCCCATCATGGGACTTGGTAAATAATCATACTATCGTATCATCACATCATCATATCATCATATAACATACCCAACCCTCTAGTAAGGGACTCAGTGAATAATGTAGTGAAACTGTGCACGATAATATACCCGGCCCGGGACTCGGTGAAAGATACAATAACAGTAAGCACGAGTAGAATATCATAAGTAGTCATATACAACTAAATCATCATCTGAGACTCAATAGAGTAAGTAGACTGACCAACACTCGGATATCAAGGCAATAGTCATGTTAAGTACTCTTTGAATGTCAATATGAACTATATCAAATAGAGCCTCGGGAATCATATGTCATGTGTCAAAATAATGCGAAACAGCTATTGAAAGTCAAGGACATTAATCATCATAGAGTCTTAAGAATAGGAACTTTTACATCTCAACTATTATCCAACATATAGAGGACTCGAGGGGCAATAGCTCATTTACTTAAGAGTTCTAATATCAAGAAGCGAATAAGAATCATGAATTACACTCAAGACTTATGAGTAGAATTACCCAAATCTCATATCATTCATCGCTTAAATCTAAGACATGCCAAAAGAAAGAACGGATAAATTTACATACCTGTTAACGATTAATCGCAAATCCGTTCGCTTTGTCGCTCTTTTAGCCTATTTAGTATAAAAGTAACGTTATCGTCAGTAACTATACTTTCTAGATCATAAATCTGTAGTCCATTTCTGATAGAACTTACCCTTTAGCTTAAACATTCTCGTTTAGGGTTTTCCATTAGTTAAAGAATTAACGAAAATCGGGCAGCATTTCCCCTATATATTCACCTAACCCGAATTTCCGATTACCCTCCTATTAAAATAGAAATACCAACAACAACATATAGACATAATCATATCTTCAATCTTTTCAATTTAACAAGGATAACAACATGTTCATAACAACACAACTTCAACCTTAACCATCTAATTCTTTCATTCTTTTACCATATAGTCCATGATAACAACAACCATAATGCAACTTAAAAATTAATTCTCCATGCTTAATTAGAACAGCTCCCTACATGGCTCAATTTATCCTTCACATCAACATTTATAACTCCTTATATTCATCACACACCTACCAATTTATACAAGTTTAAATTGTCTCCAAAACGTGTATAAAAAAGATTAAATCTTACCTTAATAAACTTGGCTTCTTAACCTTGCTAATCACTTGGATGTTCACACAAAGTAACACTTTAATTCCTCTCTTCGTCAAGCTCTCTCTCGGCTGGAATTTGCCATGGCCGAATGTCGCTCTCCCTCTCTAACTTTGCTTCCTTCTTTTTTTGTCTTGCAAATGTTGAAAGTGATGACTATGAGTCATATTTGCTCAGTTATATATGTGTTTCCTAGGCCCTACACATGCCCTCCTAAGGTGGCATCTATTTTGCTTTTAAAATAATTCGGGTGGGGCCCATACATAGTGATTAGGCTAATTAATTTAATTAATCACTAATTCTTACTTAATAATCTAATCACAATTAAATAATCCCTAATATCCAATAATATTTTTACTCTAATTAAAATTTATACACAATTTATGTTCTAATTTAAAATTGAAAATTAAAGGTTTTTATTTCGTGTCCGAAAATGATCCCGTTTATAACTTGAGTCGATTCTCTTGCGAATAACTCGACGTATAAAAATACGGGATATAACATCCTTCCCCCCTTTAGGACATTCGTCCTCGAATGTTTAATTGGTTCCGTAAGGTTCTATAAGAAATTTGGGGAAGTCTCCCGTATCGTTATAACATATAGTTTCATTGGGCAATTAACATAACCCAGTGAGGAGTTTAAGTTACCTGTAGGCGTAGGGAACAAGTAAGGGCACTTGTTCTTCATCTCCTCCTCGGCTTCCCAGGTCATCTCTTCCCTATTGTTGTTTCGCCATAACACTTTGACGGAAGCCACGTCCTTAGTTCGCAACCTCCTAACCTGCCGATCAAGTATGGCTATAGGCTGCTCCTCGTAGGATAACTCCTCTGTCACCTGGACATCATCTACGGAAAATACTCTGGAAGGATCGCCTATACTTTTGCGAAGCATTGACACGTGAAAGACTGGATGCACTGCTTCCAAATCAGAAGGTAGGTCCAACTCATAGGCAACCCAGCCTTTTCTACGGATAACCTGATAAGGCCCAATGTACCTCGGGCTTAGCTTTCCTTTCTTGCCGAATCTCATGACACCCTTCATGGGTGACACCTTCAAGAACACCCAATCACCAACCTGAAATTCTAAGTGTCGACGTCGATTATCTGCATATGATTTCTGTCGACTCTGGGCTGCTAGTAACCTCTCCTGAATAAGCTTCAATTTATCAGCAGCCTGCTGAACCATATCGGGGCCTATTATCTTAGTCTCACCAACATCAAACCAGCCAACAGGTGACCTGCACTTCCTCCCATACAAGGACTCATACGGTGCCATCTGAATACTCGAATGGTAACTGTTATTATAGGCAAACTCAATAAGTGGCAAATGATCATCCCAGCTACCCCTAAAATCAATAATACAGGCCTGTAACACATCTTGTAGTGTCTGAATGGTACGCTCGGCCTGTCCGTCAGTCTGAGGATGGAATGCTGTGCTGAGGCTCACTTGTGTCCCCAATCCCTCCTGGAAGGATCTCCAGAAGTTAGCTGTAAACTGGGCTCCCCTATGGGAGATAATAGCTGTGGGAACCCCGTGAAGTCTCACTATCTCATTAAGATATAACCTGGCATAGTCCTCAGCTGAATAAGTAGTCCTGACTGGAAGAAAGTGGGCTGATTTTGTCAACCTATCAACAATGACCCAGATAGAGTCATATTTTCGCGGAGTGCGAGGTAAACCTGTGACGAAGTCCATATTAATTACCTCCCATTTCCAAGTCGGAATCTCTATCTCTTGTAATAATCCACCGGGCTTCTGATGCTCGATCTTAACCTGCTGACAATTTGGGCACTGAGCAACAAACTCTGCTATATTTTTCTTCATGCCATCCAACCAATACAAGCATCTGAGGTCATGATACATCTTCGTTGACCCTGGATGAACAGAATAACGGGCATAGTGTGCCTCTCCCATAACCTGTCGTCGTAACCCTGCAACTTCAGGTACACATAATCTGCCTCTGTATCGTAGCACTCCGTCAGGTGCAACTTCGAATGGAGTCTCCTCCTTTAGAAGAGCTACATCTCTATAATGTATAAGAACAGGGTCCTCATACTGGTGCCTCTTTACCTCTTCTATGATAGAGGATTCAGCAACTCCTCGAATAAAAACTCCGCCATCATCAGAATCAGCCAAACGGACTCCACGATTAGCTAACTGGCCAATCTCATGAATTATCTCCTTATATTCTGGTTGTTCATCTGCCAAGCTGCCCATAGATTTACGGCTGAGTGAATCTGCTACAACGTTTGCTTTCCCTGGGTGGTATAGAATATCAACATCATAGTCCTTCAGCAACTCTAGCCACCGCCTCTGCCGCAAATTTAGCTCCTTCTGCTTAAAGATATATTGGAGACTCTTATGATCTGTATAAATATCAACGTACACGCCGTATAAATAATGTCTCCATATCTTCAAGGCATGCACTACCGCTGCTAACTCCAGATCATGTGTAGGATAATTTCTTTCGTGCTTTCTGAGCTGTCGCGAGGCATAAGCTATAACTCTGCCATGCTGCATCAACACACGACCTAGTTCAACGCCTGAGGCATCACAATAAATAACATATCCATCTGGCCCCTCAGGAAGTGTTAGAACTGGAGCAGTAGTTAACTTATCCTTCAATAATTGGAAGCTTCGCTCACAAGCATCGGTCCACTGAAACTCCGCTGCCTTCTGTGTTAGCCTTGTTAAAGGTGCTGAAATTGAGGAAAATTTCTCTACGAACCTCCTGTAATACCCTGCTAGCCCCAGAAAACTGCGTACCTCAGTAGGCGTCGTAGGTCTAGGCCAAGTCTTCACCGCCTCAATCTTCTGTGTATCTACCCGAATGCCATCAGCTCTAATAATATGCCCCAAGAATGCTACTGCGGTCAACCAGAATTCACATTTAGAGAATTTAGCATACAATTTCTGATGCTGGAGCACTCTAAGTACCGTCCTCAGATGATCTGCATGCTCCTCTTCTGATTGTGTATAAACCAGAATATCATCAATAAACACAATCATGAAAAGGTCAAGGAATGGCTTGAACACTCGGTTCATCAAATCCATAAATACTACTGGAGCATTGGTCAGCCCAAAGGACATCACTCTAAACTCATAATGCCCGTATTGAGTCCTGAACGTAGTCTTGGGAATATCTGCCTCCTTCACCCGCACCTGATGATAGCCTGACCGCAAGTCTATCTTCGAAAAACATTTAGCACCCTGCAGCTGGTCAAACAGGTCATCAATCCTGGGGAGGGGATATCTATTCTTTGTCGTCACCTTATTCATCTGCCTATAATCGATACACATCCGCAACGACCCATCTTTCTTTCTCACAAATAGTACCGGTGCTCCCCAAGGTGATGTACTGGGCCTGATGAAGCCCTTTTCTAATAAATCTCTCAACTGCTCCTTTAACTCTTTCAGTTCTGCAGGTGCCATTCTGTAAGGAGGAATAGATATGAGCTGAGTGTGTGGCAATACGTCTATAGTGAACTCTATCTCACACTCAGGAGGAAGGCCTGGAAGTTCATCTGGAAATACATCGGGAAACTCGCTAACTATCGGCACTGACTGAAGAGTCGGCACCTCTGCCTTCAGGTCATGCACCCGAACCAGATGATAAATATAACCCTTTCTGACCATCTTCTTTGCCTTGAGGTATGAAATAAACTTACCACTCGGCGATGCTGTATTTCCCATCCACTCTATAATTGGCTCTCCTGGAAACTGAAATCGAACTATCTTGCCTCTACAATCAACGTTAGCAGAACAAGAAGCTAACCAATCCATACCTATAACAACATCAAACTCAGTCATATCTAGCTCTATCAGATCCGCCTTGGTGTAACGACTATATATGATCACCGAACAATCTATATATACTTGCCTTGCTATAACAGAATCTCCTACTGGTATAGCTACCTCAAATGGTTCTATCGATTCAGGTTTTATCCCAATTCTACTAGCAACAAAGGGAGAAATATATGATAATGTGGAGCCTGGGTCTATCAATGCATACACGTCTCGAGAGAAAATGGATAGTATACCTGTAACCACATTTGGTGACGCCTCCTGATCCTGTCTACTAGCCAAAGCATATATGCGGTTCGAAGGACCGCTAGAACTAGAAGCTCCACCAAGACCTCTACCACGGCCTGCTGGTGCCTGAATACCCTGCCCCATAGGGCGCATAGCCACAGAAGAAGATGAACCAGCAACTGACCAAGTAGGCTGAGCTGCACTACCTGGACTACCCCCGAACGGACACTCCCTCATAATATGGCCTTGACGGCCGCAAGTAAAGCAAGCACCTGTAGCAAAGCGGCACTCCCCAAAATAGGGCCTACCACAATGAGAACACCGAGGAAAAGGTGGCCTCGACTGACTCAAACCCCTGTTCACCTGTGAACCTGAAGCCCTGGAGCTCTGACCGGCTCCTGAATATCCTGTACTATTAAATCTCCTGCCTGTAAACTGCGGGGGTGCACTCCGTACTGGCTGGGAAGAATGTCTACTATACTGCTGAGGCTGCCTGCCTCAAAACTCACCAGAATAACCAGACGATCTAGATCTCTTATGCTGGCCTCTATCATAATCTCTATCTAGATGGCGTCCTCTATGTCGATCCTCTACCCCCTGTGCATATGCCTGTACCCGAGCAATATCCATACCTGGCTGAGAAGCCATTACCATGCAACTATCAATCAAATAACGATCCAGTCCCATCACATAACGATGCACCCTATCAGCCATATCAGCAACAATAGTAGGCGCATATCTGGCCAACGAATCAAACTCAAGACTATAATCCCGAAAGCTCCTGCCATTCTGCCTCAGATGTAAGAATCTATCAACTCTAGCTCGTCTCATCTCTGGGGGCAGAAAGTGGCTAAGGAAGGCCTCCACGAACTCATCCCACACCGCTGGAGGAGCTCCCTCGCCCCTAGACAACTCCCAGGA
Organism: Lycium barbarum; assembly: GCF_019175385.1. Classification (NCBI taxonomy): domain Eukaryota; kingdom Viridiplantae; phylum Streptophyta; class Magnoliopsida; order Solanales; family Solanaceae; genus Lycium; species Lycium barbarum. The sequence continues at coordinate 51,186,160 of NC_083340.1, forward strand.
CTCATACCAATTAACAGCTACATCCCACAACCGATACGAAGCCAACTCAACAGACTCAGTCTCAGAAGCCCTAATTATCCTCAACATACGCTGCATCTGCCGAATAAACTCCTGCGCATCATCCTCAGGCTTTGACCCGAAAAACTCTGGAGGCTTACAACTTAAGAAGTCATGAGCCCTCAAACTATCATATCTATCCGCACGGTCAACCCCCAGTCCATGCCTGCGAGCCTTCCCTGCCACTAATCTGGTCAACAACTGAACTGCATCCCTCATAGCTCTATCCTCCGCCCCTGGCTGAGGAGCTGGAGGCCCAGGTGCTGGAACCTCAGGAGCTGGCGGTGGGGCCACCCCCTGACCTGGAGCTGTCGCTGCCCTAGGTTCCTCTGGAAGTGGTGGTGTAGCAGAACTCGCGGACTGGAACACAATCTCAGGCATAATCTAGGCACGAGCTCTAGTAACTCTCTGAGTCTGGCTGGTATCTCCCGCTACCGATTTGCCTTTTTGGGCAGCTGTCGCTTTCCTTGGAGGCATAGCTGTAAATATAATAATTTGTTAGGGGGGGTGGGGGAATTATGCTGATAATATAGTTCTATCGGACGATCTAGAATAAGAAGGAAGGATAACATCCTAAATGTCCCTGTAGCTTCCTGTTTATAGATGTGGTGCACAACACACCGATAAACAAGACTCTACTAGACACGGTCTGTAGACACTCCAAGGATGAACTGCTCTGATACAACTTTTGTCACGACCCAACCCCGTAGGCCGTGACTAGTGCCCGAGCTGGACACTCGTGTACACACCTATTGTCCATAATCAATCCGCAACTAAACATAATATGGAACTTATACAGACGAAACGCTGTCTCGAAACTGTCACACACACACACACACACATATATATATATATATATATCAAAGCCACCTGTCTCCTGAGGAGTCATAACCATCAAAAGATAACATAGTACGCAAGCTGACAAGGCTGCCACTACAAACAACATCCCAAAATATGTATATACGCAAGCCGACATGGCTACCACTACGAATGGGAACGTCCCAAAATATAAGTCATACAGACATAACTGAACAACATATATAAACAACCCACCCATATATCTACAGACCTCTAAGAGTATCAATAGTAACATATGACGGGACAGGGCCCTGCCGTACCCCTGGATGAACATATATATACATAAAAAGGGTCTGTACCAAAAGTTTAGGCTCCGGGACAATGGAGCACTCCAAGACAGCTGAATAGAAGGCCTAAGCTGGCGGATCACCAAAGCGAGTATCTGCACCTGCGGGCATGAAACGCAGCCCCCCCTCCCGCCCGAAGAAAGGCGGTCAGTACGAGATATATACCTATTATATAAAGCATGAAATACAATAAGAAGGATCATCACTGAAGTAGAGATTCCAGGAGACAAAGATAATAATCATGAAATCACTGTACATGTGCCTTACAAAACAAAATCATGCATATCATTATCATATACCGTACCCGGCCCATTATGGGACTCGGTGCCAAAATGATATCATCATATCATCATATACATATATCGTACCCGGCCCATCATGGGACTCGGTAAATAATCATACTATCGTATCATCACATCATCATATCATCATATCATCATATCATCATATAACATACCTGACCCTCTAGTAAGGGACTCGGTGAATAATATAGTGAAACTGTGCACGATAACATACCCGGCCCGGGACTCGGTGAAAGATACAATAACAGTAAGCACGAGTAGAATATCATAAGTAGTCATATACAACTAAATCATCGTCTGAGACTCAATAGAGTAAGTAGACTGACCAACACTCGGATATCAAGGCAATAGTCATGTTAAGTACTCTTTGAATGTCAATATGAACTATATCAAATAGAGCCTCGGGAATCATATGTCATGTGTCAAGATAATGCGAAACAGCTATTGAAAGTCAAGGACATTAATCATCATAGAGTCTTAAGAATAGGAACTTTTACATCTCAACTATTATCCAACGTATAGAGGACTCGAGGGGCAATAGCTCATTTACTTAAGAGTTCTAATATCAAGAAGCGAATAAGAATCATGAATTACACTCAAGACTTATGAGTAGAATTACCCCAAAGCTCATATCATTCATCGTTTAAATCTAAGACATGCCAAAAGAAAGAAGGGATAACTTTACATACCTGTTAACAATTAATCGCAAATCCGTTCGCTTTGTCGCTCTTTTAGCCTATTTAGTATAAAAGTAACTTTATCGTCAGTAACTATACTTTCTAGATCATAAATCTGTAGTCCATTTCTTATAGAACTTACCCTCTAGCTTAAACATTCTGGTTTAGGATTTTCCATTAGTTAAAGACTTAATGAAAATCGGGCAGCATTTCCCCTATATATTCGCCTAACCCGAATTTCCGATTACCCTCATGTTAACACAGAAATACCAACAACAACATATAGACATAGTCATATCTTCAATCTTTTCAATTTAACAAGGATAACAACATGTTCATAACAACACAACTTCAACCTTAACCATCTAATTCTTTCATTCTTTTACCATATAGTCCATGATAACAACAACCATAATGCAACTTAAAAATTAATTCTCCATGCTTAATTAGAACAGCCCTACACGGCTCAATTTATCCTTCACATCAACATTTATAACTCTTTATATTCATCACACACCTACCAATTTATACAAGTTTAAATTGTCTCCAAAACGTGTATAAAAAAGATTAAATCTTATCTTAATAAACTTGGCTCCTTAACCTTGCTAATCACTTGGATGTTCACAACAAATTAACACTTTAATTCCTCTCTTCCTCAAGCTCTCTCTCGGCTGGAATTTTCCATGGCCGAATGCCTCTCTCCCTCTCTAACTTTGCTTCTTTCTTTTTTTGTCTTGCAAATGTTGAAAGTGATGACTATGAGTCATATTTGCTGAGTTATATATGTGTTTCCTAGGCCCTACACATGCCCTCCTAAGGTGGCATCTATTTTTTTTTAATAATTCGGGTGGGGCCCACACATAGTGATTAGGCTAATTAATTTAATTAATCACTAATTCTTACTTAATAATCTAATCACAATTAAATAATCCCTAATCTCCAATAATATTTTTACACTAATTAAAATTTATACACAATTTATGTTCTAATTTAAAATTGAACATTAAAGGTTTCTATTTCGTGTCCGAAAATGATCCCGTCTATAACTTGAGTCGATTCTCTTGCGAATAACTCGACGTATAAAAATACGGGATATAACACCTAGTGTCTCTAAGAATAGGAGTTTCTTTGAAGTCATATGCTCGTCGTCTATTTGTTTATAAAGATCATGCCAAAAAGAAAGAAGGGTTAGCTTTACATACCTGTTATAAATCAACCGTAACCAAGCTTGCTTCGTCGCCCCTTTAGCCTATTAATATGAGAGTAACACTATTGTTAATAAACTACGACTTCCCAAACTTATAAATCTACAAACAATCACTTATGGGAATCACTCCTTAGTTTATACTCCTTGGTTAGCATTTTGATTAGTTAAGAATTTAACGGAAATCGGGCAGCATTTCCTCTATATAACTCGCCTAACCCGAACTTCCAATTAATCTCCGGTTATCACCACAATACCAACAACAACGATAATAGAAATAATCATATCAGATCCTTAAAGTCCAGCCCATAAACAACTCAATAACCTCTCTTAATCTTTTTTCTATCCAAATCATTAACATCTAAGATTATACACCAAACAGACCAACATACGCTTTATATACGATACATTATACACTTATTTCTTCCCAATTTAGGAGCCATATCAACAACAACACGACAACAACAAGAAAAACAACACATAAACATAAAACCATACTTTTAATCTTTCAACTCAACAAGAACAACCCACAACTTCATGAACATCTAATCCAATTCATGTCTCAACAATCTCATAAAAACAACTACAACTTAAATTATCAAGATTCCTTCATTTTTAACACATAATCCATAACAATAATAACAACAACAACAACAATCAAACCCAATCCAATTAGAACAACTCCAATTCTGCCCACTTACAACGCCAACAATAATCATGTAATTTTCTTACTTCCAATTTCGTCTAATACAATTTAATCTCTCCATTACAACATCATTAACTCCAATTACATTTGAAGAAGGAGAAATCTTACCTTAAATTGATTAGGACAGATCCTACAATCACTTGCACCAATTGCACCACTTATTCTTCTTCAATTTAAATTCTAACTTGCTGCCTCCTTTGGGACGTTTAGAACACCTTTATGGAATCATAATTTCCTTTCTTCAATATCTCTGAGCTTGGCCGTGAAAGCCCAAGGTGCTGCCATGGCTGTGTGTTTCTTTCTCTCAATATGGAGTTTGTGAAGATGAATTATGTATTTTGAGGAGTCATCAATACCTTATATATATGCAACCAGCCATCAAGACATGTGGCCAGCCCACTAGACATGTGTCCCATTAACATGTCACCATCCATGCTCCAATCAAATTCAGCCACGTGATAGTGGGGCCCACTTAGTGGTCTAATTAAGTTAATTAATCATTAATACCCACTTAATAATCTGATGATGGTTACTTAATCCCTAATCTTCACTAATGTTTCCACACTAATTGTGATCAATTTGCAAACCGTGCACTATTAAAATCGGGATTAAAAATTCCTTGTTCCATATCTCAAAAATAATCTTGTCCTTGAACTTATGTCGATTAGCTTACGAATAATCTAACGTGCAAAAATACGAGATATAACATCGATCTGATCGTCGAAGTTGTTAAATTTCCAGAGAGCAATCTATCGTTTCCTCTCATTCTACGGTGAGAAGGACGTTCGTCGCACTGATCGACAGAGCTTCGATCTCTTCGTCAAATGGTCTTCGTTCTAGCTCGAATCCATTGCACAATCGATGAATCGTCGGCCAGTCTAACGGTACAAATAACGACCGTCGAACCCCCTTTTCGCAAAACTGCAGTGATGTTTCATTTAACAAACTTTTCTCCCTTGCCTCTAACTTCTTTGGAATCTTAATTAGGATTATTAATGTCACACCCTAACAATGGTTGGGCATAACAGGCACTCGACTCTCATCAGAGTCGAGCGAACCCTTAGACATTCGCTCTATCAAAACCTGTCATTTAAAAAACTTTTAAAAACATGAAACTTTTTCAAATAGAAATCATTATCTTTATAACGATTATGAAAACTTTCAATCAAATAAGTACTTTAAACCAATTGAAATCATCTAAAATACATACTCTTTTAAAATCCACAAATGACTCAACTGACATCACTTTGTCGACATCTCGACAAATATACCACAGGACACTGTCTGCAGAAGTCTCTAAGAAGTGAACTGAACATTATGAGTCAGGACAGGGCCCTGACTTACCCATAATCATGCATATATATACATGACTCAGCACAGCTCCAGAATAATCATGCATATCTATACATGACTCAGCACAGCTCCAGAATGAGGTGGAACTTGCCAATCCCAGCTGACGTCCAAGCATTCTAGCTATACACTTAACCTGCCAAACAATCTGGGGCTGCAGGCATGAACGCAACGTCCCCAGGCAAAAGGACTTCAGTACGGACAATGTACTGAGTATATAAGGTGGTAACAAATCATAATCATAATTTGATTTAGGAGAGAAGAAATCACAATCTAACTCAATACTTACAGCCTTCGCTGGAAGAAATATAAATGTGCACACGAAGTCTCAAAATAATCTTTAAGTATATAATGCAATCCAACACACATGCCGCTTCTGACATGTTAACCGAATGGTCCCTTCGGACAGAAGCTTCCGGCTAGTATCACAATAGTCCCTTCGGACGGCTGCTTCCGGCATAATAATGATGGCCCCTTCGGGCAGCCGCTTCCGGCTTAATAATGATGGCCCCTTCGGGCAACCGCTTCTGGCTAAATATCACCATCATATCGACACAAACCCAATCCACAAATATCAGTTTCAAATCATATCATAAGTCACTAATCAATTCATCACAATCCAGTTATTAGCCTTAGTCTTTATAAGAAGTTATCAAATTTGTATCTCACTAGACTTAGGAGGACATACCTCCAGGTTTGAGGGTAGAATTGTTATGAAATTCTTATTACTTATATTCTACTCAATTTCATCTTATTGCCCTACTCAAAGAATAAATGATCATATCAATACAAAGGGATGATACTATGGAATGTAAACATAAATCGTAAATGAAATGAAGTAGTAAAATCTCGCACCCCCTTCGGAGTGGTTTTGAAAATCGAACTTTATGTTTCCTTTAGTACAAAACTCATTTCCTTGAAATCATTAGTAAAACCATATACACAATTCAACTTGGCACCTTATGGGTGTTCCTCACGAATAGAATAGGAGTACAATATCAATAATCCATCACAAGAAACATTTAGACCTTAATCATCTAAGAATGGAATCATATGGAGTACATTTAGGGATGAATAACAACAAGAATCATGCCAAAAGAAGAAAGGTTTGCCTTACATACCTTGTCGCTGACGTGATTAGCTTAACTTATGCTTCCAAACATTGGCCAATCTACAATCAAGGTAAAGGAAACCGTAGACAACTTGAAAAAGGTTCATATACTTCTCTAAGCTCGTAATTAACTTCCGTAAATTCGGGCAGCATTTTCCCTGTAATCTTCGCTTCCCTATAATTCCAATTCAATTTAACAAAAAAATCAGCAACCAACAACAACAACAACCATCTCATATAAGCCTCTTTAAACTCAAAGCATCAACTCCCAAAGATATGCACCAAAACAGCCTAGTATATGCTTTGTATACGATATCTTCATACGATTTATTTTCCCAAATTCAAGAACAGCAACTTATCAACAACATCAACAATCATTTTATATCAATATCTAACTAACTCTATCCATTTAATCATACCAAAACATCCCCCAAGTTATTTGATATCCAAAAATGATAACCGAACTTTCAACGTCATTTTCTCTATTGTAACCCGTCAAATCTATCAATGATCATGATAAGAACATCATTAACATTTTAAAAATACCTTATACGAGAAGCCACCACGAAACCAAGATCCCCCAATTTCAATTTTTAGCTTAAAAAGACGGCAACAATTTGTACTACACTTTACTCTTCACGAGCCTCGGAATTCGGAACCTTAAACTTGATCAAAACTTGGTTTCTCTCTCTAAGGGCTCTTTTCCCTCTCTCTAAAATATTCTGGATATTTTGGTATGAAAATGAGGCAGATAAGGGTGAAAATTGTCCTTAAATAGCAAGGGAAGTGGGCCTGACCCGACTTGGAGTCGGGTTGGGCCGAGACCACTGCCCAGCTTGACCTTTCTTCCTTAAAACGTCCATAACCTTTTATCCCTATGTCTCATGAAGGCCCACGACATATGGTTGGAGATATAATTCAATTATCTACAACTTTCATATTTGGAGGTTTCCCCAATTCCCAAAAAATGATGGGGTTATGGCCTCCCAAAGTCAGATCACCCGAAAACGTAACTTAAAAACATCTTTTTGGAGGGCTTACACTTGGATTTGGCTCAAGGGCCCTTCTTGAGTTGTGTTTAACTTCACATATACCGTTCATATAACTTTTCATATGTCCTTTATAAAAACCCCATCATGTGGGCCCCACCTCAACTTATGATTACGAGGGCTATATTTTATTTTAACGTATCATTCAAATCATATTGTACGAATTCTAAATATCATACTCATGCTATCCTCATGCTAATACAGTAGAATTTCATCCTTTATACCTGTAATATTTGCTCCTCCTTGAGCTCACATTAAGCCGTCTGCAGACTTAGTAACGCGAAATTTTCTAGGGTGTAACATCCTTCCCCTCTTAGAAACATTCGTCCTCGAATGTTAAATGAAGACTAATACTCGTATCCAATTCCAATGCTTACTAATATCACTCAACCCTTCACAATTCCTAAAGTCATTTTAAATACTTATCTTTCCTCTATACGCTTCAACTTCATTTAACCTCATTGATGCTTTCGGTTATATTGGTTTCTATAAGGGACACATTAATCCCTTTCCTAAAACACATATAATCATGTTTCTTTCTCTTCCTTGTTTAATTCTTTACTCGTTAAATCTTACTCTCTTTTTTATACTGACTCACCTGTCGAATGGCTCCTTACTTATCATTGCTTCCCCTCTTAAGTCTCTTCTCAAAATCTTATCGCATTATCCGAATCACATTAATCTTAGTTCATCAACCTTACTTCTAATCCCCGAGAGAACTTATCTCAACCCTCGACTCACTTCTATATCCTCGAGTAATTTCAACCTAACTCTCAAACCCGTTCTGAACCCATCTTATAACCCTCATTTCAGTCGATTTACAACTATTATTAACTTTTCATTCTTCAGTTTTACACTTATGTACATATCACACATATATGTACTGATCATAATCAATTTTTAAAAAAATTGGCAGAACCTCCTCTGTAATTTGTACTACCCACCTGTACATAGCTAACCAACAAGCCTCACAGGGCAACAATCAAAATATATCAACATGGCCACAATCATATTACAACACCCTATACATGCCTGCATAAATGCTCTTCATAAATGGCATTCTCAATTCGATAAGAAGCATACCTTTCTTACTGCAATCCTTAACCTGTAGCACTTACCTTACATAGCAATCATTAATCATCAGAGAACATACCTTTCTTACGAACAATTCCAATTTCGCAATCATAGCTGCACCTTGCAATCACTTAATCAAAATTCAAATCTTAAAGTTAGTGGCAAGGATTTAAGGTCTATAACATAGCTCTATACCACAATCTATGATCTGAATGAAGGGAAACCATCCTAGATGCCCTATAGCCTCCTGTTCATAAGTGTGGTCGACAACACACCTGTCACAACCCAACCCCGTGGGCCGTGACTAGTGCCCGAGCTGGACACCCGTACACACTCACTTACCAGAATCGGCATACAAATGGCTTATCCAGATACGAAGGTCAGACGTCGTCTCAAGCGGTTGCATATAAAAAACTGTATCACACAGAAGCCGGCAAGGCTGTCGTAAAACACATCGCCCCAAAAACATATATATGGATATACATACAAGCCGATAAGGCTGTCACAGCAAATGGAACCGCTTAAGAGATAAATCACACAGACATAACTGAACAGTAACTATTCACAACCCACATGTATGTCTACAGGCCTCTAAGAAAGACAACAGAATCACATGACGGGACAGGGCCCCGCCGTACCCCTGAACATATACATACATATATACAACGGAAGAGTCTATACCAGAATGTAGGCTCCAGAACAAGGGAGCACTCCAAAACAGCAGAATAGATGTACTAAGCTGGCGGGTCACCAGAACGAGTGTCTGTACCTGCGGGCATGAAACGCAGCCCCCGAAGAAAGGGGGTCAGTAAGAAATAGGTACTGAGTATATAAAGCGTGAAATACAATAATCAGAATCATAACTGAAATAAGAAGTATGGAAAACGAGTACAAGAATCAATATACCAAAATGCTTGTTTTTGAAACACAAATAATGCATATCAAAATCATGTATAGGGCTCAGGAACGTGGTCGCCCCTCCCGTCATTGGCGCCACAGCACATCATACTCCAGAAGATTTCATATCCCCGTAACGTCTCCGTAACACATCATAGCAACATAACACATCATCACACCATAATATATATAAACGGTACCCGACCCGCTAGTGGGGGACTCGGGGAACCATAACACATCATACTGCCGAATATAACATAGTGCGCACGATGAAAAAACCGGCCCGGGACTCGGCGAAGGATATAATAACAGTATGCACGAGCAAAGTAGTGAGAAACTATATGCACATAAATCAATTTTTATGACTCGATGGACAAGTACACTTACCGACACCTAAAGGATCATAAACACGTTTTGAGTCAATCCGATTTAGTATAAGAAAGTTATGGGCATTTTACTATAGGAACCTTTACGAACGATTCAAATCAATCCGAGACCGCCTACGAAAGTTACAAACATTATGCGCTTTAGAACTCTCTAAGAACATATCGGAGCGATCCGAGCTCGTCTAAGAAAGTTAGAGACATTGTTGGGCAGAAGACCTTTAAGAACAAAAATTCTGTATACACATTCTTTATCCAATTATACAAAAGATCTAAGGACCATAGTTAGACTATATTAGGAGTGTAACATCAAGAAGTGAATAAGAATCGTCGACATGCTCGGATCTTATGACTGGAGTTACCCCGAGGCTTGTGTCACATCTTATTTACATCTAAGGCATGCCAAAAGAAAGAAAGGGTAAGCTTTACATACCTTGCCCGCTTCCTAAGCTAATCCCAACTCAAGTCTCGGGCTCTCCAAGATCTACAATAACGTCATTAAGTTCCAAACGTTAGCTACAAGTACTTAGGAATTCAATCCTAAGCTAGCACTTGTCTACAAAAATTTGGGCAGCATTTCCCCTGTAAATTCAACAACCCCGAGAATTCAACTCGGCCAAATCATCAACAACAATACCAACAACCACATTAACAACATCAACAATTAATCCAAAACACATTCTAACATTAGCAACTCCCTTTTACATAATTCGGCGACATTCCATTTACATTCACCTCAACTACATACAATCAAGCTAACACCAATGCTCGCATACTCAATTACTAATCTGAAACCATTCAAACAAAACTCAAGAACACTTCAAACAATCCACATAATATTCAAAATAATCTAACCAATATGCCACTCCACCCGAAACCTCCAAAATGCAACAATAGCAATAACAACACATTTCCTTCTTTCAAATTCATGAACTACACCAATGATTCACACACTAACAACATTATTTTCCATAAATACAAGAAGTGATATTAATGTCGCATTAGCTTCTAAAAATACTCTCCGACAATTACAACTTCAACTAGAATTATTGAACTTTCATTTTCATCATAGAATCCATAACAACAACAACCAAAATACTAGATAAAATTAGTTCACTCCTTGCCATACAAAGTAGTCCATATTCAGCCATCACCCCAACACACAAATTTTATGGTTTTCATCCATTTCCACACACTAAAACATGTACAAAACATTCATAACATATGAAAAAGAGGATTAAACCTTACCTTTCTTCACTACACTTCTCAACTTGGCTAGGGTGGTAAAGTGCACAAATAAGTGTTTTGCTTGCTCCAACAACTACTTCACGTTAAAGAGGACCTTCCAATTGGTTGAATTTCTAGAAGAAAATAATTTTTCTTGATCAATTTCTCATAGCTTGTTCGGCCACACCATGGCCGAATGGCTTCTCTTTGCTTTTTCTCTCCAAGTTTCTTCAAGCTTCTAAAAGATGAATATGAAAAATATGACTAATTAGTCATCTTTTATACACATATATTATGCATCCATGTGGGCCAAGGCCGACACCATATTACACAGCCACATGGCCCTTTTGTTCATGAATTCTAAGTTTTCATATATCACTTTTAACCCCAAACTTTCCTTAATATTTCCATGGGCCACCTTGTGAATTTCCCTTTTTACCCCTAGCCTTTCTTAATATTTTCACATCAAAAATTTTCATAAACAACTTGTGTATTAAACAAGATCAAAATATAGCCTTGACCTTAACTTATCGCAATTATCTTGAAGTATCCGAACGTACAAGATACGGGATATAACAACACCCATGAACAAGACTCTACCTTACACGACTTTGCAGACAACAACTAGAACGAACTGCTCTGATACCACTTTGTCACACCCTAACAATGGTTGGGCATGACGGGCACCCAACTCTCATCAGGGTCGAGCGAACCCTTAGACATTCGCTCTATCAAAACCTGTCATTTAAAAAACTTTTAAAAGCATGAAACTTTTCCAAATAGAAATCATTATCTTTATAACGATTATGAAAACTTTCAATCAAATAAGTACTTTAAACCAATTGAAATCATCTAAAATACATACTCTTTTAAAATCCACAAATGACTCAACTGACATCACTTTGTCGACATCTCGACAAATATACCACAGGACACTGTCTGCAGAAGTCTCTAAGAAGTGAACTGAACATTATGAGTCAGGACAGGGCCCTGACATACCCATAATCATGCATATCTATACATGACTCAGCACAACTCCAGAATGAGGTGGAACTTGCCAATCCCAGCTGACGTCCAAGCATTCTAGCTATACACTTAACCTGCCAAACAATCTAGGGCTGCGGGCATGAACGCAGAGTCCTCAGGAAAAAGGACGTCAGTACGGACAATGTACTGAGTATGTAAGGTGGTAACAAATCATAATCATAATTTTATTTAGGAGAGAAGAAATCACAATCTAACTTAATACTTACAGCTTTCGCTTGAAGAAATATAAATGTGCACACCAAGTCTCAAAATAATCTTTAAGTAAATAATGCAATCCAACACACATGCCGCTTCCGACATGTTAACCGAATGGTCCCTTCGGACAGCCACTTTCGGCTAGTATCACAATAGTCCCTTCGGACGGCCGCTTCCGGCATAATAATGATGGCCCTTCGGGCAGCCGCTTTCAGCTTAATAATGATGGCCCCTTCGGGCAGCCGCTTCCGGCTTAATATCACCATCATATCAAGACAAACGCAATCCACAAATATTAGTTTCAAATCATATCATAAGTCACTAATCAATTCATCACAATCCAGTTATTAGCCTTAGTCTTCATAAGAAGTTTTCAAATTTGTATCTCACTAGTCTTAGGAGGACATACGTCCAGGTTTGAGGGTAGAATTGTTATGAAATTATTACTACTTATATTCTACTCAATTTCATCTTATAGCCCTACTCAAAGAATATATGATCATATCAATACAAAGGGATGATACTATGGAATGTAAACATAAATCGTAAATGAAATGAAGTAGTAAAATCTCGCACCCCCTTCGGAGTGGTTTTGAAAATCAAACTTTATGTTTCCTTTAGTACAAAACTCATTTCCTCGATATCATTAGTAAAACCATATACACAATTCAACTTGGCCCCTTATGGGTGTTCCTAGGAACAGAATAGGAGTACAATATCAGTAATCCATCACAAGAAACATTTAGACCTTACTCGTCTAAGAATGGAATCATATGGGGTACATATAGGATGAATAACAACAAGAATCATGCCAAAGGAAGAAAGGTTTTCCTTACATACCGTGTCGCTGACGTGATTAGCTTAACTTATGCTTCCAAACATTGGCAATCTACAATCAAGGTAAAGGAAACCGTAGACAACTTGAAAAAGGTTCATATACTTCTCTAAGCTCGTAATTAACTTCTGTAAATTCGGGCAGTATTTTCCCAGTAATCTTCGCTTCCCTCTAATTCCAATTCAATTTAACAACAAAATCAGCAACCAACAACTACAACAACCATCTCATATAAGCCTCTTTAAACTAAAAGCATCAACTCTCAAAGATATAAACCAAAACAGCCCAGTATACGCTTTGTATACGATATCTTCATACAATTTATTTTCCCAAATTCAAGAATATCAAACTTATCAACAATCATTTTATATCAATATCCAACTAACTCTATCCATTTAATCATACAAAAACAGCCCCCAAGTTATTTGATATCCAAAAATGATAACCGAACTTTCAACGTCATTTTCTCTATTGTAACCCGTCAAATCTATCAATGATCATGATAAGAACATCATTAACATTTTCAAAATACCATATACGAGAAGCCACCATGAAACCAACATCCCCCAAGTTCAAATATTAGCTTAAAAAGACGGCAACAACTTGTACTAAACTTTACTCTTCACGAGCCTCGAAATTCGAAACCTCGAACTTGATCAAAACTTGGTTTCTCTCTCTAAGGGATCTCTTCCCTCTCTCTAAAATATTCTGGATCTTTTGGTATGAAAATGAGGCAGATAAGGGTGAAAAGTTTCCTTAAGTAGCAAGGGAAGTGGGCCTGACCCGACTTGGAGTCGGGTTGGGCCGAGCCCACTGCCCAGCTTGACCTTTCTGCCTTAAAACGTCCATAACCTTTTATCCTTATGTCTCATGAAGCACCACGACATATGGTTGAAAAGCTAATTCAATTATCTACAACTTTCATATTTCTAGGTTTCCCCAATTCCCAAAAAATGATGAGGTTATGGCCTCCCGAAGTCAGATCACCCGAAAACGTAACTTAAAAACATCTTTTTGGAGGGCTTACACTTGGATTTGGCTCAAGGGTCCTTCTTGAGTTGTGTTTAACTTCACATATACCGTTCATATAACTTTTCATATGTCCTTTATAAAAACCCCATCATGTGGGCCCCACCTCAGGTTACGGTTACGAGGGTTATATATCTTTTAACGTATCATTCCAATCATATTGTACAAATTCTAAATATCATACTCATGCTATCCTCATGCTAATACAGTAGAATTTCATCCTTTATACTTGTAATAGTTGCTCCTCCTTGAGCTCACATTTAGCAGTCTGTAGACTTAGTAACGCGAAATTTTCTAGGGTGTAACAATTAAGTATCTCTTCTTACTTGTAGGGACATCATTTACACCTTAACTTGCATTAGTCCCCTCACTGCTCAAAACCCCAAAGTTCCGGGGTGTAACAGGGAGGTGGCTTGGGCGAAGCATGAAGAAGAAGCTACTAGAAAGGGGACCAAATGCGCAAAGTGGCCAAACGTGCAAATAGGGGCATTTCTACAAATTGGCTACATGTGCAAACTTTGACAAGGTCGGGAGTTGGCTGTTTGTGCAACGAAGGTTATGCTTGCAAGAAGGCCATGCATGCAAGGTTGATTAGAGGGTCATCTATGCAAGGAGGGGCGTGTTTTGCCCTTGAAGGTCAATTCTTGAATTGAAGACTACACTAAGAAGACTAGCCAAACAAGGCCCTTACTTCATTAAGGGTAGCATTGTAATTTCCTATTAGTCTTCTTCACTTAGCTTGTATATATAGCTTGTTTTTCATTTCCTTACATAGATTTTGGATGATGAATATTTGAGTGATGATAGGATTATCATAGTTTGTTTACCTAGGGTTTAGCTTAGTTTAGTAGCTTTAATGATGGATTACATTGTTGGTCTTTGAACGTTTAATTCCATTGATTTCATGAAGGGTTGTTCATTTGTGGATTTCAATTGAATTTCCCTTGCCTTGACTTCAAATAGTATAGGTTCTTTTAGGATTGAATTAGATTGGGAGGTGTTGGATTTAATATATCTAAGGTTGCCCATAAATTCACCCTAATTGGGTCTTGCTTTTATCCTCTTTTCTCATCCCCTTTTCTTCGTATCCTTTATTTTTTCGCGTTTGAATTGGTTTGGTTCCATCCCCAAATCGATTCGTATCATTTGGTATCAGAGCAAGGTTGAGGAGTTGTTCCATCAATTCTTCAATCCTTGGTTGAACAAAAAAAAAGTAGAAATTCGAAGAAAAAAAATCCAAAACATTGTTGTTGTTTGGTGGATATGAAGTTAGAATCAAGTTCCTTGTGGTCAAATTCATCTAGATCCTGAATTTGGGAGTGATTGGAGGTGTTTTGGAAAATCACCATTGTTGTTCTAGAAGAACTTGAAGAACTCAAAAGTGGGTTTGGTGATTGAGTTGAAATTGAAGCTAATTGGTTAGTGGGCTTTGTTCTCCTACTCATTAGGAGTCTAGATCTAAAATTTTGTGGAAAAACGAGTTGATTTGAAAATTGGGTGTTCTTCATGTTCTTGAAGATATTCAAATCTTCATAAGGAAGAAGAAGACCAAAAGGGGAGTTTGATCCAAAATATTTTCCCAAAGTTATAGAAAGTTGTTTTTCCACCCCAAAAAGGAAATATCCTAGATTGAGTGAACCCAATACATCAGCCAAATTCACAAAATCCGGCCCAAAGTTCGAGAAAAACGTCACAGGAGGCTGTGCTTCGCGGAACCATCGCACGGTGGTGCTTGTGCTCTTGCTGTGCATCGCATAGACATCGTATGACCAAAAAAAAATATTTTTTAGTGCCAGAACCTCAGAAAAATCAGTGTGTGTTGCAAAGAGTCAGAGAGGGGTATTTTGTGCAATCCTTGTCCGACGCATGACCGTTGCACGACTCTGAAAACTCCAAAAAACAATCCAAGTGTTAGATTCAGAGAGGGGTTATTTGTGCGATGGGTGTGCGACGCACAACCATCACATGACAATCAAAAAGTTGTTCTAAGTGTTAAAAAACGGTTCGATTACGTCTTAATTTCCTTTCTTTGATTCTTACAGCTAATTAACAACTAGTAATGAATCTTATTAGTTGTTAACTAGTTCTTGAGTCCTTAATTATTTCGTGCCAATTCTTCAAGCTGTTCTCGTTTTAAACCTCGTTGAATCTTCTTGGCTCAAGTCCTTTTGCTTTATCGAGTCATCCGTCTTTCGATTAACAAGAATCTATTCCTCCACAAAGGTTAGAAATCTTGTGATTTGATTTGGATTAAAAGGGTTCTTGACCAACCTTGGAAGAAGCTTGGGGTGAGAGGTAAGGTTTGAGAGTTGAATACGAGTGAAGTAAGGCTTTTATTACTAACGTTGTGTGCTAGTTTTGCAGGTTTAAATGTCGGTTAAAATATGCAAGATTTCCCTAACATGGAGGGAATAGAATTGATTCTCCAAAGAATAGCGGTGATGGAATCCAAATTAGAAGCTAAGATAGATGTTATGGATGGGTGGAATGCTTACGCAAGGTACAAAGAATGAAGATGGAGAAGTGTAAGCCTTGTGAAGAAAAAGAGGAGAGTGAAGCAGAGGGTTCCCTTAAGTACTTGACACTTGCCGTAACTCCCTAGAAATTGAGAGAGAAAAGATTGAGAGGAGTAAGGGAGTGAAAAGTGACAACTCTACAGTGGAAAAAGGAGAGGTTGTGAGGAAATTGTCACAACCCCATTGTAACCCTTGTAACTTTTCTTTCTTCTCTGGTTGTTTTGAAAACGGTGCAGGTATTCTTGGAAGCAAGCCGAATGTTGAGCCTCAATCTTTGAAGGTTCTTGAGGTGGTTGAGAGCTTCCCAAAGGAGCAAACGAGCTCCAAAGTTGAAACCCAAGGCAAAGGAGATGAATGTGAACTTCAAGGTAAAATAGCTAATCTTAACTCCACAAATGATGTGATTGATCATGTTGTTGAAGTGAGTGTAGATGATAGCTTGTCCTTAATTGAGCTTAATGAGTCTTTGCCTTGTGATAAGCTTAGTGCAATTGTGACAATTGACAATGTGTTTGATATGGGTGATCCCACACTAGTTGATCCTATTGATGACTATCTTGACTCTTCTTTTGAGTTCAAGTTGTGTCCACCTAGTGTTGATTCCTATGATTTGCATGTTGGTACATTATCATTTGAAATGATAGCTCACCCACTAGTTGATCCTAGCGATGACCTAATTGACTCCTCTAGTGAGATCGATTGGTGTCCAACTAGTGTGGTTACTTGCGTTGATCAGTTCGTTTGCTATGAAAATCCACTATTTGAGGAACCTAATGATACGAATCGATTTGGGGATGAAGCCAAATCAATTCAAATGCGGAAAAATAAAGGATCCGTAAGAAATTTTACGGATCGTGAAAATACAAGTGCCACCGTACAATTGGTCCGTATAAATCAAGGTCCAATCGTATAATCCAAGTATCAACAATACATTTCAAGGTATTTGTATCTTGATTCAACTTCAATTCCTTTCACTTTCATCTCATTCTCAAGTCTCAAATCTTGATCTTAATTCATTTCAATTCTAGAAAATTTCTTGGGATTGCTTGTTGGTTTTGTGTCCCTAATCCTTTGGTAAGGAGCAAAAAAAAAGTATAGAAATTTTAAAATTTCCGTTATTTCAAATTGATACCTTGGATCAATTGGGGCTTCACAGTCATGTTTTCAAGTTATCACCTACCCGGGCCCGAAATTTTATTTCGTTCCCGATTTTAGCATTTCGTTTCTTGTATTCTTCAACTAGTGTGCATTTAGTAATTATTCTACTTGTGTATGCTAGTTCTTGAGTCCGTCTTTCATTCATGCCAGTTCTTTTCAAGATTTTCTCTTTTTGATATCGTTAAATCTTCTTGGCTCAAGTCCTTTTGCTTTATCGAGTCACCGTCTTTCGATTAACAAGAATCTATTCCTCCACAAAGGTTAGCAATCTTGTGAATTGATTTGGATTAAAAGGGTTCTTGACCAACCTTGGAAGAAGTTTAGGTTGAGAGGTAAGTTTGAGTGCAAATACGAATAATTTGAGGAGCTTTTGCTACTAATCTTGTTTGCTCGTTTTGTAGGTACACGAAGAGGAGACATAAGGAGAAGGAGAGATAAAGATTTCATCCATAGCTTTCGAGTCTTGTGGAGATGATTTTGAAGGTTATGCCTCTAGCAATGGAGGGTATGACTATGAGGGTGACGAAAGCTATGAGGGAGATGACATGGGATATGAGCATCACTATTCTTACAATCAATATGATGGTGGGGGTGCTCATGAGTCGTATGAGGAACATGGTCGATATGATCATAACTTGTAAGAGGGTGAAGAATACTACTTCGAGGGAAATTGTGAGGCAACACCGCATGAGGCTTATGAAGAAGAAGGAGTAGATGAGTATGAAGAAGGGTCCTATGGTTGATACGAGCATGAAGAGTCTCATTCTACACACCATGGACATGTGGCGGAATTGAGGTATGCTCCTTCCTCATACTTTTGATATGAACCAATTGGTGGGAATTTGCAAGAATGGGAAGAATGTGGTGATGATGAGCCTAGTGGCTGTTATATCCCGTATTTTTGTACGATGGATTATTCGTAAGTTAATCGACATAAGTTCAAGGACAAGATTATCTTTGGGATATGAGACAGGGACTTTTAATCCCCGATTTTAATTAGAGCACGATTTGTTGTAAATTTCGATTAGTGTAGAAATATAGTGGAGAATAGGGATTAATTAACCATGATTAGATTATTAAGTGGTGATTAGTGATTAATTAAGATTAATTAAGTTATTAATGCACTAAATGTACCCCACTACAACATGGCCAAATCTACTTGGTCCATGCTATAGTGGGGCACATGTAAAATTTGTGGGCAGCATATATAAGACTTAAGATGACTCATTAATCACAACTTCTTCATCACAAATTCCTTAAAAGCAAATTCATCACAAGCCATGGAAGCTCACGGCCATGGCTGTTCATGACCAAGCTTAAGATCTTGATGGCAAAAAATTAAATTCCTAAGGTGTTCTACACATTCAAAGGTGAGCAGCAACATGAATTTAATCCTTGGGGCAGCAAGAAGTCTTGTAATTTTAATTCACAAATTCAACAACGCTGAGAGGCCAAGCTTGATAAGCTAAGGTTTAATTCTCTCCTACATGTTTTAGAGATGGTTTGGTCTTTGTATAATTTGGTGGATGTGGAATTGGATGCAAGGAATTGCGTATGTTGATGCTAAAGTTCTGTTTGGGCCGTATTGGGTCTGTTCTAATCTAATAATGGTGGATTAATTTTGATTTGTGTTGTTGTTATTGTTGTCATTGATTATATGATGAAAGTGAAAGGAAAGCTTAAATCATGTTAGAAACTTGTATTGATTTCATGGGTTGTTTTAGAACTTGTTGTGATATTAGGGTAGTTTCCTTGCATATAGTGGTTGATGTCGTTGTTGTGGGGTTGCTGATATGAATCACCAAACTTGGAAGAAAGAAGCGTATAAAATATCGTATACGAAGCGTATGTGGTCTGCTTGGTATATTCTTAGATGTTCATGAGATTATCGGGCATTGTTATGTTGTAATTAGGGGCTATTCGGGCCGTGTTGTTGTTCTTGTTGAATTGGAGGACTAAGTGTAGTTAAGATTATGCATTGTGTTGTTGTAATTGTTGTACTATTATAAGGTCGTTTCGATGAAGTGTTGTGGCTATAGATTATTAAGAATAACTTGAATAAGTCGTAGTCATTATGTTAACTATTATTGAATGTTGTAATGTGTGGGCTGATTTGGAATATTGTGCGGGCTGTTTAGGGGTATTCTTGAATCTTGTTCTGGTTAGTCTTGATATAGTACTTGGACGTGTGGTGGTTGATGTTGATTTGGTCGTTTCATAGTTGGCTTGAATGTGATGGAAATGAACAATATAGGGGAAATGCTGCCCAATTGTCTAGAAATAAGCTACTAATGTTGAAGTACGTTTTACGCCTTTCCGTAGCTTAACCATAGTCTTGACATCTTAATATAGGTTGAGATACTCTGGACAGTGTATACATATCATGTCACGGATTAAGCGCCAAAGGTATGTAAAGCTAACCCTTCTTTCTTTTTGGCATGATTTTTATAAACAAATAGACGACGAGCATATAACTCCAAAGAAACTCTTATTCTTAGAGACACTAGGATGGCTAATGTTCTTGATATCCAGAACCTATTTCACATTATCTTGATACGTGTCTATGATTCTTGAAGTTCTATTTGACATAATCCATAGTGACATTCGAGGGGTACTTGATATGATTGTTATCTTTGATGCTCAAGTATTAGTTCATTCTACTTATTCCATTGAGTCTCAGATATAACTTAGTTTGCATATGGTTGCCCACTACTCTGCTCGTGCATGCTATTAATGTATCTTTCATCGAGTCCCGGGCCGGGTATGTTTTCGTGCACAGTTTCACTGCATTGTTCACTGAGTCCCTCACTAGAGGGTCGGGTACGGTATATATATATATATATATATATATGATGATGATGATATGATTATGGCGCCGAGTATGGTATATGATGACTTATTCACCGAGTCCCATAATGGGCCGGATATGGTATATGATATAGACATGCATGATTTTCATATCGTAAGGCACAGGTGCATTGGTATCTTTGATTATCATACTTGCCTCCTGTAATAGTTTTTGCAGTTGTGATTTTCCTTATTGCATTACATGCTTTATATACTCAGTACATATCTCGTACTGACCCCCTTTCTTCGGGGGGCTGCGTTTCATGTCCGCAGGTACAGATACTCGATTTGGTGATCCTCCAGCTTAGGACTTCTGGTCAGCTGTTTGGAGAGCTCCATTGTTTCGGAGCCTAGATATTTTGGTACAGATCTTCTATATAGACTTATATATATATCCAGGGGTACGGCGGGGCCCTGTCCCGTCATATTTCACTCTTGTACTCTTAGAGGTCTGTAGACATGTGTGGGTTGTATATAAGTTTTGGTTAGCTGTGTCTATATGGTTTGCTTTGGATATCCCCGTGTATAGTGGTAGCCTTGTCGGCTTGCATATTGTGTTATTGTTATGCTGTGACTCTTCGGGAGACAGGTTTATGATATGTGATGTTGCGAACCCTCCGTTTATTTTTACAAGTTTCCATATTCTCCTTAGTTCCAGTTTGACTATATTTAACAGGTTTGTATACGGGTGTCCAGTTCGGCCACTAGTCATGGCCCATGGGGTTGGGTCGTGACAAAAGTGGTATCAGAGCAGTTCATCCTCGGAGTGTCTACAGACCGTGTCTAGTAGAGTCTTGTTTATCGGTGTGTTGTGCACCACATCTATAAACAGGAAGTTACAGGACATTTAGGATGTTTCTTTTCCTTCTTACTCTAGATCGTGCGATAGAGCTATATTATCAGGAAAATCCCTCCCTAACGACTTATTGTTACACCTCGGAAATTTTTCGTGAGCCAATAATGAATAGACCAACGAAGGGCATGAGTGTGCGATGTTTTACTAAGTAGGGAATGACTATTTATGAACTTTGGATTTAAGAAAGTTGTAGAATTTCATTACAGGCAGTAGTCGTAAAATGGAATACGACCCGTAAAGTGATTTACGGACCGTAAAGTGCCATCGTCCTTCAACATTTCAAAAAATTTAACTTTTTGTCAAATGCTTCAAATGGTTAAAAACGACTTGGAATATGGACCGTAAATTGAAATACGGCCCGTAAACTGAGGTGTAAACTGCCATGATCTTCAGTCAACCTTTCTTTTTCTGATATGCTTAAATACGGTCGCGAAGGACGGACCGTAAACCAGTATACGGCCCGTAAAGTGGGGTTTATGACCGCTGTGCATTTCGACCACTGTTCATAAAAATCAGATTTTAGCTATTAGAAAGGAGGGACCCAAGTTCATTTTCTCATTTCATCTTCACGAAATTTCTCCCTAGAAATCTCTAGAACACTCCAAACACTTCAACCACAAGAATACCAAGGAAATCAATGATCATCAACATCAAATCTATGAAACAAAGTGTATGAAACCTAATTGGAAGTCATCTCCTTCAAGAAATTCCAAAAGAGGTGAAGAAGGGTTTTGGTGCTAAAGAAGTGATTCCACTCTAGGCTTGCTCCACCATCATCTAAGGTATGTTTCATGACTTTATCATGTTATTTAAGGTATTGGAAAGCTAGGATGCTTGAAATGTAGAAGAACATAGAAAATGGGCCATTACTGAGTGAATAGTGTCACAATTGAATGATAGTTGAATGGAATCATGAACGTTGATAGGTTGTGACGATGAATACGTTATAAGTGGCGTATAGACTATGGAATACGTGTGAATTAAGCAAAATTATGATGATGAGCTAAAACCATTAAATGTGGAGAAATAGGAGAAAAATGTTGGATTTGCTAAATATAGATAACTGATGAATTTTGATTCGATATTGTGAGTGTTGTTGTAAATGTTTGGGAGTTGAAATAGAACATGAGAAAAGTAGTAGAAACAAAGGAAACGCTGCCCAATTTTCTCTAGAAATAACGATGCGTTCCTATGGTCGATTGACTAACTATAATGCGTATCCTCTCGTGAAGGTAGCAACGTGATATTGAAGGAGAACAAGTGAACGATAGCTTAACTAAGCGACAAAGGTATGTGAGGCTAATCCTTTTCTTTCTATGGCATGAATCCTATGATCTGATTCTTCTTCCTCTCCATGATTCTCCTATATTCCGGAAAGCCAAGAGCTTAAGATCATGATTAGTTATATGAGTCAAGAGACATGATATGACATTCCTATAAAGTAAATGATGTCTTCCATTTTATACACTCACCTTACATACTAATCCCTTCAAGGTGAGACAGAATGTTCATGAATGCCCATAATGGAATCGAGGGTTCACGACCTTACGTCACCTCAATAAAATACACTTGTTCTAGAGTCCCTATGCATGCACAATTGTGAGCATATTTTGATAAGCATATTATTATAAGTATTTCATAATGAGCATGTCATAATCATATTTCACCGGGCCTAGTTGGCCGGGCAGTCACCGCGAAAGCGGGCAGCTATACGATACACCATGGCCAGTTGGCATGGGCAAACACCACTAGTGGGCGGCATGAGATGGTACCCCGGACGCGGGAGGCCTGGACGCGGGCTAATGTTACTGATTATCACACCGCACCTATATGGTCGGGCAGTTTATATATATATATATATGATATGCATACATGAGATGATGATAAGCACAAAAGTAAGTCAGCATGCATTACTTTTCATAAGATTCCTAGCCAGGTACAATTGCTCCATACTTGATGCTCCTTTTATTTTCTTGATGTGTTGTTATTGTTCATGCCTCTCATACTCAGTACAACATTCGTACTGACGTCCGTTTTATTTGGACGCTGTGTTCATGCTCACAGGTAGACAGGGAGGTGAGCTCGATCCGGATTCTTAGGAGCTGTTAGCTGATTGAAAGCACTCCATTGTTCGGAGGTGCTTATGATTATTCTTTTGGTACATATGTATATTTTGGGCATGACGGAGTCTTGTTCCGCCTACATATATAGTATGTCAGTAGAGGCTCGTAGATGCGTAGTGTAGGTTAGATGGTCTCACAAGTCTATTACGGTATGCATAAATATATTACATATATTATTTTGATAGTCTACTGAGGCATTTATATATATATGTATAAAGTAATTGTGCTTTCCCCCAAAAAATGATTGTCATGCGATTATGAATTTGTGAATGATAAAGAAGCGTAAATGACTATGATAAGTGAGGGAATAAGGGGTGCTCGGTGGTCAGCCTCGGGTACCCGTCGCGGCCCCCAGCCGGGTTGTGATAGAAGTGGTATCAGAGCAGTTCGTCCTATGAAGTGTCTACGAGCCGTGTCTAGTAGAGTCTTGTTTATGGTGTGTTGCGCGCCACATCAATAGACAGGAGGCTACAGGGCATTTAGGAAAATGACCTGTCTTTCTTCTTATGAGATCGTGCAATAGAGCCATGCATAAGACTTTTCTCCTCCTAAAAGTGTGTTGTGATTTCAGAATGCCGCCAAAGGGAAAAGCTACAGCCATCCAGAAGGGCAAAGCTACAACAAAGAGGCGGGCGGAAAGAGAGCCTCAAATGAATGTAAACGAGGGCGAATCACAAAATGAGGCCTCGCCCAATGTAGAAGAGCAAGGAGGAGCCTCCGCTCAAATTCCTCCGCCAGCTGCTTCGGGTCAAAAAGTGACCGAAGCTATTCATCTATTGACGCAATTGGTTCCGCCCAGGCACATCGGCAGAATGCGGGCCTGAGTGATCGTTCCACTAGTACGAGAGCCCGTGATTTCCTGACTCTAAATCCTTCGGAATTTTTCGAGTCGAAGCCGGATGAGGACCCGCAAGGCATCATTGATGAGATGTTGAGGACACTGAAACTCATGCATGCTTCTGAGCCTGAATCGGTAGAGTTGGCTTCTTGTAGACTCCATGATGTGGTGGTATTGTGGTATAACAGCTGGATAGCATCGAGGACAGAAAATGCACCTCCTCCCGTTTGGCAAGAGTTTGTTGATGCTTTCATTTGCCATTATTTGCCGCCCGAGGTCCGCCGAGCTAGAGCGGACAAGTTCTTGAATCTAAAGCAAGGAAGCATGTGTGCTCGAGAGTATAGCCTGCAATTTAATTCTCTGGCCAGGTACGCCCCGACTATGGTGGCCGACATGGGGGATCGAGTGCACAGGTTTGTGAGTGGTTTGGGACCACATCTATTCAAAGATTATTTAACGGCTTCATTGTAAGATGGGATGGATATTTCCCGTATACAGGCCCATGATTAGAATTTAGAGGGACGACAACAGCCGCCAAGGAGCGATTGTGATATTGACCGAAGGCAAGGTAAGAGGGCTAGGTCTATGGGAACGAGCAGCGAGTATAGAGGGGGATCGAGACAGATGTATTCTAGGCACTCAGGACAGTCAGCGACTAGTGCGCCTTCCAGATTTCTAGATAGGAGGTTTGATCGTTCCTCCCAGTCAGGACAGGGCCAGAGTTCAAGGGCCTCAGATTCTCAGTTTAGGGGAGGTTTCAGTCAGAGGAGACCTCCGGTACTGCGGTGCAGCCAGTGCGGTAAATTGCATTCCAGACGATGTTATCAGGGTACGGATGCTTGTTATACTTGTGGTCAGACCCATCTCATCGCCGTGGGGAGCACCAGTCTTGTTTGTGAGAAAGAAGGACGGATTTTTACGAATGTGTATCGACTACAGGCAATTGAACAAAGTGACGATAAAGAGAAGATATCCGCTTCCAAGGATTGATGATTTATTCGATCAACTACAAGGTGATAACTGGTTTTCAAAAATAGATTTGAGGTTGGGTTTTCATCAAGTGAGAGTTAGAGAAGCAGATATTCCCAAAACAACTTTCCGAATGAGATATGGCCATTATGAATTTCGAGTAATGTCATTCGGGTTGACTAATGCTCTGGTTGTATTTATGAATTTAAGGAACAACATATTCAGGCCTCTCTTAGATCTATTTGTGATACTATTTATCGATGATATTCTGGTGTATTCTCGCACAAAATCAGAACATGTAGACCATGTGAGAATTGTTCTTGGCATTCTTCGAGCCCGAGAATTGTATGCAAAGTTTTCAAAGTGTGAGTTCTGGCTGAATTCTATAACATTCTTGGGCCATATTATTTCGGATGATGGTATCCGAGTCGACACTCAAAAAATTGAAGCTGTGAAGACTTGGCCAAGGCCTACGACGCCCACCGAAGTTCGTAGTTTCCTGGGTTTGGCAAGATATTATAGAAGGTTCGTAGAGGGCTTTTCATCTATTTCAGCCTCATTGACGAAGCTAACTCAAAAGTCCGCTAAATTTCAGTAGGACGATGCATGTGAGCGTAGTTTCCAAGAGTTGAAAGACAGGTTGACCTCAACTCCGATCTTAACACTCCCAGAAGGGTCAGATGGCTACGTGGTATACTGTGATGTGTCCGGTGTTGGACTAGGATGCGTATTGATGCAGCACGGGAAAGTTATTGCATATGCTTCGAGACAATTGCGGAAACATGAGAAGAATTATCCAACTCATGATCTCGAACTAGCTGCGGTTATTCATGCCCTAAAAATATAGAGGTATTATTTATACGGGGTGCACGTTGATATCTATACAGATCACAAGAGTCTCCAGTACATTTTTAAACAGAAGGAGCTGAATTTACGGCTGAGGCGGTGGTTAGAATTATTAAAAGATTATGATGTTAATATTTTATACCACCCCGGGAAGGCGAATGTAGTAACCGACGCACTTAGCCGCCGATCGATGGGCAGTTTATGTGAAATCCCTCCGGAAAGGAAAGAGATGGTTCAAGAACATCACCGATTAGCAAATTTGGGAGTGCGTATAATTGGTTCGGGCGATGCCAGAATTAGTATAAATGATTCCACAATTTCATCCTTGGATATGGAAGTGAAAGAACGGCAGTGCGAAGATCCGCAGTTATGTTGTTATAGAGACACATCTTATGGGAAAGAAAAGTCTCCGTTTGAAGTCTCTATGGATGGAATTCTTAGATACCGAGGCAGGTTATGTGTGCCGAATGTGGCGGATTTGCGCCAACTGATTCTAGAAGAAGCTCACTATTCTCGGTATTCTATTCATCTAGGTGCAACAAAAATGTATCGTGATCTCAAGATGATGTATTGGTGGGATGGCATGAAGAGAGACATAGCAGAATTCGTAGCATAATGTTCAAATTGCCAACTGGTAAAAGCTGAACATCAGAAGCCAGGGGGCTTGTTACAGGCAATAGAAATCCCTACTTGGAAATGGGAAGTGATAAACATGGATTTCATCGTGGGATTACCCCATTCCTGTGGCAGGTATGACTCTATATGGGTGATCGTGGATAGGCTGACGAAAGCAGCCTATTTTCTTCCAGTCAAGACCACGTACTCAGCAGAAGACTATGCAAGGTTGTATCTCAAAGAAATTGTGCGACTCCATGGAATCCCATTATCTATCATCACAGACAGAGGGGCACATTGTACAGCCAAATTTTGGAAATCCTTTCAAGAAGGTCTAGGCACTCAAGTGAAGCTTAGCACGGCATTTCATCCACAAACTGACGGACAAGCCGAGCGTACTATTCAGACCTTGGAGGATATGTTACGAGCATGTGTGCTGGATTTTGGTGGAAGTTGGGACGATCATTTGCCGCTAATTGAATTTGCATATAACAACAGCTATCATTCCAGTATACAAATGGCTCGATATGAAGCTTTATATGGAAGGAAATGTAGATCTCCAATCGGATGGTTCGAAATAGGAGAAGCACAACTAGTGGGTCCTGAATTGATCCAAGAAACAATAGAAAAAGTCAAGGTGATCCAAGATCAGTTGTTGACAGCTCAAAGTCGCCAAAAGTCCTATGCGGACAATCGCCGACGAGACTTGGAATTTCAAGCCGGTGATTGGGTGTTCTTGAAAGTGTCGCCAATGAAAGGGGTGATGAGATTTGGTAAGAAAGGGAAGCTAAGTCCCAGATACATTGGACCCTACAAAATCATCCGCAAGGTGGGTCAGGTAGCCTATGAATTGGATTTGCCTTCGGAGCTTGAATCAGTCAATCCAGTCTTCCACGTTTCGATGCTCCGCAAGTGTGTTGGAGACCCCACCAAGATTGTCCCGGTAGCTGATGTGGAAATAACGGAAAAGCTAACCTATGAAGAAGTACCTATCGCCATCCTAGATAGCCAAGTGTACAAGCTTCGAAATAAAGAGGTAGCGTCAGTCAAAGTATTGTGGTGAACCAACAGTCGGGAAGAAATGACTTGGGAAGCAGAAGAGAGCATGAAATCCAAGTACCCACACTTATTCCAACCCCCGGGAGAGATCCAAGACGAAACGCCGACGATATGAGGTATATACACTTCATTTTTATGCTTTTGGTCGTGTGTGGCCACGGATATGTTGATATTGTGATGTAGCCCTGTGAGGCGATGATATTATGGGTTGTTGTGACAGGTTGGTAGTGTCAAATTACAGGGGAAACTCTGGCGGAATTTTCGTAGAATCCCGAGTGTTTAACATTCGAGGACGAATGTTCCAAAAAGGGGGGAAGAGTGTTATATCCCGTACTTTCGAGTGTTCGGGAAAATTTGAGATAATTTTGATTTGTAAGGAATGAAGTCATGTGTTAATTTGAATTCACACATGTGTGTGTTGTTCATGAGAAATATTGGTGTGGAAATACGGAGGTAGGTCAAGGGCCAAATTTGGAATTTTGGAAATTAGTTTCGGGAATTACAAAACGAGAGTTATAAGTCTTTGGGCTAAAAAAAAATATGAAAAATTAGGCCCAAAAGAGGGGGGTGGCCGGCCACTATGGCCCAAGCCCACACCTCACAATTTCCATGTGTTAAATATTAGATTAAGGGGGTCTTTATCCTTTAGAAGTTTCATGAATAATTGAGAGAAAGAAAAAAAAAATAAAGCAAGAGAGCAAGAACAAGAGGAGGGGTTTCGGCCCCTTCAAAAAGAAAAGTAAAAAAATCTTAGCTCCTTGAATCATGGTCCAAAAATCATGATTTTCTAGTAATATTACTCACTCAAGGATGCTCTCCAACATGGTATAATTTTCAAGGCAAGAAGGTGTTTGTGTTGGCAAGTGGAGAATTGAAGAAGAGGTAAGGATTTCATGTTCTTGTGATGTTATGAAAGCTTGGTTTATGTTGTAGTGCATGGAAATGAGTGGAAATTATGAAAATATGGAAGTTTACATGGCATATATATATATACATGTGTGGTCGTGTGTGTGCCTTGATGTATAGATAATATGAATTGAATTTTATGTTGTAATCTAGTTGTGGTTATGATGGAATTCATATTGAGAATGAAAGTGGAATGAATTTGGTTGAAGTTGGAAATTTATATGATTGGCCGTGTGATGTTTGAAAATTAAAATGGAAATGAATTAATGTTGTTTAGTATGTTAATTGTGTCGTTGTGAAGTGAATGGAAGAATAATGGTTTTTGTTGTAATGGAAAGTTTGTTGTTGAGTTGTTGTAGGAAATATGTAACCTTATTGTAGTTTATGTAAAATATAGAAATGGAAGTTTTGAGGTGTGAATTATGGTGATTGTTGATGAAGTGGAAAATGGAAACATGTTATAAATATGTATGTTAAAGATTAGAAGTTTTGTATGATTTTATGACTTGGCTGGAAAGTTGGTATATTTGGTATATCGTGTGAATATTTTGTAGAAATGGTATGAAATGTTTCCAAATGGTATTGCAATGATTTTGATTAGTAAGGAATATGAACACATTGAAATTGGTTTGGGAATGTGAAGTTGGAATGGAAGTTGTTGGACTATGTGGAAAACAAGACTAGTTGTGTTGTATTGTGTGTTATAGTGCTTGTTGTTGTTGTTAGTGTTGTTGTGGGATGGTTGTTGATCATTCTGGCCGAGTTGAATTCTCGGGGGTGCTATATGTATAGGGGAAATGCTGCCCAAATCTCTGTAGAAAAGTGTTGTTTCAAGATTTAAGTCTTAAAGTCTTATGGTTGAGAATTGGTAAACATGACCATTTGTAGATTTCGGGCGAAACGGAAACTGAACCTGGACGAGCGTAAGGCGCAACTAAGGTATGTAAAGCCTTCCCCTTCATTCTTTGGCATGTCCTAGACATACTAGGTTGAGATTTGAGCCTCGGGGGCAATTCTGCTCATTGAAATCTGAGATTGATTTTTGGTACTATTCATTCAATGCAATTGAACTACAAAAGGTGCATTTTGTTAGAAAAATGGTTAAGCATCCGTAACTTTCACAAATGTAATCCGATCGCTCTGAAACTTTCCTGGGTGACTCCGTAGAGTATAATGTGCGTGATTCATGTCTACCACCTCGACTTGACCCGAGGTGGGCCCGCTATCCCCGACTTCTCTTCTATGGTCCTGTTTGTTTCATTCTTGTACGATAAGTCAAGGGAACTTATGGTTATTGTTCCGACTACTAAACAGGAGTTATTTTAACTATTCTGAGTTTGATTTAATGTTTATTGAAACGATTGTGGAGACAGAAACCTTGATATCTTCGGAATGGCTTTAGCCAGCTCACTTTTGTCCGGAGCTCACAGGTAGCTCCTGGTTATTATGCTATTCACTATACGATAGGTTCTATGACCACCTTTATGAGCCTTATAAAATATTTTTGACATCTAAACCGTTTTGAAAATCTTACCCTGATAATTTGGATAAACTACTTATCTTCTGTATTTTCTGATATACGATTTTGGCATACCTGAATCTTGTGTGACGCATGATCCTGGCACGTGTGATTTATGTTTGGGAAGTAGTGATTTGGTATCCTGTATGGTTATTTTCTGTTTTACCGAGTCCCGGGCCGGTTATGTGAATATGCGCAAATGTGATATTGGCCGCTGGACCCTCGACCGCGGCGTGTCCGACATTGACTGCTGGACCCTTGACCGCGTCATGACGGACGTGTGGCATTGACTGCTGGACCCTTGACCGCGTCTGCCACACTTGTGATTATGCCCGACATAGACCGCTGGACCCTTGACCGCGGTATGTCAAAATTGTGGTAGTGACCGCTGGATACTTGACCACGGTATGTACGATTGTGACCGCTGGATACTTGACCGCGGTATGTGTGATTGTGACCGCTGGACCCCTGGCCGCGGTATGTGTGATAATGACCGCTGGGTACTTGGCCGCGGTATGCGTGATGGCGACCGCTGGACTTATGGCTGCGGTAAGTGTGCGTTTGATTCTTTTGTATGCATGAAACAAAAATGATTTTCAAAAGAAAGTAAAGCATTTTGGCATTCTAATTGCCGTATTCGTCAGCCGGAACCTCTTGTGTGTGACTTGCACGTCAGAGGTGACATTGTGGCATCCTGGTTATTCGTGCACACTCCGTTGCACTGTCTACTGCGCCCCTCATTAAAGGGCCGAAACCTGATATAAATGTATATTATCTGTACTTGTGTAAGTTATGATTCTGTATGCATGGTTCTGCCTGTTACACTTCTAGACAGTTGATTCAGAGAATGATTTTGTCGGTGTTGCTTCTGTATGACTGAGCCGGACTATGATTCAGTCGGCTATAGTTCTGCACCCCTAGCTTTGGTTGCGGGTATGTCAGTCGCACTCTGTGCCCCGATCCGCACGATGATCCTGTCAGTTAAGCTCTGTGCCTCTGTTTCATATCACGATTCAGACGGCTACACCCCGTGCTTATAATATATGTCGTGGTCCTGCACACACACTCTGTATTTCTGTTTCGGACTCGGGTCCGATCCTACCTGTTGTACTTCTATACTTCTGGCTCGGGTTTTGATTATATTGTTACATTGTCGCTTTACATACTCGGTACATTTCCGTACTGACCCCCTGTTCTTCGGGGGCTGAGTTTCATGCCGCGCAGGTACTCCCAGTTGTGGTGAGGACAGATGGAAGATATCCCAGCACAGATGGCAAGCTCCATTTGTTCCCGGAGTGCTGCCGAGTCAGAGTCTGTATGTTATGCGCTCGGAATCTGGTTAGAGACTTTGCAGACAGTGTTGTGGGTGTTAGTTGTCGGTCTGTGTATGTAATGAATTTTGTATGTTCACAAATTTGTTCGGCCTGAGGGCCACGAGAAAGAATTTTTCTGAAAGAAAAGTTTTGCTATGTACTTTATTATTTGATTTAAAAAAAAAAATATGACGTGATTTTATGTGCACCAAGAGTCTGAGGGTTCGCTCTGCCCTAAGTAAGGGTCGGGTGCCCATCAAACCCTAGTGAGGTCGGGGTGTGACAAAGAGTGTTACACCTCGGAAATTTTTCGTGAGCCAACAATGAATAGACCAACGAAGGGCTTGAGTGTGCGATGTTTTACTAAGTAGGGAATGACTAAATATGAACTTTGGAATTAAGAAAGTTGTAGAATTTCATTTCAGCCAGTGGTCGTAAAATGGAATACGGCCCGTAAAGTGATTTACGGACCGTAAAGTGCCATCGTCCTTCAACATTTCAAAAATTTCAAATTTCTGTCAAATGCTTCAAATGGTTAAAAACGACTTGGAATACTGACCGTAAATTGAAATACGGCCCGCAAACTGAGTCGTAAACTGCCATTATCTTCAGCCAAACTTTCTGTTTCTGATATGCTTAAATACGGTCGTGAAGGATGGACCGTAAACCAGTATACGGCCCGTAAAGTGGGGTTTACGACCGCTGTGCATTTCGACCACTGTTCATAAAAATCAGATTTTAGCTATTAAAAAGGAGGGACCATGGTTCATTTTCTCATTTCATCTTCACGAAATTTCTCCCTAGAAATCTCTAGAACACTCCAAACACTTCAACCACAAGAATACCAAGGAAATCAATGATCATCAACACCAAATCTATGAAACAAAGTGTATGAAACCTAATTGGAAGTCATCTCCTTCAAGAAATTCCAAAAGAGGTGAAGAAGGGTTTTGGTGCTAAAGAAGTGATTCCACTCTAGGCTTGCTCCACCATCATCTAAGGTATGTTTCATGACTTTATCATGTTATTTAAGGTATTGGAAAGCTAAGATGCTTGAAATGTAGAAGAACATAGAAAATGGGCCATTACTGAGTGAATAGTGTCACAATTGAATGATAGTTGAATGGAATCATGAACGTTGATAGGTTGTGATGATGAATACGTTATAAGTGGTGTATAGACTATGGAATAGGTGTGAAGTAAGAAAAATTATGATGATGAGCTAAAACCATTAAATGTGGAGAAATAGGAGAAAAATGGTGGATTTGCTAAATATAGATAAGTGATGAATGTTGATACGATATTGTGAGTGTTGTTGTAAATGTTTGGGAGTTGAAATAGAACATGAGAAAAGTAGTAGAAACAAAGGAAACGCTGCCCAATTTTCTCTAGAAATAATGATGCGTTCCTATGGTCGATTGACTAACTATAATGCGTATCCTCTCGTGAAGGTAGCAACATGATATTGAAGGAGAACAAGTGAACGATAGCTTAACTAAGCGACAAAGGTATGTGAGGCTAATCCTTTTTTTTCTATGGCATGAATCCCATGATATGATTCTTCTTCCTCTCCATGATTCTCTTATATTCCGGAAAGCCAAGAGCTTAAGATCATGAATAGCTATATGAGTCAAGAGACATGATATGACGTTCCTATAAAGTAAATGATGTCGTCCATTTTATACACTCGCCTTACATACTAATCCCTTCAAGGTGAGGCAGAATGTTCATGAATGCCCATAATGGAATCGAGGGTTCACGACCTTACGTCACCTCGATAAAATACACTTGTTCTAGAGTCCCTATGCATGCACAATTGTGAGCATATTTTGATAAGCATATTATTATAAGTATTTCATAATGAGCATGTCATAATCATATTACACCGGGCATAGTTGGCGGGGCAGTCACCGCGAAAGCGGGCAGCTATACGATACACCATGGCCAGTTGTCATGGGCAGACACCACTAGTGGGCGGCATGAGATGGTACCCCGGATGCGGGAGGCCTGGATGCGGGCTAATGTTACTGATTATCACACCGCACCTATATGGTCGGGCAGTTTATATATATATATATATATGATATGCATACATGAGATGATGATAAGCATAAAAGTAAGTCAGCACGCATTACTTTTCATACGATTCCTAGCCAGGTACAGTTGCTCCATACTTGATGGTCCCTTTATTTTCTTGATGTCTTGTTATTGTTCATGCCTCTCATACTCAGTACAACATTCGTACTGACGCCCGTTTTCTTTGGACGATGTGTTCATGCTCACAGGTAGACAGGGAGGTGAGCTCGATCCTGATTCTTAGGAGATGTCAGCTGATTGAAAGCACTCCATTGTACGGAGGTGCTTATGATTATTCTTTTGGAACATATGTATATTTTGGGCATGACGGAGTCTTGTTCCGTCTACATGTATAGTATGTCAGTAGAGGCTCGTAGATGCGTAGTGTGGTTTAGATGGTCTCACAAGTCTATTACGGTATGCATAAATATATTACATATATTATTTTGATAGTCTACTGAGGCATTTATATATATATGTATAGAGTAATTGTGCTTTCCGCCTAAAAATGATTGTCATGCGATTATGAATTTGTGAATGATAAAGAAGCGTAAATGACTATGATAAGTGAGGGAATAAGGGGTGCTCGGTGGTCATCCTCGGGTACCCGTCGCGTCCCCCAGCCGGGTCGTGACACTTATTGTGTTTACAGCTATGCCTCCAAAGAAAGCGACAGCTGCCCAGAAGGGCAAATCAGTGGGCGGCACCACCACCAGCTCCCGAGGCCCCAGTATCTGAGCCTCCAGCTCCTCAGCCAGGGGTGGAGGATAGGGCCATGAGAGATGCAATTCAGCTGCTGACTAGATTAGTAGCAGGGCAGGTTCGCAGGCATGGACTAGGAGTTGACCATGCGTATATATCTGATAGTTTAAGGTCTCGTGATTTCTTAAGTTGTAATCTTCCAGACCTTTTTGGGTCAAAGCCCGAGGATGATCCGCAGGAGTTTATTCGGCAGATGCAGCGTACATTGAGGATAATCAAGGCTTCTGATACTGATTCTGTTGAGTTGGATTCGTATCGGCTGCGTGATGTAGCTGTTAATTGGTATGAGTCGTACGGGTTATCCAGGGGCGAGGGTGCTCCTCCAGCAGTATGGGATGGGTTTGTGGAGGCCTTCCTTGGCCACTTCCTGCCTCCAGAGATGAGGTGAGTGTTACACCTCGGAAGTTTTCCCGTCCTTGTATGACGAGTGTATGATGTTTCACTAAGTCGGGAATGGCTAATTATGAAATCTCGGAAAATAATAAAGTTGCTGAGAAAATTCACTGCCAGTGGTCGTATATGGCACTATACGGACCGTATAGTGGTTTACGGACCGTATAGTGCAGTCGTCCTTCAACCTGCCAAAAATCTCAACTTTCTGGAAATGTTGAATATGGTTAAATACGACCTAGTTTACGGCCCGTAAACTGGTTTACGGACCGTAAACCAGGTCGTAAACTGCCCTGTCCACCAGCCAAACTCTCTGTTTTTGGAGAATGCTTAAATACGTCCACATGGGACGGACCGTAAATCAGAATACGGTCCGTATACTGCACATTACGGTCACTGTTCATCCCGACAGAAGTTCATTAAACATTAGCTTTTGAGTTATTAAAAGGAAGTTAGGCCTCATATTATTTCATTCTTCAGCAAGACAACTCAAGATACCTCTAGAACATTCCAAAATATTTTCTCCACAAGAATTCAAGAGAATCACAAGGAACATCAAGATCAACACCACCAAACTTATGAAATTAAGTGCAAGAACACATCAAGGGATCATCTAAGTCAAGAAATTCCCAAGAAGGTGGAACTAGGGTTTTGGCTAATTGAGGTATTTTCAGTTAAGGATCGTTCAACTATCATCCAAGGTAAGTTTCATGACTATTCCATGTTGTTTGAGGTATTGGAAAGCATAGACACTTGAAATGTAGAAGAGCATAGAAATGGGTCATTATTGAGTGAATAGTGACATAAATGAATGATAGTGGAATTGAAATATGAATATTGAAGTGTCGTGAATACAAATACTTTATAAATGATGTTTATATCATGAAACAAGCATTAAATGCATGAAAAGACAAGCATAAGCTAGAGGTAGGAATAAGGGAAAATTGGAGGAAAATGGTGGATTTTGCCAATTGTATGTAAATGACGAATGTTGAGTACGATATTGAGAGTAGTATCATAAATGTTGGGAGTGATATGGAACATGAGAAAAATGGTATGAACGAAGGAAGCGTTGTACGACTTTTCCTAGAATTTGCGATACGTTCTTGTAGTTAGTTACTAATGCTGATCCAAATTCTCTTATGAAGGTAACGACGTGATATTGAAGAAGAGCAAGTGAGCGATAGTATAGCTAAACGACCAGGTATGTGAGGCTAGTCCTTTCCTTCTGATGGCATGAATCTTGTAGTATGAAATTCCTGTTCTCTTCATGAGTTCTTAGAGTCCGAAATGCTAAGAGTCTAACTTCTTAATGTCTATATAAGATGAGGAATACGATATGATGATGCTAGTATAATGACGATTTTAATTATCGCTTACACTCACCTTATGTACTAGTTCCTTCAAGGTGAGGCAGAGTATCAATAGTTGTTCCACAATGGAATCGGGGGATCACGACCTTACGTCACCCCGATAGAATAAAGTTGATCTTGAGCCTTATGCATGTATTACAATGACATAAGTATTTTATGATGAGTGTAT
Source organism: Lycium barbarum (assembly GCF_019175385.1). NCBI lineage: Eukaryota > Viridiplantae > Streptophyta > Magnoliopsida > Solanales > Solanaceae > Lycium > Lycium barbarum. The sequence continues at coordinate 51,222,783 of NC_083340.1, forward strand.
TATTATTATGAGCATTTTATGATAAGCATGACATGAGCATTTCACACCGTGCCTAGTTGGCCGGGCAGTCACCGCCAAGGCGGGCAGCTATACGGATACACCATGACCTTCGGGCATGGGCAGACACCACTAGTGGGCGGCATGAGATGGTACCCCGGACGCGGGAGGACTGGATGCGGGCTAATATTATTGATTATCACACCGTTCCGACATGGACGGGCAGCTTGCATATGATGCATATATGTTATGAGGATGAGTATGAGTAAGATGGCACGCATGATTTCCTATATGATTATCAGACAGATCCAGATATTTCATGTTGATGTGATCACTATATTTTTGATGTTTTCTTTCATTGTTTATGCTTCTCATACTCAGTACAACATTCGTACTGACGTCCTTTCTTTGGACGCTGTTTTCATGCCCACAGGTAGACAGAGAGGAGAGCTTGGCCCAGATCCTCAGTAGCAGTCAGCTGGTTGAAAGCACTCCGTTGTCCGGAGGTGCTTAGGATTATCCTTTTGGTATATATATATATGTATATTTTGGGCACGACGGAGTCTTGTTCCGTCCATGTATATACAGTATGTTAGTAGAGGCTCGTAGATACGCAGTGTGGGTTAGATGGTCTCACAAGACGTTTTCATATGCATGTATATTATTTTGATGGCCGAAAGGCAATTGTATATAAAGTATTTATGTTTGCTAAATTATGATTTTCCTACAACTGGTATGTAAATTGATAAAAGAGTATTAAATGAGCAAGATAAGTGGTAGAGTGAGCGGTGCTCGGTAACTAGCTCCGGGTACCCGTCGCGGCCCCTAACTGGGTCGTGACAGAAGTGGTATCAGAGAAGTTCGTTCTAGGAAGTGTCTACGAGCCGTGTCTAGTAGAGTCTTGTTTATGGTGTGTTGCGCGCCACGCTAATAAACAAGAGGCTACAGGGCATTTAGGAAAATGACCATCTTTCTTCTCATGAGATCGTGCGATAGAGCCATGTCTAGGATTATATTATTCCTAAAAGTGCGTTATGGTTTCAGAAAAATGCCGCCGAAAGGAAAAGCTACAGCTGCCCAGAAAGGCAAAGCTACGACAAAGAAACGGGCAGAAAGGGAGCCTCCGGTGGAGGTAGAGGAAAGTGAATCGCAAAGTGAGGCCGCACCCAATGTAGAAGAACAGGGAGGAGCCCCAGCTCCGATTCCTCCACCGGGTGCCTCGGGTCAACAAGTGTCTGAGGCCATCCATTTATTGACCCAGTTGGTTGCCGTTCAGGCACAACGACAGAATGCGGGCACAAGTGATCGTTCTGCTAGTACAAGAGCCCGTGACTTCCTTACTCTAAATCCTCCAGAATTTTTCGGGTCAAAGCCGGATGAGGACCCACAAGGTTTTATCGATGAAATGCTGAGGACGTTAACACTTATGCATGCTTCTGAGACTGAATCTGTAGAGTTGGCCTCTTATAGACTTCGTGACGTGGCGGTACTATGGTATAAGAATTGGGTGATAACAAGAGGGGAGAATGCATCACCTCCCGTGTGGCAAGAGTTTGTAGATGCCTTTATTCGTCACTACCTGCCGCCTGAAGTCCGCCGAGCTAGAGCGGACAAGTTCCTGAACTTAAAGCAAAGGGGTATGAGCGCCCGAGAGTATAACATGCAATTCAACTCATTAGCCCGATATGCTCCGACTATGGTGGCTGACATGGGAGACAGAATCTATAGATTTGTGAGTGGGTTGGGGACACATTTGTACAGAGATTTTTTGACGGCCTCCCTGCAAGACGGGATGGATATTTCTCGGATACAGGCTCACGCCCAGAGTCTTGAGGAGCGACAGCAGCAGCAGAGAAGTGAGCGTGATGGTGACAGAAGTAGAAGACAAGGTAAGAGGGCTAGATCTATGGGAGAGAGTAGTGAGTATAGAGAGGGACTGAGACAGACACATCCCAGGCACTCAGGTCAGTCCGCAACTAGTGCGCCTCCCAGATTCTCAGACAGGAGGTTTGATCGCTCTTTTCAGTCAGGGCAGGGTCAGAGTTCGAGGGCCCCAAGTTCTCAGTATCAGGGAGATTTTAGTCAGAGAAGACCTCCAGTACCGCGGTGCAGTCAGTGTGGTAGGCTGCATTCAGGACAATGCCGTCAGGGTTCAGATGCTTGTTATGCTTGCGGGAAAGTTGGTCACATGATGAGAGATTGCCCCTCAGCAAGAGATAGAGTGGGGACTCAGCCTACAGGTTCAGCAGCGGGTTCTTCTTCAGCACGCCCGACAGCACAGACTCCTCAGACTACAGCAGGTAGAGGCAGAGGTAGAGGGGGAGCATCTACTTCAGGTGCTGTTCAGCCCCGTGTGTTGCTTTAGCTGGGCGACAGGATCTCGAGTCTTCCCCAGATGTCGTCACAGGTACCCTGACTGTATTTTCCCGTGACGTATATGCTCTTATTGATCCAGGTTCTACCTTCTCATATATTACTCCGTATATCGCTGATTGTGTTGGGGTGAGACCCGAGCCAATTAAACCTTTCGAAGTATTCACTCCGGTTGGTGATCCTGTAATAGCGAGGCAAGTATATAAGAACTGTGTAGTCATTATACGTGATCGTCAGACAAAGGCTGATTTGATTGAACTTGAGATGATAGATTTTGACGTAATTATGGGTATGGACTGGTTGGCGTCATGCTATGCTAATGTTTGTTGCCGGACAAAGGTAGTTCGATTCAAATTTCCGGAAGAGCCCATACTCGAGTGGAAGGGTAATACAGTTTCCCCAAAGGGTAGGTTTATTTCCTACCTTAAGGCAAGGAAGATGATAGCCAAGGGTTACATTTGTCATCTAGTTCGGGTTCATGATACGGAAACGGAAGTGCCAACTTTCCAGTCGGTTCCGGTAGTGAATGAATTCCCAGATGTGTTTCCCGACGAGTTACCAAGTCTTCCTCCAGAAAGGGAAATTGATTTTGCCATCGATGTATTGCCGGACGCCAAGCCTATCTCTATTCCTCCCTATCGAATGGCTCTAGCAGAGTTGAAGGAGCTAAAGGCACAGTTGAAAGACTTGCTCGAAAAGGGTTTCATTAGGCCCAGTTCATCACCATGGGGAGCACCGGTCTTGTTCGTGCGGAAGAAAGATGGGTCGCTACGAACGTGTATCGATTATAGACAGTTGAACAAGGCGACTGTGAAGAACAGATATCCCCTCCCCAGAATCGACGACTTGTTCGATCAATTGCAAGGTGCTAAATGGTTCTCCAAGATAGATCTGAGATCGGGTTATCATCAGGTGAGAATTAGGGAAGCAGATATTCCCAAGACTGCCTTCAGGACAAGATATGGTCACTACGAGTTTCGAGTAATGTCGTTCGGGTTGACGAATGCCCCGGAAGTGTTCATGAATTTGATGAATAATGTGTTCAGGCCGTTCTTAGACCTTTTTGTGATAGTGTTTATCGACGATATCCTGGTATATTCTCGCACAGAATCAGAACATGCAGATCATCTAAGAATTGTTCTTGGTGTTCTTCGAGATCGGGAATTGTATGCAAAGTTTTCAAAGTGCGAGTTTTGGCTAAATTCTGTTGCATTCTTGGGTCGTATTATTTCAGATGATGGTATCTGAGTCGACACTCAGAAAATAGAAGCTGTGAAGACTTGGCCAAGGCCTACGACACCCACAGAAGTTCGTAGTTTCCTTGGGTTAGCAGGATATTAGAGAAGATTTGTAGAGGGCTTCTCATCTATTTCAGCCCCGTTGACAAGGTTAACCCAGAAATCGGCTAAATTCCATTGGAGTGATGCCTGTGAGCGTAGCTTTCAAGAGTTGAAAAACAGGTTGACCTCAACACCAGTGCTAACACTTCCAGAAGGATCAGATGGCTACGTAGTATATTGTGATGCCTCCGGTGTGGGATTAGGCTGTGTATTGATGCATCATGGGAAAGTCATTGCATATGCCTCAAGACAGTTGCGAAAGCATGAACAGAATTATCCCACTCATGATCTTGAATTAGCCGCGGTCATTCATGTATTGAAAATATGGAGACACTACTTATATGGTGTGCACGTGGACATCTATACGGATCACAAAAGCCTTCAATATATTTTCAAACAGAAGGAGTTGAACCTGCGGCAAAGGCGATGGTTAGAATTATTGAAGGATTACGATGTGAACATTCTGTATCACCCAGGAAAGGCGAATGTAGTGGCAGATGCACTTAGCCGCCGATCGATGGGTAGTTTATGTGGAGTTCCTTCGGAAAAGCGAGAAATGGTTCGTGAGGTCCATCGGTTATCAAGTCTTGGCGTACGGCCAATTGATTCAGGAGATGCAGGTATTAGCGTTAATAACCCCACAGTTTCATCATTGAATCTAGAAGTGAAGGAACGACAATATGAAGATCCTCAGTTAAGCCATTATCGAGATCTAGCTCATGAAAAGGGAAAGTCTCCATTCGAAGTTTCTATAGAAGGGTTCCTTAGATATCAGGACAGGTTATGTGTACCGGATGTGGCAAACTTGCGCCAACGGATTTCAGAGGAAGCACATTATTACCGGTATTCTATTCATCCAGGTGCAACCAAGATGTACCATGATCTTAAATCGATATATTGGTGGGATGGCATGAAGCGAGATATAGCAGAATTTGTAGCCCAATGTCCGAATTGCCAGCAAGTAAAAGCCGAGCATCAAAAGCCAGGAGGCTTATTGCAAGCAATGGAAATTCCTACGTGGAAATGGGAAGACATTAATATGGATTTTGTGGTAGGATTACCCCGTACGCGAGGGAACTGTGACTCTATATGGGTGATCGTGGATAGACTCACGAAATCAGCTCATTTTCTCCCCGTTAGAACCACATACTCAGCGGAAGATTATGCTAAATTGTATCTCAAGGAGATTGTACGACTTCACGGTATTCCTTTGGCCATTATCATAGACAGAGGGGCACAGTTCACAGCCAAGTTCTGGAAGTCCTTTCAAGAAGGTCTAGGTACCCAAGTCAAGCTCAGCACGGCGTTCCATCCGCAGACCGACGGACAAGCCGAGCGCACTATTCAGACATTGGAGGATATGCTACGGGCATGTGTATTGGACTTTGGCGGTAGTTGGGATGAGCATTTGCCTCTTATTGAATTTGCCTATAATAACAGCTATCATTCCAGCATTCAAATGGCCCCGTATGAAGCCTTATATGGAAGAAAATGCAGATCTCCAATTGGATGGTTTGAAACCGGAGAAGTACAATTGATAGGCCCCGACTTAATCCAACAAGCGGTTGAAAAGGTTAAAGTGATTCGAGACCGACTATTAACAGCTCAAAGTCGCCAAAAGTCTTATGCGGACAACCGCCGATGGGATTTGGAATTTTAAGCTAACGATTGGGTATTTTTGAAAGTCTCGCCAATGAAGGGAGTGATGAGATTTGGTAAAAAGGAGAAATTGAGCCCAAGATACATCGGACCTTATAAAATTATCCGTAAGGTGGGTCGAGTAGCCTACGAATTGGACTTGCCTTCAGAGCTCGAATCTGTGCATCCAGTGTTCCATGTTTCGATGCTCCGCAAGTGTATGGGAGACCCAACGAGAATAGTTCCGATTGCTGATGTGCAAGTAACAGAGAAGCTAACATACGAGGAAAGGCCCATTGCCATTTTGGATAGACAAGTACGAAGGCTTCGGAATAAAGAGGTTGCTTCAGTCAAAGTGCTATGGCGGAACAATAATCGGGAAGAAATGACCTGGGAAGCGGAGGAGAAAATGAAATCTATGTACCCCCATTTGTTCCAATCCCTAGAAGAGAACCAAGATGAGACGTCGATGATGTAAGGTAGGTATGTTTTACCTTTATGTTTTTAGCCGTGTGAGGCTGTAAATGTGTCGATATTGTGATATAGCCGGTGAGGCGAAGATATTGTGGGTTGTGGTAATGGAAAAGTAGTATCCAATTTACAAAGGAAACTCTGGAAAAAATTTTCCAGAATCCCCAAGTGTCAAACATTCGAGGACGAATGTTCCAAAGGGGGGAAGAATGTTACACCTCGGAAGTTTTCCCGTCCTTGTATGACTAGTATATGATGTTTCACTAAGTCGGGAATGGCTAATTATGAAATCTCGGAAAATAATAAAGTTGCTGAGAAAATTCACTGCCAGTGGTCGTATATGGCACTATACGGACCGTATAGTGGTTTACGGACCGTATAGTGCAGTCATCCTTCAACCTGCCAAAAATCTCAACTTTCTGGAAATGTTGAATATGGTTAAATACGACCCAGTTTACGGCCCGTAAACTGGTTTACGGACCGTAAACCAGGTCGTAAACTGCCCTGTCCACTAGCCAAACTCTCTGTTTTTGGAGAATGCTTAAATACGTCCACATGGGACGGACCGTAAATCAGAATACGGTCCGTATACTGCACATTACGGTCACTGTTCATCCCGACAGAAGTTCATTAAACATCAGCTTTTGAGTTATTAAAAGGAACTAAGGCCTCATATTATTTCATTCTTCAGCAAGACAACTCAAGATACCTTTAGAACATTCCAAAATATTTTCTCCACAAGAATTCAAGAGAATCACAAGGAACATCAAGATGAACACCACCAAACTTATGAAATCAAGTGCAAGAACACATCAAGGGATCATCTAAGTCAAGAAATACCCAAAAAGGTGGAACTAGGGTTTTGGCTAATTGAAGTATTTTCACTTAAGGATCGTTCAACTATCATCCAAGGTAAGTTTTATGACTATTCCATGTTGTTTGAGGTATTGGAAAGCATAGACACTTGAAATGTAGAAGAACATAGAAATGGGTCATTATTGAGTGAATAGTGACATAAATGAATGATAGTGGAATTGAACTATGAATATTGAAGTGTCATGAATACAAATACGTTATAAATGATGTTTATATCATGAAACAAGCATTAAATGCATGAAAACACAAGGATAAGCTAGAGGTAGGAATAAGGGAAAATTGGAGGAAAATGGTGGATTTTGCCAATTGTATGTAAATGGCGAATGTTGAGTACGATATTGAGAGTAGTATCATAAATGTTGGGAGTGATATGGAACATGAGAAAAATGGTATGAACGAAGGAAGCGTTGTACGACTTTTCCTAGAATTTGCGATACGTTCTTGTAGTTAGTTACTAATGCTGATCCAAATTCTCTTATGAAGGTAACAACGTGATATTGAAGAAGAGCAAGTGAGCGATAGTATAGCTAAACGACCAGGTATGTGAGGCTAGTCCTTTCCTTCTGATGGCATGAATCTTGTAGTATGAAATTCCTATTCTCTTCATGAGTTCTTATAGTCCGAAAGGCTAAGAGTCTAACTCCTTAATGTCTATATAAGATGAGGAATACGATATGATGATGCTAGTATAATGACGATGTTAATTATCGCTTACACTCACCTTATGTACTAGTTCCTTCAAGGTGAGGCAGAGTATCAATAGTTGTTCCATAATGGAATCGGGGGATCACGACCTTATGTCACCCCGATAGAATAAAGTTGATCTTGAGCCTTATGCATGTATTACAATGAGATAAGTATTTTATGATGAGTATATTATTATTATTAGCATTTTATGATAAGCATGACATGAGCATTTCACACCGTGCCTAGTTGGCCGGGCAGTCACCGCCAAGACAGGCAGCTATACGGATACACCATGACCTTCGGGCATGGGCAGACACCACTAGTGGGCGGCATGAGATGGTACCCCGGACGCGGGAGGCCTGGACGCGGGCTAATATTATTGATTATCACACCGTTCCGACATGGACGGGCAGCTTGAATATGATGCATATATGTTATGAGGATGAGTATGAGTAAGATGGCACGCATGATTTCCTTTATGATTATCAGACAGATCCAGATATTTCATGTTGATGTGATCACTATATTGTTGATGTTTTCTTTCATTGTTTATGCTTCTCATACTCAGTACAACATTCGTACTGACGTCCTTTCTTCGGACGTTGTGTTCATGCCCACAGGTAGACAGAGAGGAGAGCTTGGCCCTGATCCTCAGTAGCAGTCAGCTGGTTGAAAGCACTCCATTGTCCGGAGGTGCTTAGGATTATCCTTTTGGTATATATATATGTATATTTTGGGCACGACGGATTCTTGTTCCGTCCATGTATATACAGTATGTTAGTAGAGGCTCGTAGATACGCAGTGTGGGTTAGATGGTCTCACAAGACGTTTTCATATGCATGTATATTATTTTGATGGCCGAAAGGCAATTGTATATAAAGTATTTATGTTTGCTAAATTATGATTTTCCTACAACTGGTATGTAAATTGATAAAAGAGTATTAAATGAGCAAGATAAGTGGTAGAGTGAGCGGTGCTCGGTAACTAGCTCCGGGTACACGTCGCGGCCCCTAGCTGGGTCGTGACAGTGAGCCAGAGTTGATAGATTCTTACATTTGAGGCAGAGTGGCAGGAGTGTTTGAGAGTACAGTCTTGAGTTTGATTCGTTGGCTAGGTACGCGCCTACTATTGTAGCCGATATGGCTGATAGAGTGCATCGTTATGTGATGGGGCTGGATCGTTATTTGATTGATGGCTGTATGGCAGTGGCTCTTCAGCCAGGTATTGATATTGCTCGGGTACAGGCATATGCACAGGGGGTAGAAGATCGACACAGAGGACGTCAGCCAGATAGAGATTACGACAGAGGCCAGCATAAGAGGGCTAGATCGGCTGGTTATCCTGGTGAGTTTCGAGGTAGGCAGCCTCAGCAGTATATTAGATATTCTTCCCAGCCAGCATGGAGGGCACCCCCACAGTTTACAGGTAGGATATTTGACAGCACAGGGTATTCAGGAGCCAGTCAGAGCTCCAAGGCTTCAGGTTCACAGATGAACAGGGGTTCGAGTCAGTGGAGGCCACCTTTGCCTCGGTGTTCTCGGTGTGGTGGGCTCCTTTCTGGGGAATGACGTTGTTACACCTCGGAAATTTCCCCGCGAACGTACAATAAAAAGTTGCAGGTTTGCACTTTGACCCAGTTGGTCGTAAAGTGGAATATGGCCTGTAAAGTGATTTACGGACCGTAAACTGCTATCGTCCTCCAACCTTTCAAAAATTTCAACTTTCTTTCACATGCTTCAAATGGTTAAAAACGACTTGGAATACGAACCGTAAATTGAAATACGGCCCGTAAACTAAGTCGTAAATTTCCATGATCTCCAGCATGCCTTTCTGGTTTTGATATGCTTAAATACGGTCGCGAAGGATGGACCGTAAACCAGAATATGGCCCGTAAAGTGGGTTTACGACCATTGTACACCTCAGTCACTGGTCATTCCGGAATAGATTTTAAGTCATTAGAAAGTGACCCAAACTCATTCAAATCATTTCATATTCACGATATTTATCTCTAGAAAATCCTAGAATACTCTCTACTCTTCAATTACAAGAACGCAAGGGAGATTGGTGATCAATTACATGAGACCCACGAAATCAAATGTGAGAATCACACTAAAGTTCATCCTTCTCAAGAAAACCCAAAAGGAGGGAAGTAGGGTTTTGGTGCTAGAGGAGTAAATCTATTCAAAGCTTGTTCAACTATCATCTAAGGTAAGCTTCATGACCATTTAATGTTGTTTAAGGTATTGGAAGGTTAAGATACCCGAATTGTAGAAAACCATAGCAAATTGGTCATAAATGAGTGAATAGTGCCATGAGTGAATGGTAGTTGAATTGAATCATGAATGTTAGTGTGTTGTGAGTATGAATACGTTATAAATGACATGTAGACCATGATATAAGAGTGATACATGAGAAAATATGATAGCGAACTCACAACCATAATTGTGGGAAAAATGAAGAGAAATGGTGGATCGTGGTCATTGTATATGAATGATTATTGTTGATTGCTATATTGTAATTGTTGTTGTGGGTGTTGGAAGTTGATATGAAATATCAAAAAAGTAGTATAAACAAAGGAAGTGCTGCCAAATTGTCTCTAGAAATAGTAGTGCGTTCTTATAGTTGATTAACTAACGTTAGTACGAATCCTCTTTTGAAGGTAGAGGCGTGACATTAAAGGAGAATAAACGAACGCTAGATTGTTTAAACGAGAAAGGTATGTGAGGCTAGTCCCTTCTTTCTAATGGCATGAATCCTATAGTGTAACTACTTTCTTATCCACGAGCCTATGTCTATAGTTAGCTACACAAGGTAATGAGTTAAAGAATAGAAATTCTAATGACGTTATTTATCTCTTACACTCACCTCATATGCTAATTCCTTCGAGGTGAGGTAGGATGTCAGTGATTGTTCTATAATGCAATCGGAGGATCACGACCTTACGTCACCCTGATAGAGCGTGGTTGATCTTGAGCCTTATGTATGTATGATGATAAGCTAAGCATATTGTGATGAGCATATGATGATACTACTATTACACCGCGCCTAATTGGCCGGGCAGTCACCGCCAAGGCGGGCAGCTATATGATACACCATGGCCAAATGGCATGGGAAGACACCACTAGTGGGCGGCATGAGATGTTACCCCGGACGCGGGAGGCCTGGACACAGGCTCATGTTGTGATTATCACACCGATCCGATATGGACGGGCAGTTTATACAAGATGCATATATAATATGATATGATGATGAGCATGAGTAAGACAGCATGATTTGTTTTCTTATACTTGGCAGTTAGATTATGATGTTCTATATGAGTATCTTCCTTATATCATTGTCTTACTTCATTGTTTATGCCTCTCAGACTAAGTACAATATTCGTACTGACGTCCGTTTTCTTTGGACACTGTGTTCATGCCCACAGATAGACAGAGAGGAGAGCTCGATCCAGATCCGCAGTAGCTGTCAGCTGAGTGGAAGCCCTCCATTGTCCTAGAGGTGGTTATGATTATTCTTTTGTGTATATATCACCATGTATATGTATTTTTTTGGGCACGATGGGGTCTTGTCCCGTCCCGATGTTCAGCACTCCAGTAGAGGCTCGTAGATACGCAGTGCGGGTTAGATGGTCTCACGAGATCACTACTGTATACATATCTATATTATTTTGATAGTCTAAGGGCACATGTACACGAAAGTATTTTATGTTTTCAGACGAAATATGATTTTCCTCCGCTATGAGTATAAAGATGATAAAACGAGCATTAAATGAGTAAAATGAGCGACAGAGCGAGCGATGCTCGGTGGTGAGCCCCGGGTACCCTTCGCGGCCCTTAGTTGGGTCGTGACAAAAGTGGTATCGGAGCAGTTCGATCCTAGGAGGTGTCTACGAGCCGCGTCTAGTAGAGTCTTGTTTATGGTGTGTAGCGCGCCACATCAATAAACAAGAGGCTACAAGGCATTTAGGAAAAATGACCATCTTTCTTCTATGAGATCGTGCGATAGAGCCGTGTATAAGATTTTATCCTCCCTAATAGTGTGTTATGATTTCAGAATTCTGCCAAAGGGAAAAGCTACAGCCACCCAAAAGGGCAAGATAATGACAAAGAGGCGGGTAGAAAGAGAGCCCCCAATGAATATTGAAGAGGGTGAATCACACAACGAGGCCTTGTCTAATAATTTTTCTACCCCGCCTAATGTGGGGGAACAAGGAGGAGCCCCAGCTCCAATTCCTCCGCCGGCTGCTTCGGGTCAACAAATGACCGAGGCCATTCAGCTATTGACACAATTGGTTGCCGCACAGGCACAACAACAAAATGTGGGTTCAAGTGACCGGGCAGCAAGTACCAAGGCCTGTGATTTTATGAGTTTAAATCCTTCGAAATTCTTCGGGTCCAAGCCGGATGAGGATCTGCAAAGTTTAGTAGATGAGATGTTAAGGACATTGAAGATTGTCCATGCCTCCGAGACCGAATTCGTGGAGTTGGCATCGTATAGACTCCGGGATATGGCGGTGTTGTGGTACAACAATTGGGTATTATTAAGAGGAGAGAACGCGCCTCCTCCGGTTTGGCAAGAGTTTGTGGATGCTTTTATTCGTCACTATTTGCCACCCGAGGTCCGCCGAGCTAGACCGGATAAATTTCTGAATTTGAAGCAAGGAAACATGAGTGCCCGGGAGTATAGCCTGCAATTTAATTCTTTGGATAGATATGCCTCAGATATTGTGGCCGACATGGGGGATCGGGTACATAGAATTGTAAGTGGCCTACGGCCACATTTATTCAGAGATTGTTTGACAGGTTCCTTACAAGACGGGATGGATATTTCCCGAATACAGCCCCATGCACAGAATTTGGAGAGGCGATAACAACAACAAAGAGGTGACCGTGATGTCGATAGAAGACAAGGCAAGAGGGTCAGATCCTTGGGAGCTAGCAGTGAACATAGAAGGGGATCAAGGCAGACATATTCTGGGTACTCAAGCCAGTCAGGGACAAGTGCACGTCCTCGATTCACAGGTAGGAGATTTGATCGCTCTTTCCGTTCAGGACAGGGCCAGAGTTCGAGGACTTCAGATTCCTAGCTCAGGGAAGATTATAGTCAGAGGAGACCCCCCCCCCCCCCCCCCCCCCGTGCCGCGATGCAACCAATGCGACAGATTACATTCCGGACAGTGTCGTCAGGGTTCGGATGCCTGTTATACTTGTGGTCAGGTGGGGCATATGATGAGGGATTGCCCGTCGATGAGTGGCAGAGTTGGAGTTCAGCCTATAGGTTCAGCAGGTGGCTCTTCATCAGTATGCCCAGTAGGGCAGACTCCCCAGATGATAGCAGGCCGAGGCAGAGGCCGGGATGCAGCATCTACTTCAGGTGCCACTCAGCCCCGTGTATATGCTTTAGCCGGACGGCAGGATCTCAAGTCCTCTCCGGACGTAGTTACAGGTATATTGTCTATATTCTCCCGTGATGTGTATGCATTGATAGATCCGGGTTCTACATTCTCTTATATTACTCCATATGTTGCTGGTTGTATTGGGGTGAAACCCGAGTCAATTAAACCCTTTGAGGTACTTACTCCGGTTGGTAATCCCGTGATAGCAAGACAAGTGTACAAAAATTGTGTCGTGATGGTATGTGATCGTCAGACCAAAGCTGACTTGATTGAGCTAAAAATAGTAGATTTTGATGTAATCGTGGGTATGGATTGGTTGGCGTCGTGCTATGCAAACGTTGATTGCCGCACAAAAGTGGTCCGATTCCAATTTCCAGGAGAGCCCATGCTTGTATGGAAGGGTAATACAACATCTACAAAGGGCAGGTTTATTTCTTACCTCGAGGCATGGAAGATGATAGCCAAGGGTTATGTTTATCACTTAGTCCGGGTTCATGATACCGAGGCAAAGCCGCCAACTTTCCAGTCAGTTCCGGTAATGAATACATTTCCAGATGTGTTTCCGGACGAACTTCCGGGCCTTCCACCAGAAAGAGAGATTGACTTCGCCATTGATGTGTTTCCGGACACCAAGTCTATTTCTATTCCTCCTTATCGAATGGCCCCGGCAGAATTAAAGGAGCTAAAGGCGTAGTTGAAGGACTTGCTTGAGAAAGGATTTATTAGACCCGGTTCATCACCATGGGGAGCACCGGTCTTGTTTGTGAGAAAGAGAGACGGTTCCCTGCGAATGTGCATCGATTATAGGCAACTGAACAAAGTGACGATAAGGAACAAATATCCTCTTCCAAGGATTGATGACTTGTTCAACCAGTTGCAAGGTGCCAAGTGGTTTTCCAAAATAGATTTGAGGTCGGGTTACCATCAAGTGAGAGTTAGACAAGCAGATATTCCTAAAACAGCCTTCAGAACGAGATATGGCCACTATGAATTTCAAGTGATGTCGTTCGGGTTGACTAATGCTCCGGCTGTGTTTATGAATTTGATGAACAACGTATTCTGGCCTCTCTTGGATCTATTTGTGATAGTATTTATTGATGATATTCTGTTGTATTCTCTCACGGAATCGGAACATGCAGATCATCTGAGAATTGTTCTTGGTATTCTTCGAGCCCGAGAATTGTATGCAAAATTTTCAAAGTGTGAGTTCTGGCTGAATTCTGTGACATTCCTGGGCCATGTCATTTCAAATGATGGTATTCGAGTCGACACCCAGAAAATTGAAGCTGTGAAGACTTGGCCAAGGCCTACGACGCCCACAAAAATCCGTAGTTTTCTGGGTTTGGCAGGTTATTATCGAAGGTTCGTAGAGGGTTTTTCGTCTATTTCAGCCCCATTGACGAAGCTAACCTAGAAGTCAGCAAAGTTTCAATGGGATGATGCTTGTGAGCGCAGTTTCCAAGAGTTGAAAAACAGGTTGACCTCAGCCCTGGTTCTAACACTTCCACAAGGGCCAGATGGCTATGTTGTGTATTGTGACGCTTCCGGTGTCGGATTGGGATGCGTATTGATGCAGCATGATAAGGTTATTGCATATGCTTCGAGACAATTGCGGAAACATGAGAAGAATTATCCAACTCATGATATCAAACTTGCTGCGGTCATTCATGCCTTAAAAATGTGGAGACATTATTTGTACGGTGTGCACGTTGATATCTATACAGATCACAAAAGTCTTCAGTATACCTTCAACCAAAAAGAGTTGAACCTGCGACAGAGGCGGTGGTTAGAATTATTAAAATATTATGATGTTAACATTTTATACCACCCCGGGAAGGCGAATATAGTAGCCGACGCACTTAGCCGCCGATCAATGGGCAGTTTATGTGAAGTCCCTCCGGAAAGGAAAGGGATGGTTCAAGAACTTCATCGATTAGCTAATCTTTGAGTGCGTGTAACTGATTCGGGCGATGTCGGGATTAGTATAAATGATTACACAATTTCGTCCTTTGATATGGAAGTGAAAGAACGGCAGTGCGAAGATCCACAGTTATGTCGTTATAGAGACACATCTCATGGGAAAGAAAAGTCTCCGTTTGAAGTTTCCATGGATGGAATTCTTAGGTACCGAGGCAGGTTATGTGTGCCGAATGTAGCGGAAATGCGCCGACGAATTTTAGAAGAAGCACATTGCTCTCGATATTCTATTCACCCAGGTGCAACCAAAATGTATCATGATCTCAAGATGATGTACTGGTGGGATGGCATAAAGAGAGACATAGCAGAATTCGTAGCACAATGTCCAAATTGCCAACAGGTAAAAGTTGAACACCAGAAGCCGGGAGGCTTGTTGCAAGTAATAGAAATCCCTACTTGGAAATGGGAAGTGATCAACATGGATTTCATCGTGGGATTACCCCGTTCCCATTGCAGGTATGACTCCATATGGGTGATCGTGGATAGGCTGGCGAAAGCAGCCCATTTTCTTCCAGTTAGGACCACGTACTCAACGGAAGACTATGCAAGGTTGTATCTCAAAGAAATTGTGCGACTCCATGGAATCCCATTATCTATTATCACAGATAGAGGAGCACAGTTTACAACTAAGTTCTGGAAATCTTTTCAAGAAGGTTTGGGCACGCAAGTGAAGTTTAGCACGGCATTTCATCCGCAAACTGATGGGCAGGCCGAGCGTACCATTCAAACTTTAGAAGATATGCTACGAGCGTGTGTGTTGGATTTCAGTGGTAGCTAGGATGACCACTTACCCCTTATTGAGTTCGCATACAACAATAGCTACCATTAAAGTATACAAATGGCTCCACATGAAGCTTTATATGGAAGGAAATGCAGATCTCCAATCGGATGGTTCGAAATAGGAGAAGCACAATTAGTGGGCCCTGAATTGATCCAACAAGCAATAGAAAAATTTAAGGTGATCCAAGATCGGTTGTTGACAGCTCAAAGTTGCCAAAAGTCCTATGCGGACAACCGCCGACGAGACTTGGAATTTCAAATTAATGATTTGGTATTTTTGAAAGTGTCACCCATGAAAGGGGTGATGAGATTTGGTAAGAAAGGGAAGCTAAGTCCCAGATACATTGGACCCTACAAAATCATTCGCTAGATGGGTCAGGTAGCCTATGAATTGGATCTACCTTCGCAGCTTGAATCAGTCCATCCAGTTTTCCACGTTTCGATGCTCCGGAAGTGCATTGGAGATCCCACCAATATTGTCCCGATAGCCGATGTGCAAATAACAGAAAAGCTAACCTATGAAGAAGTGCCTATTGCCATCCTAGATAGGCAAGTGAGAAAGCTTCGAAATAAAGAGGTAGCGTCAGTCAAAGTATTGTGGTGAAACAACAATCGGGAAGAAATGACTTGGGAAGCGAAAGAGAGTATGAAGTCCAAGTAACCACGCTTATTGCAACCCCCGGGAGAGATCCAAGACGAAACGCCGACGATATGAGGTATGTATGCTTTATTTTTATGCTTTTGGTCGTGTGTGGCCACAGATATGTTGATATTGTGATGTAGCCTTGTGAGGCGATGATATTATGGGTTGTTGTGACAGGTTGGTAGTGTCAAATTACAGGGGAAACTGTGGCGAAATTTTCGTAGAATCCCGAGTGTTTAACATTCGAGGACGAATGTTCCAAAAAGGGGGGAAGAGTGTTACACCTCGGAAATTTCCCCGCGAACGTACAATGAAAAGTTGCAGGTTTGCACTATGACCCAGTTGGTCGTAAAGTGGAATACGGCCCGTAAAGTGATTTTTGGACCGTAAACTGCTATCGTCCTCCAACCTTTCAAAAATTTCAACTTTCTGTCAAATGCTTCAAATGGTTAAAAATGACTTGGAATACGGACCGTAAAGAGAAATACAGCCCGTAAACTGAGTCGTAAATTGCCATGATCTCCAGCATGGCTTTCTGGTTTTGATATGCTTAAATACGGTCGCGAAGGATGGACCGTAAACCAGAATACGTCCCGTAAAGTGGGTTTACGACCACTGTACTCCTCAGTCACTGTTCATTGCGGAATAGATTTTAAGTCATTAAAAAGAGACCCAAGCTCATTCAAATCATTTCATATTCACGATATTTCTCTATAGAAACTCCTAGAATACTATCTACTCTTCAATTACAATAAATCAAGGGAGATTGGTGATCAATTACATGAGACCCATGAAATCAAGTGTGAGAATCACACTAAAGTTCATCCTTCTCAAGAAAACCCAGAAGGAGTGAAGTAGGGTTTTGGTGCTAGAGGAGTAAATCCATTCAAAGCTTGTTCAACCATCATCTAAGGTATGCTTCATGACCATTTCATGTTGTTTAAGGTATTGGAAGGTTAAGATACCCGAATTGTAGAAAACCATAGCAAATGGGTCATAAATGAGAGAATAGTGCCATGAGTGAATGGTAGTTGAATTGAATCATGAATGTTAGTGTGTTGTGAGTATGAATATGTTATAAATGACATGTAGACCATGATATAAGTGTGATACATGAGAAAATACGATAGCGAACCCACAACCATAATTGTGGAAAAAATGAAGAGAAATGGTGGATCGTGGTCATTGTATATGAATGATGATTGTTGATTGCTATATTGTAATTGTTGTTGTGGGTGTTGGAAGTTGATATGAAATATCAAAAAAGTAGTATAAACTAAGGAAGTACTGCCCAATTGTCTCTAGAAATAGTAGTGCGTTCTTATAGTTGATTAACTAACGTTAGTACGAATCCTCTTTTGAAGGTTGAGGCGTGACATTGAAGGAGAATAAACGAACGCTAGATTGTTTAAACGAGAAAGGTATGTGAGGCTAGTCCCTTCTTTCTAATGGCATGAATCCTATAGTGTAACTACTTTCTTATCCACGAGCCTATGTCTATAGTTAGCTACACAAGGTAACGAGTTAAAGTATAGACAGTCTAATGACGTTATTTATCACTTACACTCAACTCATATGCTAATTCCTTCGAGGTGAGGCAGGATGTCAATGATTGTTCCATAATGCAATCGGGGGATAACGACCTTACTGTCACACCCTAATCTCCCTAGGGTGTGATGGGCACCCAACCCCATATCCGGAGCCGAGCGAACCCTCAGACTCTTATTACATACATAATCTCTTCGCACTCTGAAATCAAATAAAAGTGAAATACATAGTAAGCTTTCAAAATCTTCCTTTTATCGCTTGATTCTGTTAATCAGTGAAAATGACAAACATAATAAATGCTTTTGCAAAATCCAGAAACTAGTCAAATCTGTAATCACATGGAATTTGTAACATAACATAAAATGACACATCGGCTGATCGAGCCGCTTACAAAACTAACATCCTATACCCACGACTCTGTCTACAAAGTCTCTAACTTCGAACAAAACATCACAGCACATATACTCTGACTCGGCAACACTCCAGGAGCAAATGGAGTTGCCACTCCAGCTGAAGCATCTTCTAGCAATGTCCTTTACTTATCTGGGTGTACCTGCGTGGCATGAAACGCAGCCCCCGAAGAAAAGGGGGTCAGTACGGAATATGTACTGTGTATGTAAAGCATGGAATATAGAAAACAGAACCATAATCGAAACAAGCAGTACAAAAGTAAGTACATTTTCAGAATACCAAAATGCTTATTTTCCAGAATGCAAATCGTGTATACCGATGTCATGCGTCAGAAGAAGCACAGAAAATAAGTGGATCATCCAGAGTGCCAAAATGCTTACTTTCCAAACACAGACCGTGCGTGCCAACATCGTATGTCATCATATACATACACACATAACTGATTCATATGTAACATAATAGTGTCGAGGAACGTACGGCCCGATCCATATATATAACATATTAGTGCTGAGGAACGTTCGGCCCGATCCACAAATGTATTTGCTGCGGAACGTGCAGCCCGATCCATATACACATATTATATTGTTGTGGCACGTGCAGAAGGTTAGTACAGACAGTAAGCACGATATGCAGAATAACAAAAACAACTTACTGGAAACACGAATCATGCATGCCAGGAATGGTATCCAGTCCTTTACGGGACCCGGGGAACGTGGCGCCACCCGGCCTTTGGCGCCACACACATCATACTCCAGAAGATTTGCTCCGTAATGTCCGTCACACGTCATAATATCACATCATAAGATCAAAATATACATATACACATATATGGTTCGGCGAACCATGAACACATCATAACACCGTAACACATCATACTCCGGAATACATATATGGCACCCGGCCCTCAAGCAAGGTACCCGGCGAACCATGCGCACGATATATACCGGCTTGGGACTCGGCGAAAGAGATAATAGTAGTATGCACGAGCAGAGTAGTGAGAAACCATATGCACATAAATCAAGACTCGATGAATAAGTATACTTACCGGCCCCTAAAGGCTCAGAAACAAGTTTTGGGTCAATCTGAATTAGTATAAGAAAGTTATGAACGTTTGAAGTACGGAACGTTCTACAAGCGTTTCAGAAGCCATTTTTGGAAAATCAAGGCCATAATCATGTCAAGTACCTTTCAGATATCGTTATGGATCAATTCAATTAGAGTTTTGGGGACCATATGCACATATCAAAAACTCTTGTTGCACAATTCACGGCATTTCATTTATATCCAATTTAATCACATATATTCAAGCTAACACCAATGATCCCACATTCAAGTATTAATATGAAATCTTTCTAACATGATTCAAGAATGCTTCTAACAATTCACATAATATTCCAACAACCCAATCAACATTTTACTTCACCTGAAACCTTTCAAATTCAACAAGAACAATGGCGACACATTCCCTTCTTTCAAGTTCATAAATTATACCTACAATTCGTCCAAGATCGTTAGTCTACATTCAAGGAGATTTACATAATCACCAGACATATTGTCACACACTTGTCTTAATCTTTCAAGTAAACTCACTTATAATCTGCCGAAATTTCGGCAGCATTTCCCCTGTAAATACACCATCCCCGAGAATCTAACTCGGCCAAATCAACAATCAACAATTCGAGAATTCAACTCGGCCAAACTATTAACAACATTGCCAAAAATCATACTAACAACTTCAACAATCAATCCCAAAACATATTCTAACATCAACAACTCTTGTTGCACAATTCATGGCATTTCATTTATATCCAATTTAATCACATATATTCAAGCAAACACCAATGATCCCACATTCAAGTATTAATCTGAAATCTTTCTAACATGATTCAACAATGCTTCTAACAATTCACATAATATTCCAACAACCCAATCAACATTTTACTTCACCCGAAACCTTTCAAATTCAACAAGAACAATGGCGACACATTTCCTTCTTTCAAGTTCATAAATTATACCTACAATTCACACACTAACAACATTATTTTCCATAAATACAAGAAGACTATATTCAAATTACAATAACTTCTAAAACAACTCTCCAACCATTACAACTTCACTAGAATCATTACACCTTCATTTTCATCATAGAATTCATGACAACAACAACCAAAATACTAGATAAAATTAATTCATCATCCCTATACAACACACGGCCAAGCTCTACACCACACGGCCACTACTCCAACACACAAAGTTCATGGTTTTCATTCATTTCTACATACTACAACATACCCAAACCATTCATAACATATAAAAGAAGATTAATTCTTACCTTTTTCCCTTAATTTCCCACTTGGCTAGAATTATGAACTTGCAACAAATAGAGATCTTCTCGCTCCAACACTTATACCATGTTAAAGAGGACCCTTGAATTAGTAGGAATGCTAGAAGAAAATATTTTTTTGGATCAAATTTGGAGGCTTCAAATTTTTTTATTTTTTTTTTCACCAAGGGCGAGTGGCCTTTTTCTTTGCCCTTCTCCAAGCTTCTTCTATTTTCCAAGTATTAAGAATGAAAAGTGTGACTAAATAATCATCTTTTTGGGAATATATATTAGGCCTCCATGTGGGCCTTGGGCCACCCCACATGGCCGGCCACTTTGGCCCAAATTAGTCAAGCCCACTTTCTTTCCCCTTTTTTTTTGTCTTGTAATTCATGAAAGTTTATTTTTTGAATTCCAAATTTTCCCTTAGCCTTCCCCCATATTTCTATGAATCATCTTACGAATTTCCCTTTTTACCGTTAGCCTTTCTCAATATTTCCATACTAGTAAACAACTTGTTCATCGAAATAATTTTGGAAAATAGTCTTGCCTTTGACTTTTCGCAATTATCTCGAATTATCCGAACGTACAAAATACGGGTTATAACACTTACGTCACCCCGATAGAGCGTGGTTGATCTTGAGCCTTATGTATGTATGATGATAAGCTAAGCATATTGTGATGAGCATATGATGATACTACTATTACACCGCGCCTAATTGGTCGGGCAGTCACCGCCAAGGCGGGCAGCTATATGATACACCATGGCCAAATAGCATGGGCAGACACCACTAGTAGGCAGCATGAGATGTTACCCCGGACGCGGGAGGCCTGGACGCAGGCTCATGTTGTGATTATCACACCGATCCGATATGGACGGGCATTTTGTACATGATGCATATATGATATGATATGATGATGAGCATGAGTAAGACAACATGATTTGTTTTCTTATACTTGGCAGTTAGATTCTGATTTTCCATATGAGTATCTTCCTTATATCATTGTCTTACTTTATTGTTTATGCTTCTCATACTCAGTACAATATTCGTACTGACGTTCGTTTTCTTTGGATGTTGTCTTCATTCCCACAGGTAGACAGGGAGGAGAGCTCGATCCAGATCCATAGTAGCTTTCAGTTGAGTGGAAGCCCTCCATTGTCCCGGAGGTGCTTATGATTATTCTTTTGTGTATATATCTCCAGTTGAGTGTATATATTTTTGGGCACGATGGGGTCTTGTCCCGTCCCGATGTTCAGCACTCCAATAGAGGCTCGTAGATACGCAGTGCGGGTTAGATGGTCTCACGAGATCACTACTGTATACATATCTATATTATTTTGATAGCCTAAGGGCACATGTTCACGAAAGTAGTTTATGTTTTCATACGAAATATGATTTTCCTCCGCTATGAGTATAAAGATGATAAAAAGAACATTAAATGAGTAAAATGAGCGACAGAGCGAGCGGTGCTCGGTGGTTAGCCTCGGGTACCCGTCGCGACCCCTAGCTGGGTCATGACAAAAGTGGTATCAGGTGCTTGTTTTTCGTGCGGCCGTCAAGGCCATATTATGAGAGAGTGTCCGTATAGAGGCAGTCCAGGTGGGGTGGCTCAGCCCACTGGATCGGTTGCTGGTTCATCTTCTTCTGTAGTTATGCACCTTATGGGGCACGGTATTCAAACATCAGCAGGCCATGGTAGAGGTCATGGCGGAGCTTCTAGTTCTAGCGATCCTTCGAACCGCATATATGCTTTGGCTAGTAGGCAGGATCAGGAGGCATCACCGAATGTGGTTACAGGTATATTATCGATTTTCTCTCGGGACGTATATGCATTGATAGATCCAGGATCCACCTTATCATATATATCTCCCTTTGTTGCTAGTAGAATCGGGATAAAACCTAAGTTGATAGAACCATTTGAAGTAGCTACACTGGTAGGAGATTCTGTCATAGTAAATCAAGTATATAGAAATTGTTCAGTGATTATATATAGTCGTCACACCGTGGCAGATCTGATAGAGTTAGATATGACAGAGTTTGATGTTATTATGGGTATGGATTGGTTAGCTTCTTGTTATGCTAACGTTGATTGTAGAGAAAGGATAGTTCGATTTCAATTCCCAGGAGAGCCGATTATACAGTGGATGGGGAATACAGCATCGCCGAGGGGTAAGTTTATTTCATACCTCGAGACAAGGAAGATGGTTAGAAAGGGTTATATTTATCATCTGGTTCGTGTGCCTGACTTGAAAGTAGAGGTACCAACTCTTCAGTCTGTCCCGATAGTTAATGAATTTCCAGATGTATTCCCAGACGAACTTCCAGGTCTTCCTCCTGAGCGGGAGATAGAGTTTACTATAGATGTATTGCTAGATACTCAGCCCATATCTATTCCTCCTTATAGAATGGCACCTGCAGAACTGAAGGAGTTAAAAGAGCAACTGAGGGACTTACTAGAAAAAGGCTTCATGAGGCCTAGCACATCACCTTGGGGAGCAACGGTATTGTTTGTGAGAAAGAAAGATGGGTCGCTCTGGATGTGTATTGATTATAGGCAGCTGAATAAAGTAACAATAAAGAATAGATATCCCTTCCCCAGGATTGATGATTTATTTGACCAGTTGCAGGGTGCTAAATGCTTTTCGAAGATAGACTTACGATCATGCTATCATCAGGTAGAGTGAAGGAGACAGATATTCCGAAGACTGCATTCAGGACCCGATATGGGCATTATGAGTTTAGAGTGATGTCTTTTGGGCTGACTAATGCTCCAGCGGTATTTATGGATTTAATGAACCAGGTGTTTAAACCATTCCTAGATATGTTCGTGATTGTATTTATCGATGATATTCTGGTCTATTTACGTTCAGAAGAGAAGCATGAAGATCATTTGAGGACGGTACTTAAGGTGCTCCAACCCCAGAAGTTGTATGCTAAGTTTTCTAAATGTGAATTCTGGTTGACTTCAGTAGTATTCTTGGGGCATATTGTTGGAGTTGATGGTATTCGGGTAGATACACAGATGATCGAGGCTGTAAAGACTTGGCCTAGACCTACGACACCTATTGAGGTACGTAGTTTTCTGGGGCAAGCAGGATATTACAGGAGATTTGTAGAAAAGTTTCCAGTTGCTAAGGCTAACTCAGAAGGCAGCTAAATTCCAGTGGACCGTTGTTTGTGAGCAAAGTTTCCAGTTGCTGAAAGACAAGCTGACTACGGCTCCAGTCTTAACTCTTCCAGAGGGACCAGATGGCTATGTTATTTATTGTGATGCTTCAGGTGTTGGACTAGGTTTTGTATTGATGCAGCATGGCAGGGTTATAGCCTATGCTTCCCGACAGCTCAGAAAGCACGAAAGGAATTATCCTACTCATGATCTGGAGTTACCAGCGGTAATTCATGCCTTGAAGATATGGAGGCATTACTTATATGGTGTTCATGTTGAGGTTTATACGGATCACAAGAGTCTCCAATATATCTTTAAGCAGAAAGAGCTGAATTTGTGACAGAGGCGGTGGTTAGAGTTATTAAAAGATTATGATGTTTATATCCTTTTTACATCCGGCATTTTTGCATATTCAAAAAAAAAAATTGAGATAACTTGACTTGTAATGAATAAGGCCATATTTGGACCTTACTTGGTATGAATGTGTCGGCTATGATAACATTGGTGTGGAATTACGAAAGGAGGCCAAGGGCAAAATGGGAATTTTGGAAACTTGTTCCATGAATTACAATTAGTTAGCCAACAATTGGGCTTAAAAACAAATAAGAGAAGTGAGGTCCAAAAAGGGAGGCCCAACCGGCCACTATTGGCCCAAGTCCATGGAAATTAATTAATTTCCATGGGACATTATATGTTCATCTATATCCAAAGAAGCTTCAAGAAAAAGCAAAGTAAAAACAAGAACAAAAAAAAGGAAGGTCACGGCTAGAGAGAAAGAGAAAGAGAAAAAGAAAAGAAAAATTTTTGGAGCTCAATCCTTGGTTCAAAAATCCATTCCTTGTGAGATTATTACTAAGTTCAAGGTCTTCTACAAAGTGACATAATTATATTGGCAAGAAAGAAACCTTAACCCCAAGTGAAGAACTTGAAGAAAGGTAAGGATTTTATGCTTTTGTTGTGTTATGGAAGGTATATGTATGTTGTAGTGTGTGTAAATGAATGAAAAGCATGAAAATCTTGTGGGTTGTGAATGGGTGTGTATGGTCGTATGTATGTATATGTTGAATGTCTATAGTGACTTGAAATTATGTTGTAATCTAGTTGTAGTTAATGTGGGAATTGTATTAGAAATGAAAGTTGAAGGAATTAATGGAAGTTGGAGAATATAGTATGTGGCCGTGTGGTGTATGTTGATGATGGGAGGTGAACTAAATTTTGTTAATATGTTAATTGTGTTGTAGTGAAGTGAATGGAAAGATAATAGTCTTCGTTGTCATGGAGAAATGGTTATTAAGTTGTTGTAGGAAAACATGCAACTTTATTATAATTAGGTAAATGCGGAAGTGAAAGAAGGAAGATGCAAATTATGGTTACCATTGATGAAGTTGGAGGGTAAGAATACGTTATGGATGTTTATGCTAAAAGATTGGAAGTTGTGGGCGGAATATGCCCGTGGTAGGGAACTTGTATATTGCGTATATCTTGTGTATATCTTGTTAAAATGGTATGATATGCCCCTGAAATATGTTGTAATGATCTTGATATAAGTGTTGAATATGAAAATGGTAGGATTGGTTGGGAAGTGTAAGGTTGAAATGAAAGATGTTATGTTATGTCGGAAAGATGGCTAGTAGGCCATACTATGTGTTTTGTGATACTTGTTGTTGTTATTGATGTTGTTGTTGGGTTGCTGTGTTGATATATTAAGCCGAGCTAAGTCTCGGGGATGTTATATGTATAGGGGAAATGCTGCCGAAATTTCGGTAGGCAAGTATGTAATAAGTTTGGATTATTGAAAAGCTTGAATTTGACATTTGGCAAACATGACCATTTGTAGATTCTGGACGAGATTGGAATCGAAGCCAAGCGAGCGTAAAGCGCAATCGAGGTATGTAAAGCCTTCCCCTTTATTCTTAGGCATGTTCTGGATGTAATAGGCTCGGCCGCGAGCCTTAAGTACGACTCCGTTCCTCGGAATTCGAGATGGAAATCCGCTCCAATTCCTTCAGTAAGATTGAATCAATTCTCTTATAACTTGTCCCTAAAGTGAACCTTTGTATAAAACTTTCCTAAACGGAGTCGGAATACTTCCAAATGATTATGGATGACCTCATAAGGTCTATTATCAGTAATTTACATATGTCGCCTCGAGTTGGTCCGAGGCGGGCCCACAAGGCCCGATGCCTTCTGTATAACCTTAATTACTTTGGTTCTGTCCGATTTTCTCAGAAAACATCTGGACTATTATTGTGATTATGAAATGACTATTTTTATGCAAATCTTACAAAATGATTTCTGGACATCCGAGAATCTGATCCTGATAATAATCTGTCGTGCCTTCCCAAGTAGGATAGATGTTACATCCGGCATTTTTGCATATTCGAAAAATTCAAAATAATTTGGCTTGTAATGGACAAGGCCACATTTGGACCTTGCTTGGTACGAATGTGTCGGTTATGAATACATTGGTGTGGAATTACGAAAGGAGGCCAAGGGAAAAGTTGGAATTTTGGAAACTTGTGCCATGAATTACGAAAAATTAGCCAAGTGGACTAAAAAAAAAAAAAGAGAAACAAGGCCCAACAAGGGAGCCCAACCGGCCATGGTGGGTGAAAATGGCCCAAGTCCATAATTTAATTATGTGATATTATATATATGCATCCCTATCCATAGAACCTTCAAGAAAAAATAAAGCAAAGCAAGAACAAAAAAGAGGAGAGGGTTCGGGTGAGAGAGAAAGAGAAAAAGAAAAATAAATTCTTGGAGCTTAATCCTTGGTCCAAAAATTCATTTCTTGTGAAATTATTACCAAGTGCAAGACCCTCTACAAGATAGTGTAAGTATTTTGGCAAGAAAGTGATTTTGTAGCAAGTGGAAAACTTGAAGAAAAGGTGAGAAACAATTCATTTTCTTATGTTATTAAGTTTGGTTTATGTTGTAATATGTAGAATTGAGTAGAGTGTATGGAAATATGGAAGTTTGTAAAGTGGGTATGTTGTTTGAAAGTTGGCCGTGTGTATGCATGAATTGCATGTCCATAATGACTTGTATTTTTGTTGAAATCTAGTGTAGTTATGGTAGAAATTCTATTAGAAATGAAAGTGGAATGAATTAGTGAAAGTTGGAGAATATAGTATGTGGCCGTGTGGTGTGTGTGGATGATGGAGTGTGAATTTAATCTTGTTAGTGTGTTATGGTGAAATGAATGGAAAGATAATAATCTTTATTGTCATGGAAAAATGGCTATTAAGTTGTTGTAGGAAAACATGCAACTTTGTTATGGTTTATGTAAAAATGGAAATGAAAGTATCAAGAGGCAAATTATGATTAATGTTGATGAATTTGGAAGATGGAAATGTAATATGAACATGTAAGTTGAAGGTTAGGAGAATTGGATAAATTGTGGCTTTGATGGAAAGTTTGTATGTTTGTATATCTTATGTATATCTTGTGAGAATGGTATGGTATGCCTCCGCATCGTGTTATAATGACCTTGATGGGTGATGAATATGAAAATGGTAGGATTGGTTTGGAAGTGTAAGGTTGAAATGAAAGATGTTTCGTTATGCCGGAAAGACGGCTAGTAAAGCCATATCGTGTATTATGTTATGCTTGTTGTTGTTATTGATGTTGTTTCTGGGTTGCTGTGTTGATGAACCAAGCCGAGCTAAGTCTCGGGGATGTTATATATATAGGGGAAAAGCTGCCTAAATTTCGGTAGGCAAGTATGTACTAAGTTTGGAGTCTTAAAGTTTGAAACTAACAATTGGTAAACTTGACCATTTCTAGATTTTGGACGAAATTGGAATCGAAGCCAAGCGAACATAAGGTGCAATCGAGGTATGTAAAGCCTTTCCCTTTTTTCTTAGGCATGTTCTGGATGTAATAGACTCGGCCGCGAGCCTTAAGTACGACTCCGTTTCTCGGAATTCGAAATGGAAATCCGTTCCAATTCATTCAGTACAATTGAAACCATTTCCTTATAAAATGCCTTCAAAGCGAACTTTTGCACGAAACCTTCCCAAACGGAGTCGGAACACTCCCAAATGATTATGGATGACCTCATAAGGTCTATTATCAGTAATTTACATATGTCGCCTCGAGTTGGTCCGAGGCGGGCCCACAAGGCCCGATGCCTTCTGTATAACCTTAATTACTTTGGTTCTCCGATTTTCTCAGAAAACATCTGGACTATTATTGTGATTATGAAATGACTATTTTTATGCAAATCTTACAAAATGATTTCTGGACATCTGAGAATCTGATCCTGAAAATAATCTGTCGTGCCTTCCCAAGTAGGATAGAGGCGCATATTATGAACACTATCTGAATACTCTGACTTGACTCGCCATATTGTCTTCCTCAATATGATTGGGTCTGTATAATGATTTGTAAGTATGTGGTCTCTCATTAATCAGTTCGTGCATGTGCTATGATTCCTTTCACCGGATCCCGGGCCGGTTGATATCGTGCGGATGGGCCGCCGAGTCCCTTGTCGGGGGCCGGGTCCCATGTATGAATTCCGAAGTATGATGTGTTCGGTTCTGGGGTACTGTGGTACATGTCGTTCCCGGTTACCGTGTATATGTTACGAAGTATGATGTATCCGGTTTCCCGGCGTGTGATCTGTCCTCGGGGTTACCGTGGTTATGATATGATGTGTTATGTGACGGAGATGTTCGAAGATATGAAATCTTCTGAAATATGATATGTTGTGGCGCCAAAGGCAGGAGTGGCAACCACGTTCTTGTGCCCTATTATGATCCTGTCCGGTATCCTTCCGTCTGTCTGTCTGAACTACGACTCTGTCCGGTATATCTCTGTCTGTTCGTTGGATAACAATTCCGTTTGCTATACTTCTGTGCTTCTGATTCAGACCATGATTATGTTTGTTATGTTTCCGCTTTACATGCTTAGTACATATTTCGTACTGACCCCCGGTTCTTCGGGGGCTGCGTTACATGCCCGCAGGTACAGACGCACCTGGAGATACACCGCCACTCTAGGACTCAGATTCTGCTATTTTGAAGAGCTTCTTTGATCCGGAGCGAATACTTTTGGTATATATCTTCTGACATCTGTATATTCTGTATGTATGATAATTCTGGGTACGGCGGGGCCCTGTCCCGTCATATGACTCTGTATGTCTGTTAGAGGCCTGTAGATATGTTTGTGGGTTAGGGTCTTTCTGTACGGATGTGTGTATAGGTTGTGTTTGGGGCGATCCCATTCGTCGCGGCGGCCGGTCCGCATATGTTTATATGTTGCTTTGTTGGCCAGTGTGGCCTTTGTTGGTATTTTCTGTGCGCAGGGTTATTTTGGATAGTCTGTAAAACAAAGGAAACTCTGCCAAAATTTTTCTGGAAATTATCCAAATTTGAAATATAACCTTGACGGCTTCTGCTTTATATTTGAATGCATTTGATAACCTTTGAGATAGCATTGGATAGATGTGTTTGGGTGCCCAGATCGGGTACGTATGGGTATCCAATTAGGATACCAGTCGCGGCCCACGGGGTTGGGTCGTGACAATAGAGGAGCGTATTATGAACACTATCCGAATACTCTGATTTGACTCGCCATATGGCCTTCTTCAATTTGATTGGGTCTGTATAATGATCTGTATGTATGTGGTCTCTCATTAATCAATTCGTGCATGTGCTATGATTCCTTTCACCGGATCCCGGGCCGGTTGATATCGTGCGGATGTGCCGCTGAGACCCTTGTCGGGGGCCGGGTCCCATGTATGAATTCCGAAGTATGATGTGTTCGGTTCCGGGGTACTGTGGTACATGTCGTTCCCAGTTACCGTGTATATGTTACGAAGTATGATGTGTCCGGTTTCCCGGCGTGTGATCTATCCCCGGGGTTACCGTGGTTATGATATGATGTGTTATGTGATGGCGATGTTCGAAGATATGAAATCTTCTGAAATATGATATGTTGTGGCGCAAAGGCAGGAGTGGCGACCACGTTCTTGTGCCCTATTATGATTCTGTCTGTCTGATTGGATTCTGATTCTGTCTGTCCGTATGGATTATGATTTCATCCGTCCGTCTGGACTATGATTCTGTCCGGTATCCTTCCGTCTGTCTGTCTGAACTACGACTCTGTCAGGTATATCTCTGTCTGTTCGTTGGATTACGATTCCGTTTGCTATACTTTTGTGCTTCTGATTCAGACTATGATTATGTTTGTTATGTTTCCGCTTTACATGCTCAGTACATATTTCATACTGACCCCCGGTTCTTCGGGGGCTGCGTTACATGCCCGCAGGTACGGACGCACCTGGAGACACGCCGCCAGTCTAGGGCTCAGATTCTGCTATTTTGGAGAGCTCCTTTGATCCGGAGCGTGTACTTTTGGTATATATCTTCTGACATCTGTACATTCTGTACGTATGGTAATTCTGCGTACGGCGGGGCCCTGTCCTGTCATATGATTCTGTATGTCTGTTTAGAGGTCTGTGGACATGTTTGTGGGTTAGGGTCTTTCTATACGGATGTGTGTATAGGTTGTATTTGGGGCGATCCCATTCGCCGCGGCGGCCGGTCCGCATATGTTTATATGTTGCTTTGTTGGCCGGTGTGGTCTTTGTTGGTATTTTCTGTGCACAGGGTTATTTTGGATAGTCTGTAAAATAATGGAAACTCTGCCAAAAAATATTTCTGGAAATTATCCAAATTTGAAATATAGCCTTGACGGCTTCTGCTTTATACTTGAATGCGTTCGATGACCTTTGAGATAGCATTGGATAGATGTGTTTGGGTGCCCAGATCGGGTACTAGTCACGGCCTACGGGGTTGGGTCGTGACAGAAGTGGTATCAGAGCGGTTAGTTCTCGGTATGTCTTCAGGCCGTGTCTAGTAGAGTCTTGTTTATCGGTGTGTTGTGCACCACATCTATAAACAGGAGGCTACAGGGCATCTAGGATGTTACCCTTCTTTGGAATCTTAGATCGTGCGATAAAGCTGTATGGTTAGGATGTTTCTTTCCTACGAATTGTTGTATGTACAGCAAGGCTCCAAAAAGAGCAGCAGTGTCAGTATTTGGGGAAAATGTTTCTGACCCTCTTCCTGCAGGTGATTGTAGATTGACAAGAATGAAGAGGACTGCTTCTGATGATGGGGGTGGGGGTGCTAAGAAGGCCCCTGGGATATCACCAGGACCGAGTAGGTAGATCCCCAGCTACTCAATTGAGACAGACCCTTCGGAGGATCCAGAGACAATTCCTCCAGAGTTTCTGATTCCCAGAGCAGAGGATCCCAGAGAAGATAGTTATGATACTGACCCTTCGGAGGATCCGGCGACGATACCTCCAGAGCTTCTTACTCCCTGGGAGGAGGAGGTTTCCGGGGATGTGCCAGCAGCTCCTATGATAGAGCACTATGTTAGACAGGCTTCCCCGGAGAGTGTCACGCCCTACTCCAGTCCATTGTCCTGGCCATCAGTGAACCAGGAATTGCCGGGCTACCTATACTCCTCTAATTCAGACGCAGGTAATAGCGGGGGCCAGGCGAGTGGGGGCCAGACAGACGATGATGATGATGGACACAGTTCCCACGGCAGCTCCCCAGGTTAGACCCGAGATTGATCATTTATGAGTACATAAGTTTCCTAGAATTTCCGATGTGTATATGATATCTGTAAAATATTATTCGATGACGACGACGGAAAGTTTAAAAGGATTAAAGACCTAGTGGTTAAAAGCAAGGGTGACTGAGATGTCCCCACTATCAGTGTGAATCTAGAAACCCCAGATAAAGGTGAATATTGAAGATTCAGAAAGACAACATGATAATTGTATGGTTTAGCCCGGGGTGGGACCCGCTACGAGAAGTTTTCGAAAATTTACTAAGATCCCGATCTGCCCTAAATTACGTGACGAAGGTCGTGCGGGGCAGTCGACGAAATTATACTGGCCTTAATGGGTCCAAATGCATGAAAATTTCAAGGTTAAGCGTGCTAAGGCTAGAGCAATTCTGGGATGGGTGACCCCCCTGGGAAGGATACTAAATTTTTTACAAGTGCAAGTATAAGATGAAAATGGAAATGTGGGGTACCCTAAAGGAAAAGAGGATGTGTGGAATAGCTAGCGCCCTTACAGAAGTCGCGCGGACTGAGGCGGACCAAATGGGCGAAAAGAAAAAGTGCAATACTGCTCGGGAAATTTTGCAAATTTGAATAACGATCGGAGACGTTCGCAAGTAAGATATTAGTAAATGTATATGTATGTGTATGATTTTCGTCTGGTGACCATATAGATCAAGAGCTGAGTCCCGGCGACTAATGTTGTGATAGACGAAAAGTTTTACTAAACCGAATGCATGAAACGAAGCGGAGGTGAGGACACGAATGTTGTCAAAAACCCAATTACATTATAACTTTGTCTAGTGCGGCGATATCTGGAACAGAAAATGAGTATGGATAGTAGCAAAGATGAAAGATAAGAGATGTGATTAAGCGAAAACTTTCGAAAGAGCTGGCAAGCGACCCGTAAGACGATTTGTATGACAATTTGACGAACAAGTTTATGGATGAGTGAACAGGTTTTGAAGAGATAATCCGTTGTATAATTGTCAGGGTGAATAATGAAATGTCGACAAAGGGAAATTTTCGCAAATCACTAGAGCCTTAATAAGAGTGGTCTGGTCCTAATCAAAACTCTGTTTGCTGTACTTCTGCACCTCTGATTCTGATGAGGTTCTGTCTATTACGCCTCTGTACGTCTGACTTTGATCACGAATCTGTCTGATACATTTCTGTCCGTCTGACTCTGAACACGGATCTGTCTGACATACTCCCATACGTCTGATTCCGACTACGAATCTGTCCGCCATAGTTCAGTACATCTGACTCTGATTATGAATCTGTCTGATATGCTTTCGTACGTCTGGCTCTAGTTATGAATTTGTTTGATATGACGTAGGAATACGATAACGTTATAAGCATCCGAGGAATGTGACAAGAGGTGATATTAAGTATAATGTTTGAAAAACTTTGAAGGAAAAGAAGAAGGGACACAACGTCGGTGAAAGAGCGAAAAGCATTCATCCGTTACTAGAATATAGTTCATGGCCCAATGACTGTGTGGGATATGAGAGAATACGTTATGAAAGCATATGAGTCAGTAATGTGAAGAATTACTCCATCATTTTGGTAAAGAATCCATATCGGAAAGTCAACAAAGGACGATTATAAAACGAACCTTCCCGAAGTAGTATGACGCCCCATGAGGTCAATTTAACATTCGAGGACGAATGTTTTAAAGGGGGGGAGGATGTTACATCCGGCATTTTTGCATATTCAAAAAAAAAAATTGAGATAACGTGACTTGTAATGAATAAGGCCATATTTGGACCTTACTTGGTATGAATGTGTCGGCTATGATAACATTGGTGTGGAATTACGAAAGGAGGCCCAAAAAGGGAGGCCCAACCGGCCACTATTGGCCCAAGTCCATGGAAATTAATTAATTTCCATGGGACATTATATGTTCATCTATATCCAAAGAAGCTTCAAGAAAAAGCAAAGTAAAAACAAGAACAAAAAAAAAAGGAAGGTCACGGCTAGAGAGAAAGAGAAAGAGAAAAAGAAAAGAAAAATTTTTGGAGCTCATTCCTTGGTTCAAAAATCCATTCCTTGTGAGATTATTACTAAGTTCAAGGTCTTCTACAAAGTGACATAATTATATTGGCAAGAAAGCAACCTTAACCCCAAGTGAAGAACTTGAAGAAAGGTAAGGATTTTATGCTTTTGTTGTGTTATGGAAGGTATATGTATGTTGTAGTGTGTGTAAATGAATGAAAAGCATGAAAATCTTGTGGGTTGTGAATGGGTGTGTATGGTCGTATGTATATATATGTTGAATGTCTATAGTGACTTGAAATTATGTTGTAATCTAGTTGTAGTTAATGTGGGAATTGTATTAGAAATGAAAGTTGAAGGAATTAATGGAAGTTGGAGAATATAGTATGTGGCCGTGTGGTGTATGTTGATGATGGGAGGTGAACTAAATTTTGTTAATATGTTAATTGTGTTGTAGTGAAGTGAATGGAAAGATAATAGTCTTCGTTGTCATGGAAAACTGGTTATTAAGTTGTTGTAGGAAAACATGCAAGTTTATTATAATTAGGTAAATGCGGAAGTGAAAGAAGGAAGATGCAAATTATGGTTACCATTGATGAAGTTGGAGGGTAAGAATACGTTGTGGATGTTTATGCTAAAAGATTGGAAGTTGTGGGCGAAATATGCCCGTGGTAGGGAACTTGTATATTGCGTATATCTTGTGTATATCTTGTGAAAATGGTATGATATGCCCCTGAAATATGTTGTAATGATCTTGATAAGTGTTGAATATGAAAATGGTAGGATTGGTTGATAAGTGTAAGGTTGAAATGAAAGATGTTATGTTATGTCGGAAAGATGGCTAGTAGGCCATACTATGTGTTTTGTGATACTTGTTGTTGTTATTGATGTTGTTGTTGGGTTGCTGTGTTGATATATTAAGCCGAGCTAAGTCTCGGGGATGTTATATGTATAGGGGAAATGCTGCCGAAATTTCGGTAGGCAAGTATGTAATAAGTTTGGATTATTGGAAAGCTTGAATTTGACATTTGGCAAACATGACCATTTGTAGATTCTGGACGAGATTGAAATCGAAGCCAAGCGAGCGTAAAGCGCAATCGAGGTATGTAAAGCCTTCCCCTTTATTCTTAGGCATGTTCTGGATGTAATAGGCTCGGCCGCGAGCCTTAAGTACGACTCCGTTCCTCAGAATTCGAGATGGAAATCCGCTCCAATTCCTTCAGTAAGATTGAATCAATTCTCTTATAACTTGTCCCTAAAGTGAACCTTTGTATAAAACTTTCCTAAACGGAGTCGGAATACTTCCAAATGATTATGGATGACCTCATAAGGTCTATTATCAGTAATTTACATATGTCGCCTCGAGTTGGTCCGAGGAGGGCCCACAAGGCCCAATGCCTTCTGTATAACCTTAATTACTTTGGTTCTGTCCGATTTTCTCAGAAAACATCTGGACTATTATTGTGAATATGAAATGACTATTTTTATGCAAATCTTACAAAATGATTTTTGGACATCCGAGAATCTGATCCTGATAATAATCTGTCGTGCCTTCCCAAGTAGGATAGATGGTACATCCGGCATTTTTGCATATTCGAAAAATTCGAAACAATTTGGCTTGTAATGGACAAGGCCACATTTGGACCTTGCTTGGTACGAATGTGTCGGTTATGAATACATTGGTTTGGAATTACGAAAGGAGGCCAAGGGCAAAGTTGGAATTTTGGAAACTTGTGCCATGAATTACAAAAAATTAGCCAAGTGGACTCAAAAAACAAAATAAGAGAAACAAGGCCCAACAAGGGAGCCCAACCGGCCATGGTGGGTGAAAATGGCCCAAGTCCATAATTTAATTATGTGATATTATATATATGCATCCCTATCCATAGAACCTTGAAGAAAAAATAAAGCAAAGCAAGAACAAAAAAGTGGAGAGGGTTCGGGTGAGAGAGAAAGAGAAAAAAATAAATTCTTGGAGCTTAATCCTTGGTCCAAAAATTCATTTCTTGTGAAATTATTACCAAGTGCAAGACCCTCTACAAGATGGTGTAAGTATTTTGGCAAGAAAGTGATTTTGTAGCAAGTGGAAAACTTGAAGAAAAGGTGAGAAACAATTCATTTTCTTATGTTATTGATTTGGTTTATGTTGTAATATGTAGAATTGAGTAGAGTGTATGGAAATATGGAAGTTTGTAAAGTGGGTATGTTGTTTGAAAGTTGGCCGTGTGTATGCATGAATTGCATGTCCATAATGACTTGAATTTTTGTTGAAATCTAGTGTAGTTATGGTAGAAATTGTATTAGAAATGAAAGTGGAATGAATTAGTGAATGTTGGAGAATATAGTATGTGGCCGAGTGGTGTGTGTGGATGATGGAGTGTGAATTTAATCTTGTTAGTGTGTTTTGGTGAAATGAATGGAAAGATAATAATCGTTATTGTCATGGAAAAATGGCTATTAAGTTGTTGTACGAAAATATGCAACTTTGTTATGGTTTATGGAAAAATGGAAATGAAAGTATCAAGAGGCAAATTATGATTAATGTTGATGAATTTGGAAGATGGAAATGTAATATGAACTTGTAAGTTGAAGGTTAGGAGAATTGGATAAATTGTGGCTTTGATGGAAAGTTTGTATGTTTGTATATCTTATGTATATCTTGTGAGAATGGTATGGTATGCCTCCGCATCGTGTTATAATGACCTTGATGGGTGATGAATATGAAAATGGTAGGATTGGTTTGGAAGTGTAAGGTTGAAATGAAAGATATTTCGTTATGCCGGAAAGACGGCTAGTAAAGCCATATCGTGTATTATGTTATACTTGTTGTTGTTATTGATGTTGTTTCTGGGTTGCTGTGTTGATGAACCAAGCCGAGCTAAGTCTCGGGGATGTTATATATATAGGGGAAATGCTGCCGAAATTTCGGTAGGCAAGTATGTACTAAGTTTGGAGTCTTAAAGTTTGAAACTAACAATTGGTAAACTTGACCATTTCTAGATTTTGGACGAAATTGGTATCGAAGCCAAGCGAACATAAGGCGCAATCGAGGTATGTAAAGCCTTTCCCTTTATTCTTAGGCATGTTCTGGATGTAATAGGCTCGGCCGCGAGCCTTAAGTACGTCTCCGTTTCTCGGAATTCGAAATGGAAATCCGTTCCAATTCCTTCAGTACAATTGAAACCATTTCCTTATAAAATGCCTTCAAAGCGAACTTTTGCACGAAACCTTCCCAAACGTAGTCGGAACACTCCCAAATGATTATGGATGACCTCATAAGGTCTATTATCAGTAATTTACATATGTCGCCTCGAGTTGGTCCGAGGCGGGCCCACAAGGCCCGATGCCTTCTGTATAACCTTAATTACTTTGGTTCTGTCTGATTTTCTCAGAAAACATCTGGACTATTATTGTGATTATGAAATGACTATTTTTATGCAAATCTAACAAAATGATTTCTGGACATCTGAGAATCTGATCCTGATAATAATCTGTCGTGCCTTCCCAAGTAGGATAGAGGCGCGTATTATGAACACTATCTGAATACTCTGACTTGACTCGCCATATGGCCTTCCTCAATTTGATTGGGTCTGTATAATGATTTGTATGTATGTGGTCTCTCATTAATCAGTTCGTGCATGTGCTATGATTCCTTTCACCGGATCCTGGGCCGGTTGATATCGTGCGGATGGGCCGCCGAGTCCCTTGTCGGGGGCCGGGTCCCATGTATGAATTCCGAAGTATGATGTGTTCGGTTCCGGGGTACTGTGGTACATGTCGTTCCCGGTTACCGTGTATATGTTACGAAGTATGATGTGTCTAGTTTCCCGGCGTGTGATCTGTCCCCGGGGTTACCGTGGTTATGATATGATGTGTTATGTGACGGAGATGTTCGAAGATATGAAATCTTCTGAAATATGATATGTTGTGGCGCCAAAGGCAGGAGTGGCAACCACGTTCTTGTGCCCTATTATGATCCTGTACGGTATCCTTCCGTCTGTCTATCTGAACTATGACTCTGTCCGGTATATCTCTGTCTGTTCGTTGGATTACGATTCCGTTTGCTATACTTCTGTGCTTCTGATTCAGACCATGATTATGTTTGTTATGTTTCCGCTTTACATGCTCAGTACATATTTCGTACTGACCCCCCCTTTTCTTCGGGGGCTGCGTTACATACCCGCAGGTACAGACGCACCTGGAGATACACCGCCAGTCTAGGACTCAGATTCTGCTACTTTGAAGAGCTCCTTTGATCCGGAGCGAATACTTTTGGTATATATCTTCTAACATCTGTATATTCTGTATGTATGATAATTCTGGGTACGGCGGGGCCCTGTCCCGTCATATGACTCTGTATGTCTGTTAGAGGCCTGTAGATATGTTTATAGGTTAGGGTCTTCTGTACGGATGTGTGTATAGGTTGCGTTTGGGGCGATCCCATTCGCCGCGGCGGCCGGTCCGCATATGTTTATATGTTGCTTTGTTGGGCGGTGTGGCCTTTGTTGGTATTTTCTGTGCGCAGGGTTATTTTGGATAGTCTGTAAAACAAAGGAAACTCTGCCAAAAATTTTCTGGATATTATCCAAATTTGAAATATAGCCTTGACGGCTTCTGCTTTATATTTGAATGCGTTCGATATCCTTTGAGATAGTATTGGATAGATGTGTTTGGGTGCCCAGATCGGGTACGTATGGGTATCCAATTAGGATACCAGTCGCAGCCCAAGGGGTTGGGTCGTGACAATAGAGGCGCGTATTATGAACACTATCCGAATACTCTGATTTGACTCGCCATATGGCCTTCCTCAATTTGATTGGGTCTGTATAATGATCTGTATGTATGTGGTCTCTCATTAATCCGTTCGTGCATGTGCTATGATTCCTTTCACCGGATCCCGGGCCGGTTGATATCGTGCGGATGGGCCGCCGAGTCCCTTGTCGGGGGCCGGGTCCTATGTATGAATTCCGAAGTATGATGTGTTCGGTTCCGGGGTACTGTGGTACATGTCGTTCCCGGTTACCGTGTATATGTTACGAAGTATGATGTGTCCGGTTTCCCGGCGTGTGATCTGTCCCCGGGGTTACCGTGGTTATGATATGATGTATTATGTGACAGAGATGTTCGAAGATATGAAATCTTCTGAAATATGATATGTTGTGGCGCCAAAGGCAGGAGTGGCGACCACGTTCTTGTGCCCTATTATGATTCTGTCTGTCTGATTGGATTCTGATTCTGTCTGTCCGTATGGATTATGATTTCATCCGTCCGTCTGGACTATGATTCTGTCCGGTATCCTTCCGTCTGTCTGTCTGAACTACGACTCTATCCGGTATATCTCTGTCTGTTCGTTGGATTACGATTCCGTTTGCTATACTTCTGTGCTTCTGATTCAGACTATGATTATGTTTGTTATGTTTCCGCTTTACATGCTCAGTACATATTTCGTACTGACCCCCGGTTCTTCGGGGGCAGCGTTACATGCCCGCAGGTACGGACGCACCTGGAGACACGCCGCCAGTCTAGGGCTCAGATTCTGCTATTTTGGAGAGCTCCTTTGATCCGGAGCGTGTACTTTTGGTATATATCTTCTGACATCTGTACATTCTGTACGTATGGTAATTCTGGGTACGGCGGGGCCCTGTCCCATCATATGATTCGGTATGTTTGTTTAGAGGTCTGTGGACATGTTTGTGGGTTAGGGTCTTTCTGTACGGATTTGTGTATAGGTTGTGTTTGGGGCGATCCCATTCGCCGCGGCGGCCGGTCCGCATATGTTTATATGTTGCTTTGTTGGCCGGTGTGGTCTTTGTTGGTATTTTCTGTGCGCAGGGTTATTTTGGATAGTCTATAAAACAAAGGAAACTCTGCCAAAATTTTTTTTCTGGAAATTATCCAAATTTGAAATATGGCCTTGACGGCTTCTGCTTTATACTTGAATGCGTTCGATGACCTTTGAGATAGCATTGGATAGATGTGTTTGGGTGCCCAGATCAGGTACTAGTCACGGCCTACGGGGTTGGGTCGTGACAGAAGTGGTATCAGAGCGGTTAGTCCTCGGTATGTCTACAGGTCGTGTCTAGTAGAGTCTTGTTTATCGGTGTGTTGTGCACCACATCTATAAACAGGAGGCTACAGGGCATCTAGGATGTTACGCTTCTTTGGAATCTTAGATTGTGCGATAAAGCTGTATGGTTAGGATGTTTCTTTCCTACGAATTGTTGTATCTACAGCAAGGCTCCAAAAAGAGCAGCAGTGTCAGTATTTGGGGAAAATGTTTCTGACCCTCTACCTGCAGGTGATTGTAGATTGACAAGAATGAAGAGGACTGCTTCTGATGATGGGGGTGGGGGTGCTAAGAAGGCCCCTAGGATATCACCAGGACTGAGTAGGAAGATCCCCAGCTACTCGATTGAGACAGACCCTTCGGAGGATCCAGAGACAATTCCTCCTGAGTTTCTGATTCCCAGAGCAGAGGATCCCAGAGAAGATAGTTATGATACTGACCCTTCGGAGGATCCGGCGACGATACCTCCAGAGCTTCTTACTCCCAGAGAGGAGGAGGTTTCCGGGGATGTGCCAGCAGCTCCTATGATAGAGCACTATGTTAGACAGGCTTCCCCGGAGAGTGTCACGCCCTACTCCAGTCCATTGTCCTGGCCATCAGTGAACCAGGAATTGTCGGGCTACCTATACTCTTCTAATTCGGACGCAGGTAATAGCGGGGGCCAGGAGAGTGGGGGCCAGACAAACGACGATGATGATGGACACAGTTCCCACGGCAGCTCCCCAGGTTAGACCCGAGATTGATCATTTATGAGTACATAAGTTTCCTAGAATTTCCGATGTGTGTATGATATCTGTAAAATATTATTCGATGACGACGACGGAAAGTTTAAAAGGATTAAAGACCTAGTGGTTAAAAGCAAGGGTGTCTGAGATGTCCCCACTATCAGTGTGAATCTAGAAACCCCAGATGAAGGTGAATATTGAAGATTCAGAAAGACAACATGATAATTGTATGGTTTAGCCCGGGGTGGGACCCGCTACGAGAAGTTTCCGAAAATTTACTAAGATCCCGATCTTCCCTAAATTACGTGACGAAGGTCGTGCGGGGCAGTCGACGAAATTATACTGGCCTTAATGGGTCCAAACACATGAAAATTTCGAGGTTAAGCGTGCTAAGGCTAGAGCAATTCTGGGATGGGTGACCCCCCTGGGAAGGATACTAAAATTTTTACAAGTGCAAGTATAAGATGAAAATGGAAATGTGGGGTAACCTAAAGGAAAAGAGGATGTGTGGAATAGCTAGCGCCCTTACAGAAGTCGCGCGGACTGAGGCGGACCAAATGGGCGAAAAGAAAAAGTGCAATACCGCTCGGGAAATTGGGCAAATTTGAATAACGATCGGAGACGTTCGCAAGTAAGATATTAGTAAATGTATGTGTATGTGTATGATTTTCGTCTGGTGACCATATAGATCAAGAGCTGAGTCCCGGCGACTAATGTTGTGATAGACGAAAGGTTTTACTAAACCGAATGCATGAAACGAAGCGGAGGTGAGGACACGAATGTTGTCAAAAACCCGATTACATTATAACTTAGTCTAGTGCGGCGATATCTGGAACAGAAAATGAGTATGGATAGTAGGAAAGATGAAGGATAAGAGATGTGATTAAGCGAAAACTTTCGAAAGAGCTGGCAAGCGACCCGTACGACGATTTGTATGACAATTTGACGAACATGTTTATGGATGAGTGAACAGGTTTTGAAGAGATAATCCGTGGTATAATTGTCGGGGTGAATAATGAAATGTAGACAAAGGGAAATTTTCGTAAATCACTAGAGCCTTAATAAGAGTGGTCTGGTCCTAATCAAAACTCTGTTTGCTGTACTTCTGCACCTCTGATTCTGATGAGGCTCTGCCTATTACGCCTCTGTACGTCTGACTTTGATCACGAATCTGTCTGATACATTTCTGTCCGTCTGACTCTGAACACGGATCTGTCTGACATACTCCCATACGTCTGATTCCGAATACGAATCTGTCCGCCATAGTTCAGTACATCTGACTCTGATTATGAATCTGTCCGATATGCTTCCGTACGTCTGGCTCTAGTTATGAATTTGTTTTATATGACGTAGGAATACGATAACGTTGTAAGCATCCGAGGAATGTGACAAGAGGTGATATTAAGTATAATGTTTGAAAAGCTTTGAAGGAAAGGAAGAAAGGACACAACGTCGGTGAAATAGCGAAAAGCATTCATCCGTTACTAGAATATAGTTCATGGCCCAATGACTGTGTGGGATATGAGAGAATACGTTATGAAAGCATATGAGTCAGTAATGTGAAGAATTACTCCATCATTTTGGTAAAGAATCCATATCAGAAAGTCAACAAAGGACGATTATAAAACGAACCTTCCTGAAGTAGTATGACGCCCCATGAGGTCAATTTAACATTCGAGGATGAATGTTTTAAAGGGGGGGAGGATGTTACATCCGGCATTTTTGCATATTCAAAAAAAAAAATTGAGATAACTTGACTTGTAATGAATAAGGCCATATTTGGACCTTACTTGGTATGAATGTGTCGGCTATAATAACATTGGTGTGGAATTACGAAAGGAGGCCAAGGGCAAAATGGGAATTTTGGAAACTTGTTCCATGAATTACAATTAGTTAGCCAACAATTGGGCTTAAAAACAAATAAGAGAAGTGAGGCCCAAAAAGGGAGGCCCAACCGGCCACTATTGGCCCAAGTCCATGGAAATTAATTAATTTCCATGGGACATTATATGTTCATCTATATCCAAAGAAGCTTCAAGAAAAAGCAAAGTAAAAACAAGAACAAAAAAAAAAGGAAGGTCACGGCTAGAGAGAAAGAGAAAGAGAAAAAGAATAGAAAATTTTTTGGAGCTCATTCCTTGGTTAAAAAATCCATTCCTTGTGAGATTATTACTAAGTTCAAGGTCTTCTACAAAGTGACATAATTATATTGGCAAGAAAGCAACCTTAACCCCAAGTGAAGAACTTGAAGAAAGGTAAGGATTTTATGCTTTTGTTGTGTTATGGAAGGTATATGTATGTTGTAGTGTGTGTAAATGAATGAAAAGCATGAAAATCTTGTGGGTTGTGAATGGGTGTGTATGGCCGTATGTATGTATATGTTGAATGTCTATAGTGACTTGAAATTATGTTGTAATCTAGTTGTAGTTAATGTGGGAATTGTATTAGAAATGAAAGTTGAAGGAATTAATGGAAGTTGGAGAATATAGTATGTGGCCGTGTGGTGTATGTTGATGATGGGAGGTGAACTAAATTTTGTTAATATGTTAATTGTGTTGTAGTGAAGTGAATGGAAAGATAATAGTCTTCGTTGTCATGGAGAAATGGTTATTAAGTTGTTGTAGGAAAACATGCAACTTTATTATAATTAGGTAAATGCGGAAGTGAAAGAAGGAAGATGCAAATTATGGTTACCATTGATGCAGTTGGAGGGTAAGAATACGTTATGGATGTTTATGCTAAAAGATTGGAAGTTGTGGGCGAAATATGCCCGTGGTAGGGAACTTGTATATTGTGTACATCTTGTGTATATCTTGTGAAAATGGTATGATATGCCCCTGAAATATGTTGTAATGATCTTGATAAGTGTTGAATATGAAAATGGTAGGATTGGTTGGGAAGTGTAAGGTTGAAATGAAAGATGTTATGTTATGTCGAAAAGATGGCTAGTAGGCCATACTATGTGTTTTGTGATACTTGTTGTTGTTATTGATGTTGTTGTTGGGTTGCTGTGTTGATATATTAAGCCGAGCTAAGTCTCGGGGATGTTATATGTATAGGGGAAATGCTGCCGATATTTCGGTAGGCAAGTATGTAATATGTTTGGATTATTGAAAAGCTTGAATTTGACATTTGGCAAACATGACCATTTCTAGATTCTGGACGAGATTGGAATCGAAGCCAAGCGAGCGTAAAGCGCAATCGAGGTATGTAAAGCCTTCCCCTTTATTCTTAGGCATGTTCTGGATGTAATAGGCTCGGCCGCGAGCCTTAAGTACGACTCCGTTCCTCGGAATTCGAGATGGAAATCCGCTCCAATTCCTTCAGTAAGATTGAATCATTTCTCTTATAACTTGTCCCTAAAGCGAACCTTTGTATAAAACTTTCCTAAACAGAGTCGGAATACTTCCAAATGATTATGGATGACCTCATAAGGTCTATTATCAGTAATTTACATATGTCGCCTCGAGTTGGTCCGAGGCGGGCCCACAAGGCCCGATGCCTTCTGTATAACCTTAATTACTTTGGTTCTGTCCGATTTTCTCAGAAAACATCTGGACTATTATTGTGATTATGAAATGACTATTTTTATGCAAATCTTACAAAATGATTTCTGGACATCCGAGAATCTGATCCTGATAATAATCTGTCGTGCCTTCCCAAGTTGGATAGAGGCGCGTATTATGAACACTATCCGAATACTCTGATTTGACTCGCCATATGGCCTTTCTCAATTTGATTGGGTCTGTATAATGATCTGTATGTATGTGGTCTCTCATTAATCAGTTTGTGCATGTGCTATGATTCCTTTCACCGGATCCCTGGCCGGTTGATATCGTACGGATGGGCCGCAGAGTCCCTTGTCAGGAGCCGGGTCCCACGTATGAATTCCGAAGTATGATGTGTTCGGTTCCGGGGTACTGTGGTACATGTCGTTCCCGGTTACCGTGTATATGTTACGAAGTATGATGTGTCTGGTTTCCCGGCGTGTGATCTATCCCCGGGGTTACCGTGGTTATGATATGATGTATTATGTGACGGAGATGTTCGAAGATATGAAATCTTCTGAAATATGATATGTTGTGGCGCCAAAGGCAGGAGTGGCGACCACGTTCTTGTGCCCTATTATGATTCTGTCTGTCTGATTGGATTCTGATTCTGTCTGTCCGTATGGATTATGATTTCATCCGTCCGTCTGGACTATGATTCTGTCCGGTATCCTTCCGTCTGTCTGTCTGAACTACGACTCTATCCGGTATATCTTTGTCTGTTCGTTGGATTACGATTCCGTTTGCTATACTTCTGTGCTTCTGATTCAGACTATGATTATGTTTGTTATGTTTCCGCTTTACATGCTCAGTACATATTTCGTACGCCGCCAGTCTAGGGCTCAGATTCTGCTATTTTGGAGAGCTCCTTTGATCCGGAGCGTGTACTTTTGGTATATATCTTCTGACATCTGTACATTCTGTACGTATGGTAATTCTGGGTACGGCGGGGCCCTGTCCCGTCATATGATTCTGTATGTCTATTTAGAGGTTTGTGGACATGTTTGTGGGTTAGGGTCTTTCTGTACGGATGTGTGTATAGGTTGTGTTTAGGGCGATCCCATTCGCCGCGGCGGCCGGTCCGCATATGTTTATATGTTGCTTTGTTGGCCGGTGTGGTCTTTGTTGGTATTTTCTGTGCGCAGGGTTATTTTGGATAGTCTGTAAAACAAAGGAAACTCTGCCAAAAAATTTTTTCTGGAAATTATCCAAATTTGAAATATAGCCTTGACGGCTTCT
This sequence comes from Lycium barbarum, assembly GCF_019175385.1. Lineage (NCBI taxonomy): Eukaryota > Viridiplantae > Streptophyta > Magnoliopsida > Solanales > Solanaceae > Lycium > Lycium barbarum. The sequence continues at coordinate 51,267,577 of NC_083340.1, forward strand.
GCTTTATACTTGAATGCATTCGATGACCTTTGAGATAGCATTGGATAGATGTGTTTGGGTACCGAGATCGGGTACTAGTCACGGCCTACGGGGTTGGGTCGTGACAATCCTATACCATCCTGGGAAGGCAAATGTTGTAACAGATGCTCTTAGCCGTAAATATATGGGTAGCTTGACAGATGTGCAACCAGAAAAGAAGGAGATAGTTCGTGAGATTTACCGACTAGCTAACTTCTGGAGATCATTCCAACAGGGATTGGGGACACAGGTGAGTCTTAGCACAGTGTTTCACCCTCAGACTTACGGATAGGCCGAGCGTACTATTCAGACGCTAGAAGATATGTTGCGAGTCTGTATCATTGACTTCAGAGGTAGCTGGGATGATCATTTGCCACTTATCGAGTTTGCTTATAACAATAGCTACCATTCTAGTATCCAGATGGCACCGTATGAGGCTTTACATGGGAGAAAGTGCAGGTCACCTATCGGTTGGTTTGATGTTGGTGAGACTAAATTGATAGGCCCAGACATGATTCAATAAGCTGTTGATAAGGTGAAGCTTATTCAGGAAAGATTATTGGCAGCCCAGAGTCGACAGAAGTCATATGCAGATAACCGACGTCGACACTTAGAGTTCCAGATCGGTGATTGGGTTTTCTTGAAGGTGTCACCCATGAAAGGTGTGATGAGATTCGGTAAGAAAGGGAATCTTAGCCCGAGATACATTGGGCCTTGTCAGATTATTCGTAGGGTAGGCAAGGTTGCCTATGAGTTGGACCTACCATCTAATTTGGAAGTCGTACATCCGGTCTTTCGCGTATCAATGCTTCGTAAATGTATTGGGGACCCTTCTAGAGTATTTCCTGTAGACGATGTCCAGGTAACGGAGGAGTTGTCTTATGAGGAGAGCCCTATAGCTATACTTGATCGCCAAGTCAGGAGATTACGTACTAACGACGTGGCTTCCGTCAAGGTATTGTGGCGAAACAATAATAGAGAAGAGATGACCTGGGAAGCCGAAGACGAGATGAAGAATAAGTACCCTTACTTGTTTCCTATGCCTACAGGTAATATTAATCCCTACTTAACTATATTGATTGATAGATAAACCTTTATGTTATTGTGGCCCTGTGAAGCATCTGTGGGTTGCTAAATGCAAGTTGATAGGAATAGCAATAAAGGAGACTTTCCTAAGACACTATAGAACTAGTTTAACATTCGAGGACGAATGTTCTAAAGGGGAGAAGGATGTTATATCCCGTATTTTTGTACGATGGATTATTCGTAAGTTAATCGACATAAGTTCAAGGACAAGATTATCTTTGGGATATGAGACAGGGACTTTTAATCCCCGATTTTAATTAGTGCACGATTTGTTATAAATTTTGATTAGTGTAGAAATATAGTGGAGATTAGGGATTAATTAACCATGATTATATTATTAAGTGGTGATTAGTGATTCATTAAGATTAATTAAGTTATTAATGCACTAAATGGACCCCACTACAACATGGCCAAATCTGATTGGTCCATGCTATAGTGGGGCACGTGTAAAATTTGTGGGCACCATATATCAGACTTAAGATGACTCATTAATCACAACTTCTTCATCACAAATTCTTGAAAAGAAAATTTATCACAAGCCATGGCAGATCACGGCAATGGCTGTTCATGACCAAGCTTAAGATCGTGATGGCAAAAAATTAATTTCCTAAGGTGTTCTACACATTCAAAGGTGAGCAGCAACGTGAATTTAATCCTTGGGGCAGCAAGAAGTCTTGTAATTTTAATTCACAAATTCAGCAACGTTGAGATGCCAAGCTTGATAAGGTAAGGTTTAATTCTCTCCTACATGTTTTAGAGATGGTTTGGTCTTTGCATAATTTGGTGGATGTGGAATTGGAAGCAAGGAATTGGGTATGTTGATGCTAAAGTTCTGTTTAGGCCGTATTGGGTCTGTTCTAATCTAATAATGGTGGATTAATTTTGATTAGTGTTGTTGTTATTGTTGTCATTGATTATATTATGAAAGTGAAAGGAAAGCTTAAATCATGTTAGAAACTTGTATTGATTTCATGGGTTGTTTTAGAACTTGTTGTGATATTAGGGTAGTTTCCTTGCATATAGTGGTTGATGTCGTTGTTGTGGGGTTGCTGATATGAATCACCAAACTTGGAAGAAAGAAGCGTATAAGATATCGTATACGAAGTGTATGTGGTCTGCTTGGTATATTCTTAGATGTTTGTGAGATTATCGGGCATTGTTATGTTGTAATTAGGGGCTATTCGGGGTGTGTTGTTGTTCTTGTTGAATTGGAGGACTAAGTGTAGTTAAGATTATGCATTTTGTTGTTGTAATTGTTGGACTATTATAAGGTCATTTCGATGAAGTTTTGTGGCTATCGATTATTAAGAATAACTTGAATATGTCGTAGTCGTTATGTTATCTATTATTGAATGTTGTAATGTGTGGGCTGATTTGGAATATTGTGCGGGCTGTTTCGGGGTATTCTTGAATCTTGTTCTGGTTAGTCTTGATATAGTACTTGGACGTGTGGTGCTTGATGTTGATTTGGTCGTTTCATAGTTGGCTCGAATGTGAGGGAAATGAACAATATAGGGGAAATGCTGCCCAACTGTCTAGAAATAAACTACTAAGGTTGAAGTACGTTTTATGCCTTTCCGTAGCTTAACCATAGTCTTGATATCTTAATATAGGTTGAGATACTTTGGACAGCGTATACATATCAAGTCACGGATTAAGCGCCAAAGGTATGTAAAGCTAACCCTTCTTTCTTTTTGGCATGATTTTTATAAACAAATAGACGATGAGCATATAACTCCAAAGAAACTCTTATTCCTAGAGACACTAGGATGGCTAATGTTCTTGATATCCAGAACCTATTTCACATTATCTTGATACGTGTCTATGATTCTTGAAGTTCTATTTGATATAATCCACAGTGACATTCGAGGGGTACTTTATATGATTGTTATCTTTGATGCTCAAGTATTAGTTCATTCTACTTATTCCATTGAGTCTCAGATATAACTTAGTTTGCATATGGTTGCTCACTACTCTTCTCGTGCATGCTGTTAATGTATCTTTCATCGAGTCCCGGGACGGGTATGTTTTCGTGCACAGTTTCACTGCATTGTTCACCGAGTCCCTCACTAGAGGGCCGGGTACGGTATATATATATATATGTATATGATGATGATGATGTGATTATGGCGCCGAGTATGGTATATGATGACTTATTCACCGAGTCCCATAATGGGTCGGATATGGTATATGATTTAGACATGCATGATTTTCATATCGTAAGGCACAGGTGCATTGGTATCTTTGATTATCATACTTTCCTCCTGTAATCGTTTTTGCAGTTGTGATTTTCCTTATTGCATTATATGCTTTATATACTCAGTACATATCTCGTACTGACCCCCTTTCTTCGGGGGGCTGCATTTCATGCCCGTAGGTACAGATACTCGATTTGGTGATCCTCCAGCTTAGGACTTTTGCTCAGCTGTTTGGAGAGCTCCATTGTTTCGGAGCCTAGATATTTTGGTACAGATATTCTATATAGACTTATATATATATATATCCAGGGGTACGGCGGGGCCCTGTCCCGTCATATTTCACTCTTGTACTCTTAGAGGTCTGCAGACATGTGTGGGTTGTATATAAGTTTTTGTCAGCTGTGTCAATATGGTTTGCTTTGGATATCCCCGTGTATAGTGGCAGCCTTGTCAGCTTGCATATTGTGTTATTGTTATGCTGTGACTCCTTGGGAGACAAGTTTATGATATGTGATGTTGCGAACCCTTCATTTGTTTTTACAAGTTTCCATATTGTCCTTAGTTCCAGTTTGACTATATTTAATAGGTTCGTATAAAGGTGTCCAGTTCGGGCACTAGTCATGGCCCATGGGGTTGGGCCGTGACAAAAGTGGTATCAGAGCAGTTCATCCTCGGAGTGTCTACAAACCGTGTCTAGTAGAGTCTTGTTTATCGGTGTGTTGTGCACCACATCTATAAACAGGAAGCTACAGGACATTTAGGATGTTTCTTTTCCTTCTTACTCTAGATCGTGCGGTGGAGCTATATTATCAGGAAAATCCCTCCCTCACGACTTATTGTGTTTACTGCTATGCCTCCAAAGAAAGCGACAGCTGCCCAGAAGGGAAAATCAGTAGCAGGAGATACTAGCTAGACTCGGAGAGTTACTAGGGCCCGTGCCTAATCTATGCCTGAGATTGTACTTCAGTCGGCAAGTTCTACTGCACTGCCATCTAGAGAGGCGCTTGCAGCAGCAGCAGCTCCAGTTCAGGGGCGGCACCACCGCCAGCTCCCGAGGCCCTAGTAACTGAGCCTCCAGCTCCTCAACCAGGGGCGGAGGATAGGGCCATGAGAGATGCAGTTCAGCTGCTGACCAGATTAGTAGCAGGGTAGGCTCGCAGGCATGGACTAGGAGTTGACCATGTGGATAGATCTGATAGTTTGAGGGCTCGTGATTTCTTAAGTTGTAATCCTCTAGAGTTTTTCGGGTCAAAGCCCGAGGATGATCCGCAGGATTTTATTCGGCAGATGCAGCGTACATTGAGGATAATCAAGGCTTCTGAGACTGAGTCTGTTGAGTTGGCTTCGTATCGGCTGCGTGATGTAGCTGTTAATTGGTATGAGTCGTGGGAGTTATCCAGGGGCGATGGTGCTCCTCCAACAGTATGGGATGAGTTTGTGGAGGCCTTCCTTGGCCACTTCCTGCCTCCAGAGATGAGGCGAGCCAGAGTTGATAGATTCTAACATTTGAGGCAGAGTGGCAGGAGTGTTCGAGAGTACTGTCTTGAGTTTGATTTGTTGGCTAGGTACGCGCCTACTATTGTAGCTGATATGGCCGATAGAGTACATTGTTATATGATGGGGCTGGATCGTTATTTGATTGATGGCTGTATGGCAGTGGCTCTTCAGCCAGGTATGGATATTGCTCGGGTACAGGCATATGCACAGGGGGTACAGGATCGACACAAAGGACGTCAGCCAGATAGAGATTACGACAGAGGCCAGCATAAAAAGGCTAGATCAGCTGGTTATCCTGGTGAGTTTCGAGGTAGGCAGCCTCAGCAGTATATTAGATATTCTTCCCAGCCAGCACGGAGTGCACCCCCACAGGTTATAGGTAGGAGATTTGACAGCACAGGGTATTCAGGAGCCGGTCAGAGCTCCAAGGCGTCAGGTTCACAGATGAACAGGGGTTCGAGTCAGTGGAGGCCACCGTTGCCTCGGTGTTCTCGGTGTGGTAGGCTCCATTCTGGGGGATGCCGTCTTGCTACAGGTGCTTGTGTTTCTTGCGGCGGTCAAGGCTATATTATGAGAGAGTTTCCATATAGAGGCGGACCAGGTGGGGTGGCTCAGCCCACTACATCGGTGGCTGGTTCATTTTCTTCTGTAGCTATACGCCCTATGGGGCAGGGTATTCAGACATCAGCAGGCCGTGGTAGAGATCGTGGCGGAGCTTCTAGTTCTAGCGGTCCTTCGAACCGCATATATGCCTTGGGTAGTAGGCAGGATCATGAGGCGTCACCGAATATGGTTACAGGTATATTATCGATTTTTCTCTCGGGATGTATATGCATTGATAAATCTAGGATCCACCTTATCATATATATCTCCCTTTATTGCTAGTAGAATCGGGATAAAACCTGAGTTGATAGAACCATTTGAAGTAGCTACACCGGTAGGAGATTCTGTCATAGCAAAACAAGTATATAGAAATTGTTCGGTGATTATATATAGTCGTCACACCGTGGAAGATCAGATAGAGTTAGATATGACGGAGTTTGATGTTATTATGGGTATGGATTGGTTAGCTTCTTGTTATGCTAACGTTGATTGTAGAGGAAGGATAGTTCGATTTTAATTCCCAGGAGAGCCAATTATACAGTGGATGGGGAATACAGCATCGCCGAGGGGTAAGTTTATTTCATACCTCGAGGCAAGGAAGATGGTTAGAAAGGGTTATATTTATCATCTGGTTCGTGTGCATGACTTGAAAGCAGAGGTACCGACTCTTCAGTCAGTCCCGATAGTTAATGAATTTCCAGATGTATTCCCAGACGAACTTCCAGGTCTTCCTCCTGAGCGGGAGATAGAGTTTACTATAGACGTATTGCCAGATACTCAGCCCATATCTATTCCTCCTTATAGAATGACACCTGTAGAGTTGAAGGAGTTAAAAGAGCAACTGAGGGACTTACTAGAAAACGGCTTCATGAGGCCTAGCACATCACCTTGGGGAGCAACGGTATTGTTTGTGAGAAAGAAAGATGGGTCGCTCTGGATGTGTATTGATTATAGGCAGCTGAATAAAGTAACAATAAAGAATAGATATCCCTTCCCCAGGATTGATGATTTATTTGACCAGTTGCAGGGTGCTAAATGCTTTTCGAAGATAGACTTACGATCATGCTATCATCAGGTAAAGTGAAGGAGGCAGATATTCCGAAGACTGCATTCAGGACCCGATACGGGCATTATGAGTTTATAGTGATGTCCTTTGGGCTGACTAATGTTCCAGCGGTATTTATGGATTTAATGAACTGGGGCTAGCAGGATATTACAGGAGATTTGTAGAAAAGTTTTCCTTAATCTCAGTGCCTTTCATAAGGCTAACTCAGAAGGCAGCTAAATTCCAGTGGACGGGATGCTTGTGAGCAAAGTTTCCAGTTGCTGAAAGACAAGCATACTACGGCTCCAGTCTTAACTCTGCCAGAGGGACCAGATGGCTATGTTATTTATTGTGATGCTTCAGGTGTTGGACTACGTTGTGTATTGATGCAGCATGGCAGGGTTATAGCCTATGCTTCCCGATAGCTCAGAAAGCATGAAAGGAATTATCCTACTCATGATCTGGAGTTAGCAGCGGTAATTCATGCCTTGAAGATATGGAGGCATTACTAATATGGTGTTCATGTTGATGTTTATAAGGATCACAAGAGTCTCCAATATATCTTTAAGCAGAAAGAGCTGAATTTGAGACAGAGGCGGTGGTTAGAGTTTTTAAAAAATTATGATGTGGATATCCTATACCATCCAGGGAAGGCAAATGTTGTAGCAGATGCTTTTAGTCGTAAATATATGGGTATTTTGACAGATGTGCAACCAGAAAAAAGGAGATAGTTCGTGAGATTTACCGACTAGCTAACCTTGGAGTCCGTTTGGCTGATTCTGGAGATGGTGGAGTTTCTATTTGAGAAGTTGCTGAATCATCTATCATAGAAGAGGTAAAGAGGCACCAGTACGAGGACCCTGTTCTGGCACAATATAGAGATACAACTCTTTAAAAGGAGAAGACCCTATTCGAGGTTACACCTGACGGAGTATTACGATATGGAGGCAGATTATGTGTACCTGAGGTTGCAGGGCTACGACAACAGGTTATGGAAGAGGCATACTATGCCCGTTATTCTGTTCATCCAGGGTCAACGAAGATGTATCATGACCTCAGATGTTTATATTGGTGGGATGGCATTAAGAAGGACATAGCGGAGTTTGTTGTTCATTGCCTGAATTGTCAACAGGTTAAGGTCGAGCATCAGAAGCTTGGTGGATTATTACAGGAGATAGAGATCCCAACCTGGAAATGGGAAGTAATTAATATGGACTTTATTATAGGTTTACATCGCACTCCACGGAAGTATGACTTTATATGGGTTATTGTAGATAGGCTGACAAAATCAGCCGCCCATTTTCTTCCAGTCAGGACTACTTATTCAGCTGAGGACTATGCAAGATTATATATCAGGGAGATAGTGAGACTCCATGGGGTTCCCACATCTATTATCTCAGATAGGGGAGCTCAGTTTACAACTAATTTCTGGAAATCATTCCAGTAGGGATTGGGGACACAGGTGAGTCTTAGTACAGCGTTTCACCCTCAGACTGACGGACAGGCCGAGTGTACTATTCAGACGCTAGAAGATATGTTGCGAGCCTGTATCATTGACTTCAGAGGTAGCTGGGATGATCATTTGCCACTTATCGAGTTTGCTTATAACAATAACTACCATTCTAGTATCCAGATGGCACCGTGTGAGGCTTTATATGGGAGAAAGTCCAGGTCACCTATCGGTTGGTTTGATGTTGGTGAGACTAAATTGATAGGCCCAGACATGATTCAACACGTTGTTGATAAAGTGAAGCTTATTCCGAAAAGATTATTAGCAGCCCAGAGTCGACAAAAGTCATATGCAGATAACCGACGTCGACACTTAGAGTTCCAGATCAGTGATTGGGTGTTCTTGAAGGTGTCACCCATGAAGGGTGTGATGAGATTCGGTAAGAAAGGGAAGCTTAGCCCGAGATACATTGGGCCTTATCAGATTATTCGTAGGGTAGGCAAGGTTGCCTATGAGTTGGACCTTCCATCTGATTTGGAAGCAGAACATCCGGTCTTTTCACGTATCAATGCTTCGTAAATGTATTGGTGACCCCTCTAGAGTATTCCTGGTAGACGATGTCCAGGTAACGAAGGAGTTGTCTTATGAGGAGAGCCCTATAGCTATACTTGATCACCAAGTCAGGAGATTACGTACTAAGGACGTGGCTTCCGTCAAGGTATTGTGGCGAAACAATAATAGAGAAGAGATGACCTAGGAAGCCGAAGACGAGATGAAGAATAAGTACCCTTACTTGTTTCCTATGCCTACAGGTAATATTAATGCCTACTTAACTGTATTGATTGATAGATAAACCTATATGTTATTTAGGCCCTGTGAGGCATCTGTGGGTTGCGAAACGCAATTTGATAGGAATAGAAATAAAGGAGACTTTCCTAAGACACTATAGAACTAGTTTAACATTCGAGGACGAATGTTCTAAAGGGGGGAAGGATATTATATCCCGTATTTTTGTACGATGGATTATTCGTAAGTTAATCGACATAAGTTCAAGGACAAGATTATCTTTGGGGTATGACACAGGGACTTTTAATCCCCGATTTTAATTAGTGCACGATTTGTTGTAAATTTCGATTAGTGTAGAAATAATAGTGGAGATTAGGGATTAATTAACCATGATTAGATTATTAAGTGGTGATTAGTGATTAATTAAGTTATTAATGCACTAAATGGACCCCACTACAACATGGCCAAATCTGATTGGTCCATGCTATAGTGGGGCATGTGTAAAATTTGTGGGCAGCATATATAAGACTTAAGATGACTTATTAATCACAACTTCTTCATCACAAATTCTTGAAAAGAAAATTCATCACAAGCCATGGTAGCTCACGGCCATGGCTGTTCATGACCAAGCTTAAGATCTTGATGGCAAAAAATTAAATTCCTATGGTGTTCTACACATTCAAAGGTGAGTAGCAACGTGAATTTAATCCTTGGGGCAGTAAGAACACTTGTAATTTTAATTCACAAATTCAGCAACGTTGAGAGGCCAAGCTTCATAAGGTAAGGTTTAATTCTCTCCTACATGTTTTAGAGATGGTTTGGTCTTTGTATAATTTGGTGGATGTGCAATTGGATGCAAGGAATTGTGTATGTTGATGCTAAAGTTCTGTTTGGGCCGTATTGGGTCTGTTCTAATCTAATAATGGTGGATTAATTTTTATTAGTGTTGTTGTTATTGTTGTCATTGATTATATGATGAAAGTGAAAGGAAAGCTTAAATTATGTTAGAAACTTGTATTGATTTCATGGGCTGTTTTAGAACTTGTTGTGATATTAGGGTAGTTTCCTTGCATATAGTGGTTGATGTCGTTGTTGTGGGGTTGCTGATATGAATCACCAAACTTGGAAGAAAGAAGCGTATAAAATTTCGTATACGAAGCGTATGTGGTCTGCTTGGTATATTCTTAGATGTTTGTGAGATTATCGGGCATTGTTATGTTGTAATTAGGGGTTGTTCGGGGCGTGGTGTTGTTCTTGTTGAATTGGAGGACTAAGTGTAGTTAAGATTATGCATTGTGTTGTTGTAATTGTTGGACTATTATAAAGTCGTTTCGATGAAGTGTTGTGGCTATAGATTATTAAGAAAAACTTGAATATGTCGTAGTCGTTATGTTATCTATTATTAAATGTTGTAATGTGTGGGCTGATTTGGAATGTTGTGCGGGCTATTTCGGGGTATTCTTTAATCTTGTTCTGGTTAGTCTTGATATAGTACTTGGATGTGTGGTGGTTGATGTTGATTTGGTCGTTTCATAGTTGGCTTGAATGTGAGGGAAATGAACAATATAGGGGAAATGCTGCCCAATTGTCTAGAAATAAGCTACTAACGTTGTAGTACGTTTTACGCCTTTCTTAGAAACACTAGGATGGCTAATGTTCATGATATCCAGAACCTATTTCACATTATCTTGATACGTGTCTATGATTCTTGAAGTTCTATTTGATATAATCCACAATGACATTCGAGGGGTACTTGATATGATTGTTATCTTTGATGCTCAAGTATTAGTTCATTCTACTTATTCCATTGAGTCTATGATATAACTTAGTCTACATATGGTTTCTCACTACTCTGCTCGTGCATGCTGTTAATGTATCTTTCACCGAGTCCCGGGTCGGGTATGTTTTCGTGCACAGTTTCACTGCATTGTTCACCGAGTCCCTCACTAGAAGGTCGGGTACGGTATATATATATATATGTATATGATGATAATGATGTGATTATGGCACCGAGTATGGTATATGATGACTTATTCACCTAGTCCCATAATGTGACGGATATGGTATATGATATAGACATGCATGATTTTCATATCATAAGGCACAAGTGCATTGGTATCTTTGATTATCATACTTTCCTCCTGTAATCGTTTTTGCAGTTGTGATTTTCCTTATTGCATTACATGCTTTATATACTCAGTACATATCTCGTACTGACCCCCTTTCTTCGGGGGGTTGCGTTTCATGCCCGCAGGTACAGATACTCGATTTGGTGATCCTCTAGCTTAGGACTTCTGCTCAGCTGTTTGGAGAGCTCCATTGTTTCAGAGCCTAGATATTTTGGTACGGATCTTCTATATAGACTTACATATATATCCAGGTGTACGGCGGGGCCCTGTCCCGTCATATTTCACTCTTGTACTCTTAGAGGTCTATAGACATGTGTGGGTTGTATATAAGTTTTGGTCAGCTGTGTCTATATGGTTTGCGTTGGATATCCCCGTGTATAGTGGTAGCCTTGTCGGCTTGCTTATTGTGTTATTGTTATGCTGTGACTCCTCGGGAGACAGGTTTATGATATGTGATGTTGCGAACCCTTCGTTTGTTTTTACAAGTTTCCATATTGTCCTTAGTTCTAGTTTGACTATATTTAATAGGTTCGTATACGGGTGTCCAGTTCGGGCACTGGTCATGGCCCATGGGGTTGGGTCGTGACAGTGGCTATGCACTTCATGGTGAATATGTTTGTGAAGATAACGGGATTTCATATAATTCTTATGAGGGGTCTTCTAGTAGATATTCACATACATCGCCTTGTAATACTTCCTATTCAAAGCAAAATGGTATAAGTGTGTGGATTGGTCCAAGTATGAGTAGTCCGAGGAGGAGGAGAGAGTATACATTTCCTACTTCAAGAAATACAATGAACCATGCTTCTTATCGTAGAACGAATGTGCCATGTTCTCATGGTTGTGGCGTTGATGCTAGGAGGGGAATGTTGATAGGTGAAGGAAGTAGAGGGAATGCAAGATCTCAAGTGAGAAATGACTCGGAAAGGCGAGTACTTGAGAAAAAAACCACCTTGCTTGGTAGTGCGGGGTATGTTCTTGTGTTGGATGATTGGAGTTATGGCAACTGGCTTGCACCTCAAGCGGTTGCACAATTGGGTATAGAGTGTATGATGAAACAAGACCCTTACTATGATTCACGAGGGTTCTTAGTTGATAGGAGCGCGAAGGTGTTCTTTACCCGTGGCGACTACCAAGAAGAAGAGGTTTGGTGTGATATACTGCCCCTAGACCATTGTCAAATATGTTTGGGTAATCCTTGGTTCATAAAGCATAGGGTTTCGTTTTGGCAAAGGTGGCATGAGTTTATAGTGGACAATGGCGGAATGCCTCTCTTTCCAACCGTACTTGCTATAGGTGGAGGGTCCAATCCTTCGCTAAGGCGCAAGGAGAAATTAAAAGAAATGCACCGCATAATGTTGGGATGCTTACTCAAACAATGGGAGAAAGATAAAGAAGAGGAAGAGAATGAGGTGGAGAGTTTTCCCAACCCTTCTAAAGAAATGCTTTTGTCCCAACTCCAATGAAATTGAGAGAGAAAAGATTGAGAGGAGTAAGGGAGCGAAAAGTGACAACTTTAGAGAGGAAAATGGAAAGGATGTGAGGAGTGATGTGAGGGAGTTGTTACAACTTTTATCTAACCCTTGTGACGTTTCTTTCTACTCTAGTTGTATTAATGATAGTGCAGGCATTCTCAAAAGCAAACCTAATGATGACCCAACCTTTGAAGGTTCTTGAGGTGGTTGAGAGCTTCTCGAAGGAGGAAACGTGCTCCAAAGTTGAAAACCAAGGCAAAGGAGGTGAATGTGAACTTCAAGGTAAAATAGCTAAGCTTAACACCACAAATGATGTGATTGATCATGTTGTTGAAGTGGCTGTAATTGATGGCTCGTCTTTAATTGAGCTTAATGAATCTTTGCCTTGTGAGGAGCCTAGTGCTATTGTGAAAATTAACAATGTGTATGATATGGGTGATCCAACACTAGTTGATCCTATTGATGACTATCTTGACACTTTTTTTAAGTTCAAGTTGTGTCCACCTAGTGTTGATCCCTATGATTTGCATGTTAGTACATTGGTATGTGAGTTCTTAGGACACCCACTAGTTGATCCTAGCGATGACCGGATTGATTCTTCTAGCAAGATCAATTTGCGTCCAACTAGTGTGGTTGATTGTGTTGATCAATTTGTTTGCTATAAAAATCCACTATTTGAGGAACCTTTTGATGTGCTTAATGACCCTCAATTTAGTGATGATGTTGGAACAATTGATCATTTACCTAGTCATGTGCATGAAAGTATTGTCGAAAGTGACTGTTGTCTTTATGAGAGTAGAATTGAATGCTTTGATACTTCAATGTTAATTGATCCTTCTCTTTTTATAGATAATACGTTATTTGATATTGACATGACTATTGGGAATGATGAACCTAGTGAGGTGTTTCGTAATGTTGAGCATTTGGTTTCTTTTGGAGACTATAATGTGACATATAACCCACTATGGAGTGATGACACTCTTTCCCATGATGGAGATTTTCCTTTGAAGGATTGTGATCCATTTGTAGGGAAGGAAAGTGTTATAAAGGTAGGTGATTCTTGTCTAGAAATTGAAAATTCTTCCTTTCATGTTCAACTTCATAATAGCCTATTGAATGATCTTATTCTTGAACCTAATAGTGAGGCTACATTGTGGGATGACATATATGAGGAAGTTGTCTTAAGTGATACCTTTCTTTATTACTTGTTTGCATATGATGACACTCTTATTTGTGTTGAGGGTGCATCTTATGTTGGGGAAGGCACTTGTGGGGTAGTTGTTTGTTTTATTGACCCTGGTAGGTGGTTATACTTCCCATTTGACCGGGGTGTTACCTTGTTGGATTTAGGAACACCTTTTTTGGAAAATGAGTTCCCATGGTGCTTCTTGTCAAATAGAACCAATGTAATATTACATGCTTCGTATTTTGCATCCATTGGTTTTATTACTCTATCCTCATGTCATGAACCTTGGAGGAATCAACTTCTTGATACCTCATGTGTGCACTTGATAGTCATGATTGCTATTGATGTGTGGTTGTACCACAAATTTGTCCATCCTTAGCATGTATGTGTGGTTATTACTTTGTGTGCTAACCCTCAATCCTTGAGGAGTATGCTTTCGTATGTCTTCCCTTGGGTTTTGCTAGGTTCGGATTCGAGGAAGAATCCTTTTGAAGAAACGGAGGATGATACGATCCTACTTGACACACCTCATTTCAAGACTTACATCCAAGGCCAAGATATGGAACTTCAAGCTCTACAAGCGGCATGGATGATAAGGATGGCGTTGAAGCCCTTTGGAGGCTCATACAAGCCCCACAATAAGGCCTATGATGTGTGGGAGGTGGCTTGGGCGAGGCTTAAAGAAGAAGCTACTAGAAAGGGGGCCAAATGCGCAAAGTGGCCAAACATGCAAATAGGGGCATTTCTGCAAATTGGCTACATGTGCAAACTTGGACAAGGTCGGGAGTTGGCTATTTGTGCAAAAAAGGTTATGCATGCAAGAAGGCCATGCATGCAAGGTTGATTAGAGGGCCATCTATGCAAGGAGGGGCGTGTTTGGCCATTGAAGGCCAATTCTTGAATTGAAGACTACACTAAGAAGACTAGCCAAACAAGGCCCTTACTTCATTAATGGTAGCATTGTAATTGCCTATTAGTCTTCTTTACTTAGCTTATCTTTCATTTCATTACTTAGATTTTGGATGATGAATTATGATACTCTAAATTGAGTGATAGGTTGTTAGGTAGATTCTAGGGCTATTTTAGTCAATATGATGGTGAAATCCATTGTTGGTTTGTGAACCTTTTATGTCCATTGATATTCATGAAGAGATTGCCATTTGTGGATTCAAATTGAATCTCTTGCCTTGAGTGTCAAATTGTAGTGGTTATTTTAGGATCAGATTCGATTGGAAGGGTCTAAGTTTAATATACTTAGGTTTGTCCATAAATTCGCCCTAATTGGGTCTTACTTTTACCCTCTTTTCTCATCCCCTTTTCTTCGTATCCTTTATTTTTCCGCGATTGAATTGATTTGGCTTCATCCCCAAATCGATTCGTATCACCTTTTGATGTGCTTAATGACCCTCAATTTGGTGATGATATTTGATGTAATTGATCATGTGAATAGTCATGTACCTAGTGGGAATTTTGGTGATGTTGCAAATGTAGTGTCCTTTGAAAACTACAAGGTATTTAGTAACCCACTATGGGGTGATGATGGGCTTGGTCTTGATGACAAGCATGGGGTGGTTAAAGCTCTTGACACCATCCCCGATGACGAAAAGTTCTTCTTGAGGGTTTGTGACCCACTTGATGGACCAACGTCAAATTTGGAAAAGGCTTCCGAAAATGATGAGTGCTCTTTAAATAAGGGGAGTGAATTACATGAAAAAGAGCACACTTCTTGGAAGGACTACGATAGATCTCCTAACCTAAGGGATGGGAAGATGCTACTTCTAGCTTGGCATGGGTTAGATAACCCTTTCCCTTGTGATGGAAACTTTCCCTTGAAAGGTATGACATAATAGTTGGGGAAGGATGCTTTGAAAAAGAAGGTGAAACTTGTTTGCAAATTGTCACTTCTTCCATAAGTGTTCCAACTAGTAGTGACTTGCTTGAACTTGTGCTTGAACCCCATAATGAATCTATGCTTGAGGTCACTTTAGTTGAAGAAGTTGTTTTGTGTGACACCTTTCTTTATTACCTATTTTCTTATGATGATACCCATGTTTGTGTTGAGGGTGCATCCTTGATTGAGAGCGGTAATTGCGAGGTGAATAGTTGTTTCCTTAGCCATGCTTTGTGGATAATTCTTCCCTTTGACCCCGGTGCTAATTGTTGTGCATTGGTCGTAGGGCGACATTTGGAGAGTTTTTATTTGCGGAATGAGGGTCCAATGTGTGGTGTGTTTTATAGAATCAATATAGCATTGCATGCTTATTGTCATAGGTCCTTCGATTTCCTTATCTTACCCTCATTTCGTAATCCTTTGAGGGGTCAACTTCTTGGTGCCCCATATATGGAGTCCTTCTTCACATTGATGATGGATAGGTGGTTATACCACAAGTTTGTGCATCCTTGGCATGTTGGATGATTTCTTTATGCTAACACTAACCCTCATGCTTTGAGGATCTTGCTTGTTGTTATCTTCCCTTGGTTTTTGCTAAGTTCGGATTCGAGGACGAATCCTTTTGAAGAAGGGGAGGATGATATGATCCTACTTGGCACACCTCATTTCAAGACTTACATCCAAGGCCAAGATATGAAACTTCAAGCTCTACAAGCGGCATGGATGATAAGGATGGCGTTGAAGGCTTTTGGAGGCCTATACAAGCCCCACAATGAGTCCTACAATGAATGGGAGGTGGCTTGGGCGAAGCATGAAGAAAAAGCTACTAGAAAGGGGACGAAATGCGCAAAGTGGCCAAACGTGCAAATAGGGACATTTCTGCAAATTGACTGCATGTGTTGATACAAGCCGAGCTTCATCAAGAATATCCATTTCAAGCCGAGCTAGGGATCACGTCTTTGGAGACTTACTAGGTGCTTGGATTGAAGGCATCAAGCTCAAGAATATGCTAAAATGGAAGTATAGGCCTCATTTGGATAAAGTAGGGAGAAGAAGGCCTTTCTTATCTTTTGAGAAGACTACTAACCAAACAAGGCCCTTACTTCATTAGGGGTATTATTGTAATAGCCACAGTAGTCTTCTTTTTCTATCTAGTATAAATACTATCTTAGTTTATTTCATTTGGTAGACTTTTATGATATGAAATATTGATATTGTAAAACTCCATTGGAAGCATGAGAGATGAGAGCTTGTTGAAGCTTTTGGTTGAATTGTTTGTTGAGAAGGTTGGTTGCTTGGGACTTTGTTTGATGCAAGATTAAGAACGAAAATAGAAATAAAAGGCAAGAAACAAAAGGGATAGATAATTTGACACAACTTAAGACTTAATTTAGCAACCAAAGTCATAGAAAACTAAGACCTCTAAATTAGAATCGAAAGGAACGCCAAATTCTTATGATGACCAAGAGGGATTTGGAATCCCTAATAACCAATCCTCTCAACAAGAATTCAATCCAAGGCTAAACAAGCTCTCACACTCAAGAGTTTTACAATACCAAATATCAATATTCAAAATAGTCTAAGTCTTCCAAATGAAAGAAACTACTATTTATACTGAAGCTCAAAAGAAGACAACTACATTATTACACTTTTATCCTTAATGAAGAAAGGGCCTTGTTTGGGTGTCTTCTTTTGTGAACAAAGCTTGAATTTGAAAATATTCAAGTAATAGACACATTGCAAGCATGACCATCTTCAACCCACTTCTCCAAACCATCCTCCCATGCTATCATGAACACTTGAAATCCCCGGGAAGGTGCTAGAGTGTATTCAAGTATGTCCCTCCTCATGAACAATGCTGGCATAGCTTGAAGTTCCCTTGCTTGGCTCTTTGTAGAAGGTCTTGATGCCACTCGAATTGTATCATTCTCCCCTTCTTGGAGAGAATTTGTCCTCAAATTTAAGGGATCATCATCTTGCACCACCATAGGAGAGATCACACACACATTGAAGGTGTTATGAACTTGGTATTCGGGTGGGAGATCAATTTTGTATGCATTATCATTGAGTCGTTCAAGTACTTCAAATGGTCCATCTCCTCTAGGCATCAACTTGGTCTTTCTTTTCTTGGGAAACCTCTCTTTCCGGAAATGTACCCAAACCCAATCACCCGGTTCAAGCACAACTCGTTTGCGGCCTTTGTTTGCTCTCTTGGGTGTTTCTTGATTCTTTTTCTCAAGGTGAAGCCTCACCTTCTCATGCAACTTCATCATGGCCTCAGCTCGTTTGTTGCTATCTAAGCTCAACATAACATCATGAGACAAAGGGGTTAGATCTAAAGGGGTTAGGGGGTTAAAACCATAGACCACTTCAAAAGGTGACATGCCAATAGTGCTATGAATGACTCTATTGTAAGAAAATTCAACCAAAGGCAATTGATCCTCCCAAGATCCTCCCTTAGTACCAAGTCGTCCCCACAATTCTTTCCAAAAGTGGCTAAGGAATTTGGGATCCGTATCGCTCACAATGGTTTTGGGAATACCATGCAACTTTACCACATGTTCAACAAACAAAGATGCAACATGAGGAGCATCATCAACTTTATGACAAGCAATGAAATGAGCCATTTGAGAAAATCGATCAACCACAACAAAGATGCTATCTTTACCCCTTTTGGTTCTAGGAAAACCCAACACAAAATCCATCGAAATATCAACCCAAGGTTGTTGAGGGTGGGAAGAGGGGTATACAAACCATGGGGAAGGAGTCTAGACTTGGCGCCACGACACTCAATGCATTGGCCACAAATCTTAGCCACATCCCGCCGCATATGAGGCCAATAAAATTGCTCCTCAAGAATCCCCAAAGTCTTATCAATCCCAAAATGTCCCATCAATCCCCCATTGTGTGCCTCCCTCACAAATAATTCCCTCCAAGAGCTCATGGGCACACACAAACGCTTGTTTTTTTTAACAAGAAACCATCAAACCTAGAATAGGGAGTAGAAGACCTATCCCTAATCCACCTCTCCCTTTCCCACTCTTCGCAATCTAGAAAGATTTTGGCAAAGACGGGGTCCTCGGGACACAATGTCTTCAAGCTTTCAAAACCCATCAATTTGGAAGACAAGGTATTAACCAAAACATGTTTCCTTGATAGGGCATCCACCACTACATTCTCCTTTCCCTTTTTGTATTGGATTACATAAGGGAAGGTTTCAAGGAATTCAACCCATTTAGCATGTCTTTTGTTCAACTTTCCTTGGGCCTTAAGATGTTTTAAGGACTCATGGTCAGTCCTAATCACAAACTCTTTTAGGCTAGAAGTAGTGTTGCCAATTACCCAAAGCTCTAATCAAAGCATACAATTCAAGATCATAGATGGAGTAGTTCAACGTTGCACCCTTAAGCTTTTCACTAAAATAGGCAATAGGCATTTGGTCTTGCATTAAAATGGCACCAATACCTACTTTACTAGCATCACATTCAATTTCAAAGATTTTGTCAAAATCAGGTAATTGCAACAACGGTGCGGAGCTAAGCATTTGTTTTAGAGTTTCAAAAGCCTTTGCTTGCTCCACACCCCATGAAAAAGGTTTATCCTTTCGGATTACCTCGGTCAAAGGAGCGACTATGGTACTAAACCCCTTAACAAACCGCCTATAAAAACTAGCCAATCTATGAAAACTTCTAATATCACCAATGGATTTAGGAGTTAGCCAATTCTTAATAGCGTCTATTTTGGATTCATCAACCTCAACGCCCTTTGAACTCACAACAAAACCCAAGAAAACAACTTCATCAACACAAAAAGAGCATTTAGCAACATTAGCATAAAGTTGTTCTTGTCTAAGCACTTCAAACACACATTTCAAGTGAATAACATGCTCATCCATGGTTTTACTATACACCAAAATATCATCAAAGTAAACAACCATGAATTTGCCAATAAAAGGTTTCATGACATGATTCATCAAACGCATCAAAGTACTAAGAGCGTTAGTGAGACCAAAAGGCATCACCAACCATTCATATAGACCAAACTTGATCTTGAATGAGGTTTTCCACTCATCTCCGGGTTTCATTCGGATTTGATGATACCCACTCCTAAGATCTACCTTAGAGAATATGCATGAACCATTCAACTCATCAAGCATGTCGTCAAGACGAGGTATGGGATGGCGATACTTAACCGCTATCTTGTTGATGGCTCGGCAATCAACACACATGCGCCATGATCCATCTTTCTTTGGCACCAAGATCACGGGCACGACACAAGGACTCATACTTTCTCGCACAACTCCCTTTTCAAGGAGCTCATCCACATGTCTTTGAAGCTCCTTAGTGTCATCCGGGTTGGCCCTATAAGCCGGTTTATTGGGCAATTGAGAACCCGGAACAAAATCAATTTGGTGTTCAATTCCCCTCAAGGGTGGTAACCCTTTTGGGAGTTCCGTTAGGAACACATCATCAAATTCCTGCAAAAGAGAAGAAATATACCTAGGAAAAGAAGGGGTTATCTCATTAGTATGCAATGAATAGTCCCTATGCATGAGGAGAATCACCGGTTGACGCTCTCCCAATTCCTCCCTAATTTCCCCACAATTCGCCAAAAGAGACACCTTGGTTTTTCCTCTAAGCTATCCTTTCTTTCCACTCACCTCTTGAGAACTACTCTCCTCTACTCCCTCTTCCCTCACATTCCTCTTTTGCAATGCACCATGACCCTTCTCCTTTAACTCTCTCATTTTGTTATAGGTCTCACCCACTTAGGAGGGGGTCATGGGATTCAAGACATATTTGACACCATTGTGGGCAAGGGTGTATAGGTTAGTTCTCCCATTATGGTTGACGGACCTATCATATTGCCATGGTCGACCAAGTAGAAGATGATACGCTTGCATGGGAACAACATCACATAACACCTCTTCGTGATACTTCCCAACCACGAATTTGATGATAGCTTGCCTAGTCACCTTCAATTCACCACATTCATTGAGCCATTGAAGTTTGTAAGGGTTTTCATGGGGGGTGGTGGGAAGTTTCAAGAAATCAACAAGGGTGGTACTAGCAACATTGGCACAACTCTCACTATCAATGATCATGATGCTAGTGTTTTGGTTAATGATGCACTTGGAATGGAAGAGATTTTCCTGTTGACTTGGGTCATCCATTGCTTTGCTTATTATGGTTCTTCGCACCATATAGAGAGGTACAATAGGATCATCATCACCTTCAACACCATCCCCTTCACTATCATGTTGTTCATTCTCATGATCGCCCTCATCATCTCCTTCCTCACATTCTTCCTCATCCTTACTATAAGTGTCTCTCAAAATAAACGCTCTACGATTAGGGCATTCGCTTGCTCTATGACCGAAGCCATGACATTTAAAGCATTGAATAGGAGTTTTCATACCTCCTTTCTTTGGAGCAAGCTTCGGAGGTTGTTTGTCAACTTGCTTCTCAACTTGAGAATTCTTCACAAATGGTTTCTTGGCTTCTTGCATGGGGCCCTTATTCTTTTGCCAATTGGAGGAGGAGGCTCCTCGTTCTTTGTTATTGTTCCATTAACTCTCATAGCCCCTTGACTTATTGAATTTGTCTTCCTTGAGACCCTCCTCTATTTCAATAGCCGCTTGAAGGGTTTCTTCAATGCTCCCATAGTTGTGGAGTCTCATTTGGGAGACAATATCACTATTTAACCCTGCTTGGAACCGAGTCATATCATTTAACTCATCCTCGTCAAAGTCGATTCTCATCTTGACAATTTGGAACTCATCATAATATTCTTCCACACTCTTTTTGTTTTGCCTTAAAGTATACACCTTTTCGAGTTGTTCTTGTTTGTAGCGTTCGGTGACATACTTACGCCGCATGGCGTCCTTCAATCCTTCCCAAGTAGGTGTAGGAGGAAGCCCAATAATTCTTTTTGCCTTCACTTGAGTTTCCCACCATGTGGAGGCATACTGTTCAAATTGAGCAATGGCGTAAGACGTCTTTTTCACCTCGGACATGTCATTCGTGAAGAAGATTCTATCATAATGCATCGCCCAATCAAGAAATGCATTGGGGTCACTTCCCCCTTTGAAGACTGGGAGAGTAACCTTGATAGAATTGAGACTCGTGTCTCGCCCTCCTCCATAACCGTGGTTCCCATTGAAAACTCCATCGTCATCATAACCTTGATGATCACGACCTTGGTACCCTTCACGATCTTGGTGCCCTCTTTGCCTGCCTATGTGAGGGTTAGGACCATGCCTTCCACCCCTCCCACGATAACCTCCTTGTGCTTGCCCTCGTGGCCTCCAATCTTGGTCACCATAACGTTTGTGCTCAAGTATAGCTTCCTCTATCTCTTCCTCATCTGGTTGTTGGATGTTTGGACGGTCTTGGGGTGGCATTGGCGTATTTGGGTGTGGATCATTTAGGGGTGGGTAGTTTGGATGTGGGTCATTTGGAGTTTGATCTTGTGGGGGTGGGTTGTTCCATTGGCCTAGGGGAATGTTGTTTGGTGGGGTGAGAGTGGTGTTTTGGGGAGTGGGGTTATATAGATGATGGAAGGTGCCGGGTGATAATGTAAGTGAAGTGCTTCGAGTAGCTCCACTTGTGCCTCCTTAGTATTGCACTCGGGGCGAATACGAGACCTCCCTACTACCTCCTTCAATTGCTTCCACCCTACTTCCCAAGTTTTCCATCCGACCATCCATGCTTTCCATTCGACCACCCAGACACCCAACCTTATCGTTCAAGGCTTGCAAGGCTCTCATTACATCAACTAGTGTGAGTTCCCCGGTGGGAACTTGTGTTTCATCCTCCGTAGCCATAGTACCTATTAAAGACACTCAACAAAGTGAGCAAACACGGTAGATTAGTAAAATCAACTCACTATCGCTCAAGTATGCGCACCTTTAATTGCCTCACAAATTTCTTCCGCCAAAGATTGTGTGCTTGTTAATGTCGACTAGTCACAAGGGTTCAAATTCTACTCTTGGTCGGAATAGATTCTTGTTAAACTAAGAAAGACGGACGACTCAATTCAATCTAACAGACTTGAACCAAGAAATTAACCACGAAGCAAAAACGAAGAAAAGCACGAAAGAATTGGCACGAAAGAAATGCGAACACAATAACAAGTAAACACAAGTAGGAACAACTACTAAATGGATACTAGTTGAGAGACACAAGAAAATGGAATGCAAAAATCGGGAAATAAATAAAATTTTGGGCCCGGTTAGGTGATAATTTGAAAACGCGGTCTTGAAGCCCCAATTAATCCAAGGTATCAATTTGAAGTAACGAAAATTAAAAAAATTCTATACTCATTTTTTTTTTGTTCCTTACCTATGAAATAAGGAGACAAACAACCAACCAAGGATCAAAGGAAATTTTTAGAAAAGAAGTGAAGGAATTGAATCAAATGTACCTTTTCATTGTTGGAATTTACGGTCTGAACTGGGTGTACGGTCCGTATGTTTTTGACGGACCGTAGATGTAGTCCGTAAATGGGGAACAGAATCTACGAATTTGGACTTCAGATTTACGAAAGGGACTTCTTCAATTATACGGTCCGTATAAAATGTACGGTCTGTATATGGTCACCGTAAATCAGCAACAGTAGCGTAGAAAATTTCACTCCAATCTACGGTTGGGAACTGCTCTCAAATCTACGGACCGTATCTTATTTACGGTCCGTATATAGTAACCGTAGATCTCCAACAGTGTTCAACTTTTCCAAGCTTCAATTTGACGGACTGAAATGACGGTCCGTACTTCTTTTACGGTCCGTGAATTTGGACCGTATCTTTTCTTCGGTGATGACGTATAGCATGTGATTTCTTGGATCTTAGGCTGGGTTTGTTGACTTTTTTGACACAATGGACCCACTCAACCTAGGACCATTCTATTTGGGGCTAAAAAAACACTTTTCCAAAACTTGGGTATAAACTTTTGGATCTAACTTTTCTTTTGAGTCTTCTTCTCCACTTAAATATTTGAAGATAGCTCAAGAACACATGAACATTCAAATTTCTAGCTACCTTCAAATCAACTCATTTTACCCCCAAAATTTGGATTTAGGCTCCCTTAATCTAGTGGAACAAAGCCCAATTGTTATCAACTACCAATTTCGTCACAAATCAAAACCCACCAAGTTGTTCTTCAACTTTTTCTAAAGCCTCAACCCAACAATGGTAGATTCTTCAATATTGACCCGAATGACACGAAATTTGAAGATTTGAAACCCTAACGTACTAAAGAACAAGAATCTAATAACCAAACAACAGAACAAACACAAACCTTTTGGGGTTTTTGGTGGAAAATTTCCAGATTTGTTTTAGCAACAAACCCTAGGCTAGATTTGATAGAACAAATCTAATCCAAGCTCTGATACCAATTGATGCAAGATTAAGAACGAAAATAGAAATAAAAGGCAAGAAACAAATGGGATAGATAATTTGACACAACTTAAGACCTAATTTAGCAATCAAAGTTATAGAAAACTAAGACCTCTAAATTAGAATCGAAAGGAACACCAAATTCTTAGGATGACCAAGAGGGATTTGGAATCCCTAATAACCAATTCTCTCAACAAGAATTCAATCCAAGGCTGAACAAGCTCTGATACTCAAGAGTTTTACAATACTAAATATCAATATTCAAAATAGTCTAAGTCTTCCAAATGAAAGAAACTACTGTTTATACTAAAGCTCAAAAGAAGACAACTATATTATTACACTTTTACCCTTAATGAAAGTAAGGGCCTCGTTTGGGTGTCTTCTTTTGTGAACAAAGCTTGAATTTGCAAATCTTCAAGTAATAGCCACATTGCAAGCATGACCATCTTCAACCCACTTCTCCAAACCATCCTCCCATGCTATCATGAACACTTGAAATCCCCGGGAAGGTGCTAGAGTGTATTCAAGTATGTCCCTCCTCATGAACAATGCTTGCATAGCTTGAAGTTCCCTCGCTTGGCTCCTTGTAAAAGGTCTTGATGCCACTTGAATTGAATCATTGTTTCCCTTAAGGTCACCTTAAGAATTTGGTGTTTCTTTTGATGATAATTTAGAGGTCTTAGTTTTCTATAACTTTCGTTACTAAATTGAATCTTAAGTTGTGTCAAATTATCTATCTTTTCTTTTCCTTTTGTTTATCTTCTTAATTTCTTGTTTCCGCGTATCCGTTCTTGTATCAATTGGTATCAGAGCCTAAATTAGGTTTGTTTTTTCAACAAATCTAGCTTGGAAGATTCTACAAAAAATAATCTGAAATTCGAAAATTCAAATTCGTGTTTGATCTGTCCTTGTTTGTTGTTTTTGACACTAGATTTGAGCTCCCTAGTGTTTTTTGAGTCTAGATCTTTAGTTTCAAGTTATTTGGAGTCATATCGAGTCATTCACCATTGTTGGAGCTTGAAGGTTTTAGAACTTGAAAGTGGGTTTTGAAGAAGAAGTAGAAATTAGAGCTTGAAAGTCATTGGTTTGTGCTCTCCTAGAGAAGAAGGTTAAGAATCCAAAATTTGAAGTAATTTGGAGTATTTTTGAAGGATCTACCATTGTTGAAGTTTGAAGCTTTGAAGAACTCAAGAAATTCAAAAGTGGGTCTTGTGATTCAGTTGAAATTGAAGGTTGAAACCTATTGGGTTTTGTTCTCTACATCAAAGCGAACTTTGATCCGAAATTTGAGCTAATTTGGAGTTGGTTTGAGGGTAGTTGAATTTTTGAATTATTCTTGTGTTCTTGAAGACCTTCAAATCTTCATAACGAAGAAGACTCTACAAAGGGCCATTTGATCCAAAAGTTGTCAAATAAAGTTGTGAAAAAGTGTTTGTGGGCCCAACAAAACAAAAAAATCAGAAATACTTAGTCTAAATTTCTGTTTTTTTTTTTAAAAAAGTGTCACGTCATCTGCCACGTCAACCGCCACGTCAGCGATGACATCAGCAGTCTGACGCGCCACTGGCGGGCGCGTGGGTCCCAAATTCGAAGAGTGGGATTTTTTTTCAACACTTAGAAAATTTTCTAAGTGTTAGCAGGTTTTGGTCCAATTTTGAGGGGGCATATCTTTGTGTGTATAAGGAGTTACGGAACCCATAATATATGTAAATTCAAGTTCATTGAGTTTACTTTCCGAATCAACAAGCCGTTCGTCAATTAGAGGTCTGTAGAAAAAGTTATGAGCGTTATAAAAATATGCTGCAAGCAGTTCCGAATTTTCTAAGTGTTGGCCAAAAACATCTAGAAATTTGTCTAAGTGTTTGGCCAAGGTTTGTTCACTTCTTCTTCTCATTTCTTTGATTCTCCTAGCTAATTAACAACTAGTAATTGATTTTTACTTGGTTGTTAATTAGTTCTTGAGTCCTTTCTTTCAAGCCAATTATTTTCGTTCTTTTCTCGTTTTACAACTTCATCGTTAATTTCTTGATTCAAGTGTGTTTGCTTTAAATTGAGCCGTCCTTTCTTTCTTCGAGTCGATAAGAATCCACTCTTGACCTCGAGTAGTGAACGTGTCACGACCCAACCCCATGGGCCATGACTAGTGCCCGAACTGGACACTCGTATACGGACTTGTTAAATATAGTCAAACTAAAACTAAGGACGAAATGGAAACTTATAAGAACAAACGAAAGATTCACAATGCCATATATCATCAACCTGTCTCCCCTGGAATCACGGCTAACCACAGCATAACAATAACACAATACGCAAGCCGACAAGGCTGCCACTATACACGGGGATATCCAAAGCAAACCATATAGACACAGCTAACCAAAACCTATATACAACCCACACATGTCTACAGACCTCTAAGAGTACAAAAGTGAAATATGACGGGACAGGGCCCCGCCGTACCCCTGGACATATACATAAGTCTATATCAAAAGATTTGTACCAAGATAGTCTGGGCTCCGGAACAATAGAGCTCTCCATACAGCCGAGCAGAAGTCCTAAGCTGGAGGATCACCAAACCGAGTGTCTGTACCTGCGGGCATGAAACGCAGCCCCCCGAAGAAAGGGGGTCAGTACGAGATATGTACTGAGTATATAAAACATAAAATGCAATTAAGAGAATCATAACTAAATAGAAGACTACAGAAGGCATGTATGATAATCAAAGATACTAATGCACATGTGCCTTACGAGATAAGAATCATGCATGTCTATAGCATATACCATATCCGGCCCATTATGGGACTCGGTGAATAAAGTCATCATATACCATACTCGGCGCCATAATCACATCATCATCATCATATACATATATATATATATATATATATATATATATATATATATATATATATATATATATATACCGTACCCGGCCCTCTGGTGAGGGACTCAGTGAACAATGCAGTGAAACTGTGCACGAAAACATACCTGGCCCGGGACTCGGTGAAAGATATATTCACAGCATGCACGAGCAGAGTAGTGAGCAACCATATACAAACTAAATCATCATCCGAGACTCAATAGAATAGGTAGAATGAACTAATACTTGAACATCAAAGATAACAATCCTATCAAGTACCCCTCAAATGTCACTATGAATTATATTAAATATAACTTCAAGAATCATAGACACGTGTCAAGATAATATGAAATAGGTTCTGGATATCAAGAACATTAGCCACCCTAGTGTCTCTAAGAAAGGAGTTTCTTTGGAGTTATATGCTCGTCGTCTATTTGTTTCATAAAGATCATGCCAAAAAGAAAGAAGGATTAGCTTTACATACCTTTGGCGCTTAATCCGTGACTTGATATGTATATGCTATCCAAAGTATCTCAACCTATATTAAGACGTCAAGACTATGGTTAAGCTACGGAAAGGCGTAAAACGTACTTCAACGTTAGTAGCTTATTTCTAGACAATTGGGCAGCACCTCCCCTATATCGCTCACTCTCCTCATATCTAAGTCAACTATACAACAACCAAAATAACATCAACAACGACACATCTAAGTTATCACATCAAGGACTAGTTAAAACAAGATCCAAGGACACCCCGAAACAGCCCGCATAACATTCCAAATCAGTCCACACATTACAACATTCAATAATAGTCAGCATAACGACTACAACATATTCAAGTTACTCTTAATAATCTATAACCACAACACTTCATCGAAACGACCTTATAATAGTTCAACAATTACAACCACCTAAACTTAATCTTTCGGACTACTAGAGGTACGTTTTAAACTTATCTTTTCTTTCGAATCAAGAAACACAATAATCAGTGACTATTATCCATGTACAAACAAATCCCATCAATAACTTAACAACAACATGCCCCAAACAGCCCATCAATTATAACAACACCATACATAATTTTAACTACACTTATTCTTCTAATTCCACAAGAACAACCCGTGAAATCAATACATATTCTAGCATGATTTAAGCTTTCCTTTCACAAATTCCACTTCCACCAGGTTTTACAAAGACCAAACCATCTCTAAACATGTAGGAGGGAATAAACCTTACCTTAGCAAGCTTGGCCTCTTAACGTTACTGGAAATTATGACTTAAAATTACAAGTGTTCTTGCTGCTCCAAGGAATAAATTCACGTTGTTGGTCACTAAAGCAAGGTGTTGCACCCTTAAATGTCTAGAACACCTTGGGAATTCATAAACTTCTTGCTATCAAAATGTAGAGATTGGCCGAGAGCTTTGTAGCCATGGTTGTTCATAATTCTTTCTCCAAATCAAGATGAAGATTAACAATTTAAATGTTTGGAGGAGGGCTGGCCGTGAGCTTTCAAGGGCTGCCATGGCCGTGAGCTTTCAAGAGTTGCCATGGCCGTGAGTTGCCATGGTTAGGAGCTTCTCTCTCTTTCAAAAAATTTGTGAATAGAAATGTGATCAATTAGTCATCACAATGCATTATATATGCATCCCACCTATGAGACATGTGTCCTACTATGGCATGGACCAATCAGATTTGGCCATGTTGTAGTGGGGTCCATTTATCACACTTAGTTAACTTAATTAATTATAAATCCCCACTTAATAATCTAATCATGGTTAATTAATTCCTAATTCTCACTAATTTTTCTACACTAGTTGTAATTAATAAGCAAATCGTACACTTATTAAAATCGGGGTTAAAAGATCCTTGTCTCATATCTAAAAAATAATCTCGTCCTTAAACTTATGTCGATTAGCTTACGAATAATTCAACGTACAAAAATACGGGATATAACACCCTTCCCCCCTTTGGAACATTCGTCCTCGAATGTTAAACTAGTCTTATAGGGTCTTGTTAAAATTTCGGGAAAGTCTCCTCAATCGCTATACCTACCAACCTGCATTTAGCAACCCACAGATGCCTCACAGGGCCATAATAATATATAGTCTCACCTACCAATCAATGTAATCAAGTAAGGGATTAATATTACCTCTAGGCATAGGGAACAAGTAGGGATATTTATTCTTCATTTCGTCTTCGGCTTCCAGGTCATTTCTTCTCTATTATTGTTTCGCCACAATACCTTGACGGAAGCCACATCCTTAGTACGTAACCTTCTGACTTGGCGATCAACTATAGCTATAGGGCTCTCCTGATAAAATAACTCCTCTGTTACCTAGACATCATCTACAGGGAATACTCTAGAAGGGTCACCAATACATTTACGAAGCATTTATACATGAAATACTGGATGTACTGCTTCCAAATCAGATGGTAGGTCCAACTCATAGCCAACCTTCCCTACCCTACGAATAATCTGATAAGCCCCAATGTACCTCGGGCTAAGCTTCCCTTTCTTGCCGAATTTCATCACACCCTTCATGGGCGACACCTTCAAGAACACCCAATCACCAATCTGAAATTCTAGGTGTCGACGTCGGTTATCTGCATATGATTTCTGTCGACTCTGGGCTGCCAATAATATCTCCTGAATGAGCTTTACTTTGTCTACCGCTTGCTGGATTATGTCTGGGCCGATTAACTT
The DNA here is from genome assembly GCF_019175385.1 of Lycium barbarum. NCBI lineage: Eukaryota > Viridiplantae > Streptophyta > Magnoliopsida > Solanales > Solanaceae > Lycium > Lycium barbarum. The sequence goes on from NC_083340.1 coordinate 51,296,897, forward strand.
AGTCTCGCCTACATCGAACCAACCAATAGGTGACCTGCACTTTCTCCCATATAAGTCCTCATACGGTGCCATCTGAATACTAGAATGGTAGCTATTGTTATAAGCAAACTCAATAAGTGACAAATGATCGTCCCAGCTACCTCTGAAGTCAATAATACAGGCTCGCAACATATCTTCTAGCGTCTGAATAGTACGCTCGGCCTGTCCGTCCGTCTGAGGGTGAAATGCTGTGCTAAGACTCACCTGTGTCCCCAATCCCTTCTGGAATAATCTCCAGATGTTAGCTGTAAACTGAGCTCCTCTGTCTGAGATAATAGATGTGGGAACCCCATGGAGTCTCACGATCTCTCTGATATATAACCTTGCATAGTCCTCAGCTGAATAAGTAGTCCTGACAGGAAGAAAATGGGCTGCTTTTGTCAGCCTATCCATAATAACCCATATAGAGTCATACTTCCGTGGAGTGCGAGGCAAACCTTTATCCATATTAATTACTTTCCATTTCCAGGTTGGGATCTCTATCTCCTGTAATAACCCACCTGGCTTCTGATGCTCGACCTTAACCTGTTGACAATTCGGGCACTGAGCAACAAACTCCGCTATGTCCGTCTTCATGCCATCCCACCAATATAAACATTTGAGGTCATGATACATCTTTTTTGACCCTGGATGAACATAATAATGGGAATAGTGTGCCTCTTCCATAACCTGCTGTCGTAGCCCTGCAACCTCAGGTACACATAATCTGCCTCCATATTATAGTACTCCGTCTGGTGTAACCTCGAATGGGGTCTTCTCCTTTTGAAGAGCTGTATCTCTATACCGTGCCCGAACAGGGTCCTCGTACTGGTGCCTCTTTACCGCCTCTATGATAGAGGATTCAGCAACTTCTCGAACAGAAACTCCACCATCTCCCGAATCAGCCAAATGGACTCCAAGGTTAGCTAGTCGGTAAATCTCACGGACCATCTCCTTCCTTTCTGGTTGTACGTCCATCAAGCTACCCATATATTTACGGCTAAGTGCATCTGCTACAACATTTTCTTTCCCTGGATGGTATAAAATATCAACATCATAATCTTTTAGTAACTCTAACCACCGCCTCTGTCGCAAATTCAGCTCTTTCTGCTTAAATATAGATTGGAGACTCTTGTGATCCGTATAAAAATCAACATGAACACCATATAAGTAATGCCTCCATATCTTCAAGGCATGAATTACCACTGCTAACTTCAGATCATGAGTAGGATAATTTCTTTCGTGCTTTCTGAGCTGTCGGGAAGCATAGGATATAACCCTGTCATGCTGCATTAATACACAACCTAGTCCAACAACTGAAGCATCACAATAAATAACATAGCCATCTAGTCCCTCTGGAAGAGTTAAGACTGGAGTCGTAGTCAGCTTGTCTTTCAACTACTGGAAGCTTTGCTCACATGCATCAGTCCACTAGAACTTAGCTGACTTCTGAGCTAGCCTTGTTAAAGGCTCTGAAATTGAGGCAAGCTTTTCTACAAATCTCCTGTAATATCTTGCTAGCCCCAGAAAACTGCGTACCTCAGTGGGTGTCATAGGTCTAGGCCAAGTCTTTTGTCACGACCCAATTAGGGGCTGCGACGGGTACCCGGGGCTAACCGCCGAGCACCGCTCGTACTAGTACTCCTTAGGCTTATTTAACAATCATTTATCAGATTCATGCTCGATTTATAAGAAAACCTGTTTTCCTTTAGGAACATAATGTTTTGATACACATGAGCCCTTAGGCTAGCAAAATAATAAATATGTATATATTTACACAATGACCACGCCATGAGACCACATGACCCACATTGAGTATCTACGAGCCTTTATGAGATGACATTTACAATTGTACACAAAAGAATCATCATAGGCACCTCCAGGACAATGAGCTGCTTTCAGTCAGCTAACAGCCTCTAAGAATCTAGAGCAAGATCTCCTCCTATCTACCTGTGGGCATGAACACAACGTCTAAAGAAAACGGACGTCAGTACAAATATTGTACTGAGTATGTAAGGCAGGAATGAAATAAACAAACATAATAGGAAGATCATGAGTCGAGAGGCAAAGGTATAACCTGCACAGGTGTCATAGGCAATCACATTACTTACATATATCACATTTTATATAATCATGGTATACATGTCATCACATCATATAAATCCTCTTATCACAGTCCTCGTCGTTAACCCGCGTCCGGGTAACCATCATATGCCGCCCACTAGTGGTGATCATGCCCGGCCCTCTAGGCTCGGTGTAACATCACAGCCCGCCTTAGCGGTGACATGCCCGGCCATCTAGGCACGGTGGAATCATATGCAGCCCGCCTTAGCGGTGACATGCCCGGCTATCGTGGCGCGGTGGAATTATATCATCACAAAATCAATCATAACAAATCACTCTTACACATCTCATACCATAGCATCATGTTATCATTTCTGGGTATTCCATGAATCCCGTAGTCGTATTACAAGTTAGCATTATTTATCATATTATTGTCATAGCATACATTAGCGTTAGGAGCATACATTAGGCTTTAAGGAAACCACACTATGTCGAGGTGACGTAAGGTCGTGAACCCGCGATTGTGTTATGGAAATTTCATGGGTATCATGCCTCGCCTTGAAGGAAATAAGGCATAAGGCGAGTGGTAACAATAATAACATCATTAGCATTGTAGGAACATCGTGCCACAATTTCTTGAATCTCTATACTCTAGCTCATTGTCATTATTATCATGCTTATAGGTGATTCGATATATAGAAGGACTCATAAGCTTCATCTTATAGAAGGATTATGGAAAACTTGAAGGATTCATGCCTTTTGAAAGAAGAGTTAAGCCTCACATACCTTTCTCGTTTAAGAAATCTATCATTCGCTTATTCTCATTCAATGTCACGTCTCTACCTTCAAAAGAGGATTCGTACTAACGTTAGTTAATCAACTATAAGAATGCACTACTATTTCTAGAGACAATTGGGCAGCACTTCCTTTGTTTATACTATTTTTCCCATATTCCATATCAACTCCCAACACCCACAACAACAACTACAATATAGCAATCAATAATCTTCATTCATAGACAATGACCATGATCCACCATTTATCTTCATTTTTACCACCTTTATGGTTTTGGGTTCGCTATCATATTTTCTCATGTATCACACTTATCTCATGGTCTACATGTGTTTTATAACGCATTCATATTCACAACACACTAACATTCATGATTCAATTCAACTACCATTCACTGATGGCACTATTCACTCATTTATGACCCATTTGCTATGCTTTTCTACAATTCAGGTATCTTAACGTTCCAATACCTTAAACAACATGAAATGGTCATGAAACTTACCTTGGATGATGGTGGAACAAGCCTTGAGTGGAGTCTCTACTCTAGCACCAAAACCCTACTTCACCTCTTTTGGTTTTCGTTGAGGAAGATGAACATGAGCTAGGTATCACACTCTTGTTTTCATGAATTTGGCGTTGTTGATCTTGCTTTTCCCTTGATTCTCTTGAATTCTTGTGGATGAAGTGTTTTGGAGTATTCTAGAGAATTCTTGAATTGTGAAGATGAGAAATGAAATGCAATGAGCTTGGGGTCCCTTATACTTAACTTAAAAATCTGATTTTTGTGAATAGTAGTCGGGATGCACAGTGGCCGTAAACCCAGTTTATGGGCCGTATTCTGGTTTATGGTCCATCCTCCACGACCGTATTTAAGCATATCAGAAACAGATAGGTTTGTTGTAGGCCAGGGTGGTTTACGGTCACAGTTTACGGGCCGTATTTCGATTTACGGTCCGTATTTTGAGTCGTATTTAACCATTTCAACATTTGACAGAAAGTTGAAGTTTTGATAGTTGGAGGACGATGGCACTTTACGGGCCGTATTGTGTTTTATGACCATTGGGTCGCAATGCAAATCTGCAACCTTTGCGTTTTCAAAACTCATTGGTAGTCATTCCCTTCTTAGTAAAACATCGTACACTCATACTCTTCGTTGGTCTATTCATTGTATGCTCATGGAAAATTTTTCGAGGTGTCACATTCTTCCCCCCTTTTGGGAACATTCGTCCTCGAATGTTAGATCATCGGGGATTCCAGAAAAATTTCGCCAAAGTTTCCTTTATAATATGGTACTACCATCCTGCCATAACAACCCATAATATCACGTCACTGCCTCACAGGGCTACATCACAACATCAACATATCTATGGCCACTCATGACCAAAAGCATAAAGATAAAGGATGCATACCTTATATTGTTGGTGTTTCATCTGGGATCTCTCCTGGGGGTTGGAATAAGTGTGGGTACTTGGACTCCATATTCTCTTCTGCTTCCCAAGTCATTTCTTCCCGATTGTTGTTTCGCCACAATACTTTGACTGACGCTACTTCTTTATTTCGAAGCTTTCGCACTTGCCTATCTAGGATGGCAATAGGCACCTCTTCATAGGTTAGCCTTTCCGTTACTTGCACATCATCTATCGGGACAAACTTTGTGGGATCTCCAACACACTTGCGGAGCATCGAAACATGAAAGACTGGATGGACTGATTCAAGCTTCGAAGGCAAATCCAAGTCACAGGCTACATGGCTCACCTTGCGGATGATTTTGTAGGGTCCAATGTATCTGGGACTTATCTTCCCATTCTTACCAAATCTCATCACCCCTTTCATGGGTGACACTTTCAAAAATACCCAATCATTAATTTGAAATTCCAAGTCTCATTGGCGGTTGTCCGCGTAGGAATTTTGGCGACTTTGGGCTGTCAACAACCGATCTTGGATCACCTGGACTTTTTCTATCGCTTGTTGGATCAATTCAGGGCCCACTAATTGTGCATCTCCTATTTCGAACCATCCGATTGGAGATCTGCATTTTCTTCCATATAAAGCTTCATACAGGGCCATTTGCATACTAGAATGATAGCTGTTATATGCAAACTCAATTAGTGGCAAATGATCATCCCAACTACCACCGAAATCCAGCACACACGCTCGATATCTTCCAAGGTCTGAATAGTGCGCTCGGCTTGCCCATCGGTTTGCGGATGAAATGTCGTGCTAAACTTCACTTGCGTGCCCAAACCTTCTTGAAAAGACGTCCAGAACTTAGCTGTAAACTGTGCTCCTCTATCTATAATAATAGATAATGGGATTCCATGGAGTCGCACAATTTCTTTGAGATACAACCTTGCATAGTCTTCTGCTGAGTACGTGATCCTGACTGGAAGAAAATGGGCTGCTTTCGTCAGCCTATCCACGATCACCCATATAGAGTCATACCTGCCACGGGAACGGGGTAATCCCACGATGAAATCCATGTTGATCACTTCCCATTTCCAAGTAGGGATTTCCATTGCTTGCAATAAGCCTCCCGGCTTCTGGTGTTCAGCTTTTACCTGTTGGCAATTTGGACATTGTGCTATGAATTCTGCTATGTCTCTCTTCATGCTATCCCACCAGTACATCATCTTGAGATCATGATACATTTTGGTTGCACCTGGGTGAATAGAATATCGAGAGCAATGTGCTTCTTCTAAAATTCATCGGCACATTTTTGCCACATTCGGCACACATAACCTGCCTCGGTACTTAAGAATTCCATCCATGGAAACTTCAAACGGAGACTTTTCTTTCCCATGAGATGTGTCTCTATAACAACATAATTGCGGATCTTCGCACTGCCGTTATTTCACTTCCATATCCAAGGAAGAAATTGTGGAATCATTTATACTAATCCCGGCATCGCCCGAATCAATTACACTCACTCCAAGATTAGCCAATCGATGAAGTTCTTCAACCATCTCTTTCCTTTCTGGAGGGACTTCACATAAACTGCCCATTGATTGGTGGCTAAGTGCGTCGGCTACTACTGTCACACCCTAATCTTGATAGGGCATGATGGGCACCCGACCCTTACTTAGGGCCGAGCGAACCCTCAGACTCTTAGTACACACACAACCTCTTTGGACCTTTAAATCAAATAAACATGAAATACATAGTAAGGCTTTCAGAAGTATTCTTTTTTTTTTTCTTTGTGCTCAAATCAAACAAATTCTATAATTATATAGAATTTATATCATAGCACAAAATGACACATCGGCTGATGGAGCCGCTTACAGAACTGACAACTAATACCCACCACTCTGTCTGCAAAGTCTCTAACATTAATAACATATCATAGCATATATACTCCGACTCGGCAGCACTCCAGGAGTAAGTGGAGCTTGCCAACTCTGCTGGAACATCTTCTATAATAGCTTCAACTCATCTGGGTGTACCTGTGCGGCATGAAACGCAGCCCCCGAAGAAAGGGGGTCAGTACGGAAAATGTACTGAGTATGTAAAGCATGGAATACAGAAAACAGAAACATAACCGGAACAACGGTACAAAAGTAAGTACATTAGCCAGAATACCAAGGTGCTTATTTTTCGAGCGTAGATCATGCATACCGATGTCATATGTCAGAAGAAGTACAGAAAATGAGTAAATCGTCCACAGTATCAGAATACTTACTTTCCAAACACAGATCATGCGTGCTGACCTCATATGTCATCATATACATATACGAATAACAGATCCCGACCCTCTAGTGAGGGATGCGGTGGATGGAGTCATTATGTATGCTAACATCATATATCAAATACACATATAACAGATCCCGGCCCTCTAGTGAGGGACGCGGTGAATGGAGTCATCATATATGCCGATATCATATATCATATATGCACATAATAGATCCCGGCCCTCTAGGGAGAGACGCGGTGAATAGCCATCCTGGCCACCATCATATCATCATATACAGACATACATATAACAGATCCCGGCTCTCCAATGAGGGGCGCGGTGAACAAGTGTGTACGATAACAGAACCTGGCCCGGGACGCAGTGGAGGACATACTGAGGCTTGCACGAACAGAGTAGTGCGAAACCACATGCACACAAATCAAGACTCGATAGATACGTACACTTACTGACATCTAAAGGCTCAGAAACAAGTTTCGGGTCAATCCGACATAGTATACAAAAGTTACGAGCGTTTGAAGTATAGAACCTTCTACGAACGTTTCAGAAGCCATTTTTTGGAAAATTAAAGCAACGATCATATCAAGTATCTTTCGGATATCGTTATGGATCAAATAAAATATAGCTTTTGGAACCATATGTACATATCAAAATATATCAAGACCTAACGGAATAATCAGACGTGCTATCATTTGAAAATCAAGACATCAATCATACCACTTATCTCTCGAATACCAATTCCGAAACATATCAAGTAGATCTTTGGACATCATAGATACGCATCAAAATCATATGAACAACTTTGGGAAATCAAGGATATTAGCCATCCTAGCCGCTCTAAGAATGAGAATTTCTTTGAAATCATACATATACGTTATTTGTTCGTTTCATAAAGATCATGCCAAAAGAAAGAAAGGGTAAGCCTTACATACCTGTCCCACGTCCTATTAGCTACGCTTATTCGTCCAAACTTGCTAGTCTACATTCAAGAAGATTTACATAATCATTAGATTCATCGACATATACTTGTCTAAGTCTTTTAAATGAATTCATCTATATTCTACCGAAATTTCGGCAGCATTTCCCCTGTAAATACACCATCCCCGAGATTCTAACTCGGCCAATTTTATCAACAACAATCCGAGAATTCAACTCGGCCAAATTATCAACAACAATATCAACAATCACATCTCCAACTTCAATAATTATTTCAAAATATATTCTAACATTAACAACCTTCGTCACACAATTGAATGGCATTTCATTTATATTCAATTCAATCACATATAATCAAGCCAATACCAATGATCTCATATTCAAGTGTTAGTCCGAGATCATTCTAACATGATTCAAGAATACTTCAGACAATTCACATAATGTTCCAAACAACCCAATCAACATATTACTTCGCCCGAAACCTTCCAAATTCAATAAGAACAATAACAACACATTTCCTTCTTTCAAATTCAAACACAACAACCCAACTTACAATCTTCTAACCTCATGTCTCACCTTCAAATTCATGAATTATATTCACAACCTACACATTAGCAACTTTATTCTTGTAATTATAAGGAACCATACTAATATCACATTAACTTCTTCCATAATCCACAAACGATTACAACTTCAGTTCAAACCATTAAATCTTCATTTAACATCATAGAATCCACAACATAACAACAATCAAAATGCTAAATAAAATCAATTCATCACATCTCACAACACCACCTTTATATTCGGCCATCACTTCCACACACATATTTTCATGAATTTCATTCATTCCTCACTCTACAAAGTATACAAAGCATCCATAACATATGAAAAGAAGATTGAATACATACCTTTTCACTTAACTTCTTGGCTTGGCTAGGGTTGTGAACTTGCACAAATGAATAATTTTATTGCTCTAACAACCTCTCCATGTTAATTAGGGCCTTCAAATTGTTTGGAATACAGGAAGAAAATATTTTTTTGATAAGTTTTTCATGGGGCCAAATTTGGCTAGCCATGGTCGAATGCCTTGTCTTCTTTTTCTTTCTTTTTCTTCTTCTCCCATCTTCTTGAATTTGTGGAAAGAAAAGATGAAATATTCATCATACCTCCTATATATATATAAGCCTTCAACCAATAGAAAGGAGGACATTTTCCCCTAACCATGGCTTGAATTAATTGGTCCAACAAGGAGGTGGGACCCACACACCCACACACACATAGACATACACTGCCAAAGATGGCCCTTCATGAACTTTCAAGAAATTTTTCTTCTTTTGCGAGATTCCCGTTTTGCCCCTAGCCTTCCACAATATTTCCATGAACCACTTTGTGAATTTCCCTTTTTACCCTTAGCCTTTCTCAATAATTCCATACTAATAATGTTCATAAATACTATTCATAAACAACTTGTACATTAAAATAATTTTGGAAAATGGTCTTGCCCTTAACTTCTCGCAATTATCTCGAATTATCCGAACATACAAAATACGGGCTATAACATCCTCCCCCCCTTTAGAACATTCGTCCTCGAATGTTCAACTGACCTCATGGGGTGTCATAATACTTCGGGAGGGTCCCTCTCATAGTTATTCTTTTTTTTTTAAGCTCATTCCTTATCTTTCACCCTATTTTCTTTATAGTCGATCTCCTCGGTCTTTGCATGAGTCCTCATTTCGTGTCATGGGTTTTCCAATCCATTGCGCAAACTCATTATCCTTGTCCTTCCCAGGTCATCTCTTCTCTGTTACTGTTTCGTTACAATACCTTAATAGAAGCCATGTCTTTGGTATGCAATCTTCACTTAACGATCCCATATGGCCACAGGCTGTTCCTTGCTCTCATTCATCTATAGTATTGCAGTCCAGTTACCCTTATGGTAACTTATGATCTGAGTTCCCTTACCTTCTTAGTTCGCAACGTCTTTGAATTCTTACTACAACTTTTCTTTACTTCCTTCCCCCACATTTCACGACACAAGTATACTTATTTTTGATTTCTTTGTATTGGGGCTCGTCTCACCCATCGTTATTCCTTGTTGGCTCTCCAGCGTGGATTCCTTACAAATATGATTGAGTATCGCTTCACGTCGATGGTTCATATAACTTCATAGCATATATCTTCATGTTCCGTATAATTAAGGTCCATGAACTATTTTCTAGTATCCGGTGGACTCTTTTTATTTCATCCATAGGTGCTGCGTTCTTTCTTTCTTTCAAAATTTCCAAACCACCAATCGTTGGTACTCTTATTATAATAGTCGTTGTCGTACGAAATATCTTTTAAATCTTATCATTTTCTCCGTCATCCGTTGTGAACTTAGCTTGTAGCCCTTTTCCTGCCCCTTTTATTACTCTTTAAAACATATCGCTGCCTACTTAGATACTGTGCAATTTTTTCTCGATAAGAGGGGATTTAAATTATGGTCTAACCATATCATAATTCATGTCGGCACGAAGCATTTTCTTAAGGTGTCTGCCATCCTTTCCCTTCATGTCGGCCTCACGGTACACTTATTGTCAACTCGTTTCTACTTCTTTCATATATTCTCCTGATATGCCGATACGTTTTGAACTCTAGTCCCGAGCTAATAAATTTTCCTCCTCTGAAGTCTGAAATTGTTGCGATTCCCTTTTAAGTCTAACATAATATGCTCTCCCCCCCATTTTTAGGGACTCCTCATATGCCAATAGTCCTTTTGTGAAATCTCTTTCCAACTCTGTGCACAACATATCAAAACTTCTCGCCATAAGTTTGTCTTTCATTTTGCGCGTATATCATCATTCTTGTCAACATTCCTATATCTTCCTATGATTAAAAATTTCCAATTGTTTTATTCCCAAATGTTCTCCTCTTCATTCGACTAATCCGTTAGTATACCTTTTCTACTTTCATTCTTAACCTTCCCTAGGTTCCTTCCTCCTCGAACACTTTTCTCCTTTTGCCATTTGTGGCATCGACTCTAAAGTTCATGAAATATTACTTTATACACGCAATTCCGTTTCACTCTTAAGTCATCTTTTCAGAAAGGCGCTTCCATATCTGAGGCACCCACATCAATATGGTTGCACATTTATTCCTTTATAGACCTTTCAAGGACCGAAATTTTCTAACATCGTCACAAGGCTTTATCATTCTTTCTCTTACTTCACATTCCTTGTCTTCCATTTACTTACACTCTTTCATTTCCAAATATCATTGTATTAGGACTTTCCAATCTTAACCTGTAGTGGTAATAATAGCAGCTTATCTTGTAACACTTGTACCATTTATTTTTGCTGTCACTCGAACTTCAGTACCTTTACTTGATTAATGCCTTCTTTACCGTAGCGCCGGTTGCTGGGGTACCCATACCCACCGATACGATCATATGTGGGATATCCTACGCATTCATATATATATGTATAATTGCTACTACCTTGCCCACAAAATATCTCCAAACGCTATTCAAGCCTATCCTAATTCCAAAGCTGTGATGCACTTTCTTTCTCTTCACCGATCTAGTCTGCCTCGTCCTACGCAACCCTTATGGTCTCCAACCATCCCATATGCTCTAGTTTCCCTTAGGCCACTCTAGCTTCTCATTTGTCTCTTATGTCTGGATATACAGAATTTCTTGCACACTTCCCAGGGGCTCGCCCATCCTAAGATTTCTCCCACCTTAGCACACTTAACCTCGAAACTTCGATGAAATCCGGTGCCTTAATGATAATATAATCGCATCCACTTCCTCGCATGGCCTTTATTACATGACCTGGAGCAAGTCAAAGTCTTACAGATTCCGAGACATTCTCGTAACACGTCTTTCTCCTTCATAATTACTGTTTTACCCTTTTCAGTCCTCAATGTTCACCTTTCTCTTGTGCGTATAACTACTTCCTGTCCTGGACTTCCAGATTCACGATGGTAGCGAACATACCTTCATCGCCGTTACTTACGCATACTCGATTGTCAACCAGTTCGGACTTCCACTCACCATCCTTACCTAATAATTCACAGCAAAACTGATTATCGACTTTCTCTGAATCCTTTAACAGACCTTTCTCCTTACTAAACCTCGAATGTTATCCATTTTAATCCTCGGGACTGCAAATCGTCTTTCTCGCAATCGTTTTTCACGTCATACCCAAATCTGTAGCTTCTCTAAAATATCACATCCCACTTATCGTCTGTTTACGATGTTTCCTTTCCATGTTTTTTCCTGTTAAGCATACCCAACAATTCTGGCAGAATCTCCTTTACCATTCTTACTATTCAAAATCTGTACGCAGCAAATATCGACAATACCTCACAGAACATACGGTTATATGACACATTCCAGCCATCCAGAACTTCCAGTTCCAGGTAACAGAACAAATATATCAAGACTTACTTCTATAACCTTCCATATCGTCACTTATCTCCTCCCGTCGTATGTAAGGCTTATATGAAGAATTTCATTTTCCTATGACTTGGCTCTATCGCACGATCTAAGACAGAAAGAAGGTCAACAATCCCTAGATGCCCCGCAGCCTCCTGTTTATAAATGTGGCCGGCTTCACACCCATAAACAGGACTCTGCTGGACACGACTTTGCAGACAACCCCTAGGACAACCTGCTCTGATACCACTTTGTCACACCCTAATCTTGGTAGGGCATGATGGGTACCCGACCCTTACTTAGGGCCGAGCGAACCCTTTGACTCTTAGTACACACATAACCTCTTTGGACCTTTAAATCAAATAAACATGAAATACATAGTAAGGCTTTCAGAAGTATTTTCTTTTTCTTTGTGCTCAAATCAAACAAAATCTGTAATTATATAAAATTTATATCATAGTACAAAATGACACATCGGCTGATGGAGCCGCTTACAGAACTGACAACCAATACCCACGACTCTCTCTGCAAAGTCTCTAACATTAATCAGACGTCATAGCACATATACTCTGACTCGGTAGCACTCCAGGAGTAAGTGGAGCTTGCCAACTCCGCTGGAACATCTTCTATAATAGCTTCAACTCATCTGGGTGTACCAGCGCGGTATGAAACGCAGCCCCCGAAGAAAGGGGGTCAGTACGGAAAATGTACTGAGTATGTAAAGCATGGAATACAGAAAATAGAAACATAACCGGAACAACGGTTCAAAAGTAAGTACATTAGCCAGAATACCAAGGTACTTATTTTCCGAGCGTAGATCATGCATACCGATGTCATATGTCAGAAGAAGTACAGAAAATGAGTAAATCGTCCAGAGTATCAGAATAATTACTTTCCAAACACAGATCATGCGTGCTGACCTCATATGTCATCATATACATATACATGTAACAGATCCCGTCCCTCTAGTGAGGGACGCGGTGGATGGAGTCATTATGTAAGTTGACATCATATATCAAATACACATATAACAGATCCCGGCCCTCTAGTGAGGGACGCGGTGAATGGAGTCATCATATATGCCGATATCATATATCATATATGCACATAACAGATCCCGGCCCTGTAGGGAGAGACGCGGTGAATAGCCATCCTGGCCACCATCATATCATCATATACAGACATACATATAACAGATCCCCGCTCTCCAACGAGGGGCGCGGTGAACAATGCAGAGGAATGTGCACGATAACAGAACCTGGCCCGGGACGCAGTGGAGGCCATACTGAGGCTTGCACGAACAGAGTAATGCGAAACCACATGCACACAAATCAAGACTCGATAGATACGTACACTTACTGACATCTGAAGGCTCAGAAACAAGTTTCGGGTCAATCCGACTTAGTATACGAAAGTTACAAGTGTTTGAAGTACAGAACCTTCTACGAACGTTTCAGAATCCATTTTTTGGAAAATTAAAGCAACGATCATATCAAGTATCTTTCGGATATCTTTATGGATCAAATCAAATATAGCTTTTAGAACCATATGTACATATCAAAATATATCAAGACTTAACGGAATAATCAGACGTGCTATCATTTGAAAATGAAGACATCAATCATATCACTTATCCCTCGAATGCCAATTCGGAAACATACCAAGTAGATCTTCGGACATCATAGATACGCATCAAAATCATATGAAACAGCTTATGGAAATCAAGGATATTAGCCATCCTAGTGGCTCTAAGAATGGGAATTTCTTTGAAATCATACATATACGTTATTTGTTCGTTTCATAAAGATCATGCCAAAAGAAAGAAAGGGTAAGCCTTACATACCTGTCCCACGTCCTATTAGCTACGCTTATTTGTCCAAACTTGCTAGTCTACATTCAAGAAGATTTACATAATCATTAGATTCATCGACATATACTTGTCTATGTCTTTTAAATGAATTCATCTATATTCTACCGAAATTTTGGCAGCATTTCCCCTGTAAATACACCATCCCCGAGATTCTAACTCGGCCAATTTTATCAACAACAATCCGAGAATTCAACTCGGCCAAATTATCAACAACAATATCAACAATCACATCTCCAACTTCAACAATTATTTCAAAATATATTCTAACATTAACAACCTTCGTCACACAATTCAACGGCATTTCATTTATATTCAATTCAATCACATATAATCAAGCCAATACCAATGATCTCATATTCAAGTGTTAGTCCGAGATCATTCTAACATGATTCAAGAATACTTCAGACAATTCACATAATGTTCCAAACAACCCAATCAACATATTACTTCACCCGAAACCTTCCAAATTCAATAAGAACAGTAACAACACATTTCCTTCTTTCAAATTCAAACACAACAACCCAACTTATAATCTTCCAACCGCATGTCTCACCTTCAAATTCATGAATTATATTCACAACCTACACATTAGCAACTCTATTCTTGTAATTATAAGGAACCATACTAATATCACATTAACTTCTTCCACAATCCACAAACGATTACGCATCCATAACATATGAAAAGAAGATTGAATACATACGTTTTCACTTAATTTCTTGGCTTGGCTAGGGTTGTGAACTTGCACAAATGAATGATTTTATTGCTCCAATAACCTCTCCATGTTAATTAGGGCCTTCAAATTGTTTGGAATACTAGAAGAAAATATTTGTTTGATAAGTTTTCCAGGGGCCAAATTTGGCTAGCCATGGCCGAATGCCTTGTCTTCTTTTTCTTTCTTTTTCTTCTTCTCCAATCTTCTTGAATTTGTGGAAAGAAGAGATGAAATATTCATCATACCTCCTATATATATATATAAGGCTTCAACCAATAGAAAGGAGGACATTTGCCCCTAACCATGGCTTGAATTAATTGGTCCAACAAGGAGGTGGGACCCACACACCCACACACACACACATACACGGCCAAAGATGGCCCTTCATGAAGTTTCAAGAATTTTTTCTTCTTTTGCGAGATTCCCGTTTTGCCCCTAGCCTTCCACAATATTTCCATGAACCACCTTGTGAATTTCCCTTTTTAGCCTTAGCCTTTCTTAATAATTCCATACTAATAATGTTCATAAATACTATTCATAAACAACTTGTACATTAAAATAATTTTGGAAAATGTTCTTGCCCTTAACTTCTCGCAATTATCTCGAATTATCCGAACGTACAAAATACGGGCTATAACAACTACATTCGCCTTCCCGGGGTGGTATAAAATGTTGACATCATAATCTTTTAATAATTCTAACCACCGCCTCTGTCGCAGGTTTAACTTTTTTTGCTTGAAGATGTACTGAAGACTTTTGTGATCTATATAGATATCAACGTGCACACTGTACAGATAATGTCTCCACATTTTTAAGGCATGAATGACCGCAGCTAGTTCGAGATCATGAGTTGGATAATTCTTCTCATGTTTCCACAATTGTCTCGAAGCATATGCAATAACCTTACCATGCTGCATCAATACGCATCCCAATCTGACACCGGAAGCGTCACAATACACAACATAGCCATCTAGCCCTTCTGGAAGTGTTAGAACCGGGGCCGAGGTCAACCTGTTTTTCAACTCTTGGAAACTATGCTCACAGGCATCATCCCATTGAAAATTTGCTGACTTCTGGGTTAGCTTCGTCAATGGGGTTGACATAGATGAAAAGCCCTCTACGAACCTTCGATAATAACCTGCCAAACCCAGAAAACTACGGACTTCTGTGGGCGTCGTAGGCCTTGGCGAAGTCTTCACAACTTCAATTTTCTGGGTGTCGACTCGAATACCATCATTTGAAATGACACGGCCTAGGAAAGTCACAGAATTCAGCCAAAACTCACACTTTGAAAATTTTGCATACAATTCTCGGATGATCTGCATGTTCCGATTTCGTGAGAGAATACACCAGAATATCATCAATAAATACAATCACAAATAGATCCAAGAGAGGCCGGAATACGTTGTTCATCAAATTCATAAACACAGTCGGAGCATTAGTCAACCCGAACGACATCACTTGAAATTCATAGTGGCCATATCTCGTTCTGAAGGCTATTTTAGGAATATCTGCTTCTCTAACTCTCACTTGATGGTAACCCGACCTCAAATCTATTTTGGAAAACCACTTGGCACTTTACAACTGGTCGAACAAGTCATCAATTCTTGGGCGAGGATATTTGTTCTTTATCGTCACCTTGTTCAATTGCCTATAGTCGATGCACATTCGCAGGGAACCGTCTTTCTTTCTCACAAACAAGACCGGTGCTCCCCACGGTGATGAACTGGGTCTAATGAATCCCTTCTCGAGCAAGTCTCTCAACTGCGCCTTTAGCTCTTTTAATTCCGTCGGGGCCATTCGATAAGGAGAAATGGAAATAGGCTTTCTATCCGGCAACACATCAATGGCGAAGTCAATCTCTCTTTCTGGAGAAAGTCCTGGAAGTTCGTCTGGAAACACATCTGGGAATTCATTCACTACCGAAACTGACTGGAAAGTCGGCGGCTCTGCCTCGGTGTCGTGAACCCAAACTAGGTGATAGATATAACCCTTGGCTATCATCTTCCTTGCCTTGGGGTAGGAAATAAACCTGCCCTTTGGAGATGCTGTATTACCCTTCCATTCAAGCACGGGCTCTCCCGGAAATTGAAATCGAACCACTTTTGTGCGGCAATCAACATTTGCATAACACGAAGCCAACCAATCCATACCCATGATTACATCGAAATCTACCATTTCCAGCTCAATCAAATCGGCCTTGGTCTGTCGATCACATATCACAATGACACAATTCTTGTACACTCGTCTTGCTATCACTGTCACGACCCAGCTAGGGGCCGCGACGGGTACCCGGAGCTAGTTACCGAGCACCGCTCACTCTATTACTTATCTTACTCATTTAATACTCTTTTATCAATTCTACATACCAATTGTAGGAAAATCATATTTAATCAAATATACATACTTTATATACATTTGCCTCTTGACCATCAAAATAATATACATACATAAGAAAACATCTTGTGAGACCATCTAACCCACACTGCGTATCTACGAGCCTCTACTAACATAATGAATACATGGACGGAACAAGACTCCGTCATGCCCAAAATATGCATATATGAATGTACATCAAAATAATAGTCATAAGCACCTCCGAACAATGGAGTGCTATCTATCAGCTGACAGCTACTGAGGACCTAGGCCGAGCTCTTCTCCCTGTCTACCTGTGGGCATGAACACAGCGTCAGAAGAAAGGATGTCAGTACGAATATTGTACCGAGTATGAGAGGCATACATAATGAAAGGAAACATCAATAATATGAGGATAACATCAATCTGACTGATAATCATAAATGAAGTAATGCATGCTGTCTTACTCATCATCATAACATGTATGCATCATATGCAAGCTGCCCGTCCATGTCGGTACGGTGTGATAATCAATAATATTAGCCCGCGTCCAGGCCTCCCGCGTCCGGGGTACCATCTTATGCTGCCCACTAGTGGTGTCTGCCCACGCCCGTAGGTCGTGGTTTATTCGTATCGCCGCCCGCCAAAGCGGTGTCTGCCCGGCCAACTAGGCTCGGTGTGAAATGCTCATGATATGCTCAATTTAATATGTTTATCATAAAATACTTATCTTATCATAATGCGTATATAAGACTCATGAGCAACATTACTCTATCGGGGTGACGTAAGGTCGTGATCCCCCGATTACATTATGGAACCATCATAGACATTCCGCCTCACCTTGAAAGGACTAGTACATAAGGTGAGTGTAGGCAAGGAATAACAACATCATCATTCTCGTGTCATCATATCGTATAACTTATCTCATATAGACATTCATAGACATAAGCTTTTGACTTCTTAGAATGCAAGAACTCATGGAAGGAATAGGGATTCAAGTTAAAAGATTCATGCCATTAGAAGGAACGGCTAGCCTCACATACCTTGGTCGTTTAGCTTATCGCTCACTTGTTCTCCGTCGATATCACGTCGTTACCTTCATAAGAGAATTCGTATCAACATTAGTAAACTAACTATAAGAACGCGTCACAAATTCTAGGAGAAGTTGGGCAACGCTTCCTTCGCTCATACCATTTTTCTCATGTTTTATCTCAACTCCAACATTCATAATATTATTCGCAATATCGTCATCGACAATCGTCATTTACGTACATTTAGCAAAATCCACCATTTTCCTCCAATTCCCCCTCCCCCCCCCCCCCCCCCCCCCCATGTTTAGCCTTATGACTCGTCTTTGCGTTTTCATGCATTTAATGCTTGATTCATGATATAAACATTGTTTATAATGTATTTGTACTCTCAACACTTCAACATTCGTAATTCAATTCCACTATCATTCATTTATGTCACTATTCACTCAATAATGACCCGTTTCTATGTTCTTCTACATTTCAAGTGTCTAGGCTTTCCAATACTTCAAACAACATGGAAAAATCATGAAAATTACCTTGGATGATGGTTGAACAACCCTTAAGTTGAAATACTTCACTTAGCCAAAACCCTAGTTCCACCTTTTTTGAAATTTCTTCACTTAGATGATCCTTTATTGTGTTCTTATTGAGTCCTGTCATGACCCAGCCCCGTGGGCCGCGACTGGCACCCTACCTGGGTACCCAGATCGAATCACACGTTCATTTTCAAATCCAAACTTATTTCATAATTTTTCGAAATCATATCGAACATAATTTATATCAAGTATGTCTTAAGCGGTCGTGCCAAATCAAAATATCATATCAAATACAAACTGAGCGGCGGAATGGACATCGCCGGTCAAAAGTGCAAATATAAGCATAAGGGCCATTTGGGGCCGGCATAACAAACAGACCGCCTTAAGACCAGAAAACGGAATCAGACAAACATACATAGGACCCTCGCCCCACATATATGACTACAGGCCTCTACGAACTCAAAACAAAGACATATGGCAAGACAGGGCCCCGCCGTACCCAAATAGTCAAATATACCAAATATATACAAAGCAAAAAGAGTTTGTACCAAAAGTGGACTCCGGATCAAATAGGAGAACTCCGGAATAGCAAGAAGTGAAGCCTACTGCGGAGGATCACCGATATCTGCACCTGCGGGCATAAAACGCAGCCCCCGAAGAAAGGGGGTCAGTACGAAATATGTACTGAGTATGTAAAGCACGGAGTACAGAAGTATGGATCAAAACCGAAAGTAAATCAAATGTCAAAGTGGAGTACAAATGGGTAGATCAAAATCTATATCGAAATCATATACTTATACATAATGCAATAAATCATGCAGACGCTTAGGAACGTGGTCGCCACTCCGACGCTGGCGCCACACACAGCATAACACCAGAAGGTTTCAAATCTCCGTACATCCCCGAACACAAGCATAATCATAGGTGAGCGTATCGCATCACGAGCCATATCACAGCATAACTCCAAACGGAACCCGGCCCTATGGCGAAGCCTCGGGAACCGTAACACAGCATACGGCCGAATTGTCATAAGGCGCACGAATCAAAACCGGCCCGGGAACCGGTGAACGAAGTCATAATAAGGCACGAGCGGAGTCGTGAGCAAACCAATGCAATTCGTACTTCAGAATAGTTTTCCAAAACGAAGTAAACCCATAAGTCATATCATAATGCAAAATAGTCGGATACTTAGCCGATATAAAGGTTCATTTCACAAAACATTTCCAAATAGTACGTATAGCTCAAAACGTAACTTAGCGTATTATAATATTCAAAATACATCTCATAGGAGGGAATTTCACAATCGAAAGTATCGTATCCAACTTTATTCACAAAGATAGCCCAATAAGGCAAATAGGGCGTTTCAGGGTAGCGGGCCCACCTCGAGTCAAAGTGAGGTGGCGAACTTATCTTTACGAACATTTATATGCCAAAGGTCATACATGGTCGTTTCTAGGTTACCCGACCACATTTCGATAGGTTTCGGACGAGCGGTGGCATTCTAGCCAAAATAGAGCCCTTAGGCTTCAATCGAATTGAATGAATAGTAACTTTTCTGTGGATCGGGTTTCGAGGAGCAGAAATGCTCCGGAAGTTCTCATATTCGTCTAACACACTAAGATATGCCAAATGAAGGAGTGGGAAGCTTTACATACCTCACAGACGTCGTAAGCTCTCCCGAAAGTCCAGTCCCGTTTCGTCAAAAATCTGCAAATGGTCAAAGTTACCAATTGAGATTCTTAGGCTTAAAAATGCCTTTAACTCCAATTTTTGCCTACCGAAATTTCGGCAGCATTTCCCCTATAAATCTAACATCCCCGAGGCTTAGCTCGGCTCAAAATACATCAATCACAACAGCCCACACGTCAACAAACAACACAAACAACAATCAAGCCATTCTAGCTTCAAAATTCTACTTTGTTATCTAAGTTGGCAACTTTCATTCAAACTTTCAAAACTCCAATTCTACATCTACATAATTGCATTCATTTCCACATTCAAACTTATACAATCACATCCTAACTACAATTCAAGCCATACACGAAATTGCACCAAAAATCCATTATTTTCCATAATCCTTCAAAACATCAAAATTCACGACGAACATTCTAACTAACGTCGTTTCATTCCGAATTCATTAACATCATTATAGATTCATATCTAAAGTCTCTAGCACCTTAAATATTCAATGATATACATAATGATACCGAAGGTATACACTTTCCGATAATATCCAAAATCACTTTTCAACGCCAATTCCATTTATCAATTAATCATTTATGACATAAGGGTCACAACAACACATTATACCAACTTAACCAAGATCAATTCACATCATTTTTCCTCTCTATGGCTCACGGCCAATACACACTATACACACACACCCACGGCTTTCTATTTACATCAAAATTACGGGATTTCCCTCTATTTCCAATCCTTAACATATTCACATCAATTCTATAACCTTAAAGGGGCAAAATTCTTACCTTTTCTTGAAAACCCGACTTGTCGTAAACGTCGTTCTTGCGCCAAACTAATTATACCCCGTTGAAGAGGGTCTTGAGCACTTCACAACTATGTAGAAACTAGGATTTTTGGATCAATAAACAAGCTTGGATTTTTTTTTCTTTCTCCTCAAAGGGTTCGGCCGAATGCCCTTGTTTAGTGGTGTTCTTGAATTTGATCTATTTTCTTGAAAAATACTAAGTGTGGCATAGTGATATATATCCATTAGTAGTCATGTGCATAGCACATGACATTGAAGTGGTGGGTTTGGGCTTGGCTAAGGCCGGCCACCCTTCAAAATTCTTGGGCTTCAATTTTTGTATTCTAGTTCTTGGCCCAATTCACAAAAGTCCTGTTTTGTAATTCCCGAAACTAATTTCCGAAACTCCAAATTTATTCTCGGCCTTCCCCGAGGTCTTAACATTAATAATTCCATAACCAACATAGTCATATTCACTAAAATCAAATTATGTCCTTATAACACACAAGTCGTAATTATTTCTCGATTTCCAATTATACGAAAACACGGGACATAACAAGTCCATGAAATTAGTGTTGTTGGTCTTGATATTCCCTTTAATTCTCTTGAATTCTTTTGAAGGAATTATTTGGAGAGTTCTAGAATGTCTCTTGAGGTGTATGGATGAAAATGAAGTGAAATGAGGCTTAAGTCTCTTTTAAAAATCACAAAATCTGATCTTTAATGAATTCTTGTCGGGGTGAACAGTGGTCGTAAACCACCATATACGGACTGTATTTTGATTTACAGTCCGTCCACTATGGTCGTATTTAACCATTTCAAAGACAGAACGTTTTGGCTGATGGACATGGTAGTTTACGACCTAGTTTACGGTCCGTAAACTAGTTTACGGGCCGTAAACTGGGTCGTATTTAACCATATTCAACATTTACAGAAAGTTGAGATTGTTGACAAGCTAGAGACGACTGCACTATACGGTCCGTAAATCACTTTACGGGTCGTATAGTGCCATATACGACCACTGGGCTGAAAAATTTTCCGCGACTTTCTTATTTCCAAAAATTCTTAATTAGCCATTCCCGACTTAATAAAACATCATTCACTCAATTTTTCATCATTCCACTCATCATACAAGTACGGAGAAATTTTCGAGGTGTAACAATCACGGGATCACCAACCGGAGTAAGCACCTCAAAGGGTTTAATTGACTCGGGTTTCACCCAAATACAACCAGCAACATATGGAGTAATATAAGAGAATGTAGAACAGGAGAGTATAGACAATATACCTGTAACCACATCCGGGGAGGACTCGAGATCCTGCCGTCCGGCTAAAGCATATACACGGGGCAGAGTGGCACCTGAAGTAGATGCTGCCCCTCGGCCTCTACCTCAGTCTGCTGTCATCTGGGGAGTCTGCCCCGCAGAGCGTGCTGATGAGGAACCCGTTGCTGAGCCTGTGGGCTGAACCCCACCTCTGCCATATCGCGAGGGACAATCTCACATCAAATGTCCAGTCTGGCCACAAACATAGCAAGCATCAGTGTCCTGACGACATGGCCCTGAGTGTAATTTGCGGCACCGACTACATCGTGGAACTGGGGGTCTCCCCTGACTATAATCACCCTCAAACTGGGAACCTGAATCCCTTGAACTCTGACCCTGTCCCGAGCGAAAGGAGCGGTCAAATCTTCTATTTGGAAATCTGGGAGGTGCGCTAGTCGCTGACTGGCCTGAATGTCGGGAATAAGTCTGCCTCGATCCCCCTCTATAATCACTGCCTGTGCCCATAGATCTAGCCCTTTTACCCTTTCTTCTATCACTGTCGCGATCACCCCGTTGTTGTTGTTGTCGCCCCTCTAAATTCTGAGCATGGGCCTGTATTCGGGAAATATCCATCCCGTCTTGCAAGGAAGCGATCAGACAATCTCTGAATAGATGTGGCCCTAGGCCACTCACAAACCTATGTACCCGATCTCCCATGTCGACCACCATAGTCGGAGCATATCTATCCAAAGAGTTGAATTGCATGCTATACTTCCGGGCACTCATGTTTCCTTGCCTCAAATTCAGAAATCTATCCGCTCTAGCTCGGTGGACCTCGGGTGGCAAATAGTGACGAATAAAAGCATCTACAAACTCTTGCCAAAATGGAGGAGGCGCATTCTCTCCTCTTGATAATACTCAATTGTTGTACCATAACACCGCCACATCCCGAAGTCTATAAGACGCCAACTCCACGGATTCGGTCTCGGAAGCATGGACAATCTTCAATGTCCTCAACATTTCATCAATGAAACTTTACGGGTCTTCCTCCTGATTTGACCGAAGAACTCCGGAGGATTTAGGCTCATAAAATCACGGGCCTTGGTACTTGCTGCCCGGTCACTTGAACCCACATTTTGTCGTTGTGCCTGTGCGGCAACCAATTGTGTCAACAACTGGATGGCCTCGGTCATTTGTTGACCTGAAGCAGCCGGCGGAGGAATTAGAGCTGGGGCTCCTCCTTGCTCTTCCACATTAGGCGGGGTAGAAGAAGTATTAGACAAGGCCTCGTTGTGTGATTCATCCTCTTCAATATTCATTGGGGGCTCTCTTTCTACCCGCCTCTTTGTCGTAGTCTTTCCCTTCTGGGTGGCTGTAGCTTTTCCCTTTGGCGGCATTCTGAAATCACAACACACTATTAGGGAGGATAAAATCTTATACACGGCTCTATCGCACGATCTCATAGAGGAAAGATGGTAATTTTTCCTAAATGCCCTATAGCCTCTTATTTATTGATATGGCGCGCTACACACCATAAACAAGACACTGCTCGTAGACACTTTCTAGGACCGAACTGCTCTAATACCACCTTTGTCACGACCCGGCTAGGGGCCGCGACGGGTACCCGGAGCTAACCGCCGAGCACCGCTCGTACTAGTACTCCTTAGGCTTATTTAACAATCATTTATCGAATTCATGCTCGATTTATAAGAAAACTCGTTTTCCTTTAGGAACATAATGTTTTTATACACATGAGCCCTTAGGCTAGCAAAATAATATATATGTATATATTTACACAATGACCACGCCATGAGAGCACATGACCCACATTGAGTATCTACGAGCCTCTATGAGATGACATTTATAATTGTACACAAAAGAATCATCATAGGCACCTCCAGGACAATAGGGTGCTTTCAGTCAGCTAACAGCCTCTAAGAATCTGGAGCAAGATCTCCTCCCTGTCCACCTGTGGGCATGAACACAGCGTCCAAAGAAAACGGACGTCAGTACGAATATTGTACTGAGTATGTAAGGCAGGGATGAAATAAACAAACATAATAGGAAGATCATGAGTCGAGAGGCAAAGGTATAACCTGCACAAGTGTCATAGGCAATCGTATTACTTACATATATCACATTTCATATAATCATGGTATACATGTCATCACATCATATAAATCATCTCATCACAGTCCTCGTCGTTAACCTGCGTCCGGGTAACCATCATATGCTGCCCACTAGTGGTGATCATGCCTGGCCCTCTAGGCTCGGTGTAACATCGCAGCCCGCCTTAGCGTTGACATGCCCGGCCATCGTGGCGTGGTGGAATTATATCATCACAAAATCAATCATAACGCATCACTCTTACACATCTCATACCATAGCATCATGTTATCATTTCTTGGTATTCCATGCATCCCATAGTCGTATTACAAGTAAGCATTATTTATCATCTTATTGTCATAGAATACATTAGAGTTAGGAGCATACATTAGGCTTTAAGGTAACCAAACTATGTCGGGGTGACGTAAGGTCGTGAACCCCCGATTGTGTTATGGACATTTCATGGGTATCATGCCTCGCCTTGAAGGAAATAAAGCATAAGGCGTGTGGTAACAATAATAATATCATTAGCATTGTAGGAACATCGTGCCACAATTTCTTGAATCTCTATACTCTAGCTCATTGTCATTATTATCATGCTTATAGGTGATTCGATATATAGAAGGACTAATAAGCTTCATCTTATAGAAGGATTATGGAAAACTTGAAGGATTCATGCCTTTTGAAAGAAGAGTTAAGCCTCACATACCTTTCTCGTTTAAGCAATATAGCGTTCGCTTATTCTCTTTCAATGTCACGTCTCTACCTTCAAAAGAGGATTCATACTAACGTTAGTTAATCAACTATAAGAATGCACTACTATTTATAGAGACAATTGGGCAGCACTTCCTTTGTTTATACTACTTTTCCCATATTCCATATCAACTCCCAATACCCACAACAACAACTACAATATAACAATCAACAATCATCATTCATATACAATGACCATGATCCACCATTTCTCTTCATTTTTACCACCTTTATGGTTTTGGGTTCGCTATCGTATTTTCTCATGTATCACACTTATCTCATGGTCTACATGTCGTTTATAAAGCATTCATACTCACAACACACTAACATTCATGATTCAATTCAACTACCATTCACTCATGGCACTATTCACTCATTTATCACCCATTTGCTATGCTTTTCTACAATTCCGGTATCTTAACCTTCCAATACCTGAAAAATCATGAAATGGTCATGAAACTTACCTTGGATGATACTAGAACAAGCCTTGAGTGGAGTCTCTACTCTAGCACCAAAACCCTACTTCACCTCTTTTGGTTTTCTTTGAGGAAGATGAACTTGAGCTAGGTATCACACTCTTGTTTTCATGAATTTGGCGTTGTTGATCTTGATTTTCCCTTGATTCTCTTGAATTCTTGCGGATGAAATGTTTTGGAGTATTCTAGAGAATTCTTGAATTGTAAAGATGAGAAATGAAATGAAATGAGCTTGGGGTCCCTTATACTTAACTTAAAAATCTAATTTTTGTGAACAATAGTCGGGATGCACAGCAGCCGTAAACCCAGTTTACGGGCCGTATTCTGGTTTACGGTCCGTCCTTCACGATCGTATTTAAGCATATCAGAAATAGAAAGGTTTGCTGTAGGCCAGGGTGGTTTACGATCGCAGTTTACGGGCCGTATTTCGATTTACGATCCGTATTTTGAGTCATATTTAACCATTTCAACATTTGACAGAAAGTTGAAGTTTTGATAGTTGGAGGACGATGGCACTTTATGGTCCGTAAATCACTTTACGGGGGCCGTATTGTGTTTTACGACCACTGGGTCGCAATGAAAATCTGCAACCTTCGTGTTTTCAAAACTCATTGGTAGTCATTCCCTTCTTAGTAAAACATCGTACACTCACTCTTCGTTGGTCTATTCATTTTATGCTCACGGAAAATTTTCGGAGGTGTCACATCCTTACAGCCTCGATCTTCTGTGTATCTACCCGAATACCATCACCTCCAATAATATGCCCCAAGAATGCTACTGAAGTCAACCAGAATTCCCATTTAGAAAACTTAGCATACAACTTCTGGTGTTGGAGCACCCTAAGTACCGTCCTCAAATTATCTGCATGCTCCTCTTCTGAACGTGAATAGACCAGAATATCATCGATAAATACAATCACAAACATATCTAGGAATGGCTTGAACACTCGGTTCATTAAATCCATAAATACCGCTGGAGCATTGGTCAGCCCATAAGACATCACTCTAAACTCATAATGCCCATATCGGGTCCTGAATGCAATCTTTGGAATATCTGCCTCTTTCACCGCCCCTGATGATAGCCTGACCGTAAGTCTATCCTCGAAAAGCATTTAGCACCCTTCAACTGGTCAAATAGATCATCAATCCTGGAGAGGGGATATCTATTCTTTATTGTTACTTTATTCAGCTGCCTATAATCAAAACACATCCGCAGCGACCCATCTTTCCTTCTCACAAATAATACCGGTGCTCCCCAAGGTGATGTACTAGGCCTGATGAAGCCCTTTTCTAATAAGTCCCTCAGTTGCTCTTTTAACTCCTTCAGCTCTGCAGGTGCCATTCTATAAGGAGGAATAGATATGGGATGAGTATCTGGCAATACATCTATAGTAAACTCTATCTGCCGCTCATGAGGAAGACTTGGAAGTTCGTTTGGGAATACATCTGGAAATTCATTAACTATTGGGACTGACTGAAGAGTCGGTACCTCTGCTTTCAAGTCATGCACACGAACCAGATGATAAATATAACCCTTTCTAACCATCTTCCTTGCCTCGAGGTATGAAATAAACTTACCCCTCGGTGATGTTGTACTCCCCATCCACTCTATAATCGGCTCTCCTGGGAACTGATATCGAACTATGTTTTCTCTACAATCAACGTTAGCATAACAAGAAGCTAACCAATCCATACCCATAATAACATCAAACTCAGTCATATCTAACTCTATCAGATCTGCCACGGTGTGACGACTATATATAATCACCGAACAATTTCTATATACTTGCTTTGCTATGACAGAATCTCCTACCGGTGTAGCTACTTCAAATGGTTCTGTCAACTCAGGTTCTATTCCGATTCTACTAGCAACAAAGGGAGATATATATGATAAGGTGGAACCTGGATCTATCAATGCTTTTACGTCTCGGGAGAAAATCGATAATATACCTGTAACCACATTCGGTGACGCCTCCTGATCCTGCCTACTAGCCAAAGCATATATGCGGTTCGAAGGACTGCTAGAACTGGAAGCTCCGCCACAACCTCTACCACGACCTGCTGATGTCCGAATACCCTGCCCCATAGGGCGCATAGCTACAGAAGAAGATGAACCAGCAACCGATCCAGTGGGCTGAGCCACACCACCTGGACCGCCTCCATACGGACACTCTCTCGTAATATGGCCTTGACAGCCGCAAGAAAAACAAGCACCTGTAGCAAGACGGCATTCCCCAGAATGGAGCCTACCACACCGAGAACACCGAGGCAAAGGTGGCCTCGACTGACTCAAACCTCTGTTAAACTGCAAACATAAAGCTTTGGAGCTTTGACCAGCTCCTGAATACCCCGTGCTGTCAAATCTCCTACCTGTGAACTGTGGGGGTGCACTCCGTGCTAGCTGGGAAGGATATCTAATATACTGCTGAGGCTGCCTGCCTCGAAACTCACCAGGATAACCAGCCGATCTAGGCCTCTTATACTGGCCTCTATCGTAATCTCTATCTGGCTGACGTCCTCTGTGTCGATCCTCTACCCCCTGTGTATATTCCAGTACCCGAGCAATATCCATACCTGGCTAAAGAGCCACTGCCATACAGCCATCAATCAAATAACGATCCATCCCTATCACATAACGATGCACTCTATCAGCCATATCAGCTACAATAGTAGGCGCATATCTAGCCAATGAATCAAACTCAAGACTGTACTCTCGAACGTTCCTGCCACTCTGCCTCAAATGTAAGAATCTATGAACTCTAGTTCGCCTCATCTCTGGAGGCAGGAAGTGGCCAAGGAAAGCCTCCACAAACTCATCCCATACTGCTGGAGGAGAACCCTCGCCCCTAGATAACTCCCACGACTCATACCAATTAACAGCTACATCACGCAACCGATACGAAGCCAACTCAACAGACTCAGTCTCAGAAGCCTTGATTATCCTTAATGTACGCTGCATCTGCCGAATAAACTCCTGCGGATCATCCTCGGGCTTGGACCCGAAAAACTCTAGAGAATTACAACTTAAGAAGTCACAAGCCCTCAAACTATCCGATCTATCCGCATGGTCAACTCCTAGTCCATGCCTGCGAGCCTGCCCTGCTACTAATCCGGTCAGCAGCTAAACTGCATCTCTCATGGCCCTATCCTCCGCCCCTGGCTGAGGAGCTGGAGGCTCAGGTACTGGGGCCTCGTGAACTGGCGGTGGGGCTGCCCCCTGATCTGGAGCTGCTGCTGCTCTAAGTTCCTCTGGAGGTGGCGTGTAGCAGAACTTGCCGACTGAAGTACAATCTTGGGCATAGACTGGGCATAGGCCCTAGTAACTCTCCGAGTCTGGCTAGTATCTCCTGCTACCGATTTGCCCTTCTGGGCAGTTGTCGCTTTCTTGTAGGCATAGCTGTAAACACAACAATTTGTTAGGGAAGGGTTATCCTGATAATATAGCTCTATCGCACGATCTAGAGTAAGAAGGAAAAGAAATATCTTTAATGTCCTGTAGCTTCCTGTTTATAGATGTGGTGCACAATACACGGCTAAACAAGACTCTACTAGACACGGCCTATAGACACTCCGAGGATGAACTGCTCTGAGTGCCCGAACTGGACACTCGTATACGGACCTGTTAAATATAGTCAAACTAAAATTAAGGACTAAATGGAAACTTATAAGAACAAACGAAGGATTCACAACGCCACATATCATCAACCTGTCTCCCTTGGAGTCATGGCTAACCACAGCATAACAATAACACAATACGCAAGCCGACAAGGCTGCCACTATACACGGGGATATCCAAAGCAAGCCATATAGACACAGCTAACCAAAACCTATATACAACCACATATGTCTACAGACCTATAAGAGTACAAAAGTGAAATATGACGGGACAAGGCCCCGCCGTACCCCTGGACATATACATAAGTCTATATCAAAAGATCTATACCATGATAGTCTGGGATCCGGAACAATGGAGCTCTCCAAACAGCCAAGCAGAAGTCCTAAGCTGGAGGATCACCAAACCGAGTGTCTGTACCTGCGGGCATGAAACGCAGCCCCCCGAAGAAAGGGGGTCAGTACGAGATATGTACTGAGTATATAAAGCATGAAATACAATAAAGAGAATCATAACTAAATAGAAGATTACAGAAGGCAAGTATGATAATCAAAGATACCAATGCACCTGTGCCTTACGAGATAAGAATTATGCATGTCTATACCATATACCATATCCGGCCCATTATGGGACTCGGTGAATAAAGTCATCATATACCATACTCGGCGCCATAATCACATCATCATCATATACATATATATATATATACCATACCCGGCCCTCTAGTGAGGGACTCGGTGAACAATGCAGTGAAACTGTGCACGAAAACATACCCGGCCCGGGACTCGGTGAAAGATATATTCACAGCATGCACAAGCGGAGTAGTGAGCAACCATATACAAACTAAATCATCATCTGCGACTCAATAGAATAGGTAGAATGAACTAATACTTGAACATCAAAGATAACAATCCTATCAAGTACCCCTCAAATGTCACTATGGATTATATCAAATACAACTTCAAGAATCATAGACACGTATCATGATAATGTGAAATAGGTTCTGGATATCAAGAACATTAGCCACCCTAGTGTCTCTAAGAAAGGAGTTTCTTTGGAGTTATATGCTCGTCGTATATTTGTTTCATAAAGATCATGCCAAAAAGAAAGAAGGGTTAGCTTTACATACCTTTGGCGCTTAATCCGTGACTTCATATGTATACGCTGTCCAAAGTATCTCAACCTATATTAAGACGTCAAGACTATGGTTAAGCTACGGAAAGGCGTATAACGTACTTCAACGTTAGTAGCTTATTTCTAGCCAATTGGGCAGCACCTCCCCTATATCGCTCACTCTCCTCACATCTAAGTCAACTATATAACGACCAAAATAATATCAACAACGACACATCTATGTTATCACATCAAGGACTAGTAAAAACAAGATCCAAGGACACCCCGAAACAGCCCGCATAACATTCCAAATCAGTCCACACATTACAACATTCAATAATAGTCAACATAACGACTACAACATGTTCAAGTTACTCTTAATAATCTATAACCACAACACTTCGTCGAAATGACCTTATAATAGTTCAACAATTACAACCACCTAAACTTAATCTTTCGGACTACTAGAGGTACGTTTTAAACTTATCTTTTCTTTCGAATCAAGCAACACAATAATCAGTGACTATTATCCATGTACAAACAAATCCCATCAATAACTTAACAACAACATGCCCCAAACAGCCCATCAATTATAACAACACCATACATAATTTTAACTACAGTTAGTCCTCCAATTCCACAAGAACAACCCATGAAATCAATACATATTCTAGCATGATTTAAGCTTTTCTTTCACAAATTCCACTTCCACAAAGTTGTACAAAGACCTAACCATCTCTAAACATGTAGAAAGGAATAAACCTTACCTTAGCAAGCTTGGCCTCTTAACGTTACTGGAAATTATGACTTAAAATTACAAGTGTTCTTGCTACTCCAAGGATTAAATTCACGTTGCTGGTCACTAAAGCAAGGTGTTGCACCCTTAAACGTCTAGAACACCTTGGGAATTCATAAACTTCTTGCTATCAAAATGTAGAGATTGGCCGAGAGCTTGGCAGCCATGGTTGTTCATAATTCTTTCTCCAAATCAAGATGAAGATTA
Source organism: Lycium barbarum (assembly GCF_019175385.1). Classification (NCBI taxonomy): domain Eukaryota; kingdom Viridiplantae; phylum Streptophyta; class Magnoliopsida; order Solanales; family Solanaceae; genus Lycium; species Lycium barbarum. The sequence goes on from NC_083340.1 coordinate 51,328,129, forward strand.
ACAATTTAATTGTGTGAAGGAGGGCTGGCCGTGAGCTTTCAAGGGCTGCCATGGTCGTGAGCTTTCAAGAGCTGCCATGGCCGTGAGTTGCCATGGCTAGGAGCTTCTCTCTCTTTCAATAAATTTGTGAATGGAAATGTGATCAATTAGTCATCACAATGCATTATATATGCATCCCACTTATGAGACATATGTCCCACTATGGCATGGACCAATCAGATTTGGCCATGTTGTAGTGGGGTCCATTTAGCACACTTAGTTAACTTAATTAATTATAAATCCCCACTTAATAATCTAATCATGGTTAATTAATTCCTAATTCTCACTAATTTTTCTACACTAGTTGTAATTAATAAGCAAATCGTACACTTATTAAAATCGGGGTTAAAAGGTCCTTGTGTCATATCTCAAAAATAATATTGTCCTTAAACTTATGTCGATTAGCTTACGAATAATTCAACGTACAAAAATGCGGGATATAACAGAACGGGACCTTGTGACTCAACCGGATTAATAAGCATACAACCATTAGCCGAAGCAATTTGCGAGGCATTCAAAAGGTGTGCATACTTGAGCGTTTGGTGAGTTATTTTTAACTAACGTAACGTGTTTGCTTGCTTTGTTGAGTTTCTTAAACAGGTACTAATGGCTAATCAAGGAGGAGAAACGCAAGTTCCCACCGGGGAACCTACACTAGTTGATTTGATGAGGTTGTTGCATGATATGAACAACAAGGTAGAGAGATTGAATAGTCAAATGGATCACGTAGAGAGTAGGATAGAAATCACAGAATGTAAGGAGAAACGACGAAGAGAGCTTGATTGGTTCAAAACTCATAGAGTTACCTATGAAAGAGAGGGGCAGATGTATGTAGTGGACAAATGTTGGAGTCTTCTCTTTCCACAACCTATTCCATAAGAGACAATGAATGCAAGGTTGCAAAAATATCCACCCATGTGCCCCTCTCTTTGAAACCTTGTCGACTAAATAAGATCCTTCGTGTGAACTTCAAGGTACGATAGCTAAACTCAACACTTCCAACTCTTTGAACGCACAAGTTTGTGATGTGAGTGTGAGTAGTAGCTTGTCGTTGTGTGACTTTAATGATTCTTTACCATGTGATGACAATGTCATTGTTGAAAGTGTCCCTATACTAGTTTATCCTTTAGATGACCGAATTGATTCTTCTTGCAAGATTGATTTGTGTCCACCTAGTGTGGACACTTGTGCTTTGAATGAAAATACATTATCATGTGATCAACTTGAGTGTAATGTTAGTCGACCAGTCGAAGAATTTTGTGATTTGATTAATGAACCTCCGATTAGTGATGATGTGGTTCTAGTTGATCATTTGAATGAGTGTGACACCTCACCCTTGTTTGATGAATGTGGAAATGAGTCTTTTGGCCTTATCTATTTGTCAAGTGATGAGACTCTCGTTTGTGATGGTGATGTGTATCCTGTGGATAGTCATGTAAATGAAGGTACTTTGAAAAATTACATCTGTCTTTTTGAGAATGAAATTACATGCTGCGGCTTACCATTGTTCATTGATTATTCTCTCTTTAAAGATAATGTCTTATTTGATGATAACATGACTAATAAGACTGAAGTGCCTAGTGGAATGTATTGTAATGTTGAAAATGTAGCCACTTTTGAGGACTACATGGTATTTGAAAATCCACAATGGAATGATGATGCTCTTCCCTATGATAGAAAACTTTTGGAAATGATAATACACTTGTGGGGAAGGAGTGTTTTGAAAATAAAGGTGATACTTTCTTGCATATTGTTAACTCTTCCTTGTGTGTTCCGAGTCTTAGTAGTGTGATTGATCATGTACTTGAATTTAATAGTGAAGCTACATGTGAGGACACCATAGATCAAGTTGTTTTGTGTGAAACCTTTCTTTACTATCTCATAGCATATGATGACATTCATGCTTGTGTTAGGGGTGCATCTTATGTTGGGAGGGGGTCTAATGGGGTAGATAGTCGTTCTCTTGCTATGATGTGTGGATATTCTTCCTGTTAGACCCCGGTGATATTTCAAATTTGTGTGTCATGTCTAGTAGAATTTATGTGGTATTGCCTTTTCGGTATTTTGAAACCATTGGTTCATCTATGATATATTCATTTCATGTTCTTTGCGATAACCAAGTTCTTAGTGCTCTATATGAGAGCCTGTTCTTCTTAATCATGGTTGATACTTGGTTACATCACAAGTGTGTGCATATTTGGCATGTTCGTAAAGTAGGCTACTCTAACACTAACCCTCATCCTTTGAGGACCTTGTTGTTGCTTGTCTTCCCTATGGTTTTGCAAGGTTTAGATTTGAGGACGAATCCTTTTCAAGAAGGGGAGAATCATACAAGCCGAGCTTCATCAAGAATATCCATTTCAAGCCGAGCTAGGGATCACGTCTTTGGAGACTTACTAGGTGCTTGGATTGAAAGCATGAAGCTCAAGAATATGCTAAAATGGAAGTATAGGCCTCATTTGGATGAAGTAGGGAGAAGAAGGCCTTTCTCATCTTTTGAGAAGACTACTAACCAAACAAGGCCCTTACTTCATTAAGGGTATTATTGTAATAGCCATAGTAGTCTTCCTTTTCTATCTAGTATAAATACTATCTTAGTTTATTTCATTTGGTAGGCTTTTATGATATGAAATATTGAAATTGTGAAATTGTAAAACTCCATTGGGAGCATGAGAGATGAGAGCTTGTTGAAGCTTTTGGTTGAATTCTTTGTTGAGAAGGTTGGTTGCTTGGGACTTTGTTTCCCTAGAGGTCACCTTAAGAATTTGGTGTTTCTTTTTATGATAATTTAGAGGTCTTAGTTTTCTATAACTTTGGTTGCTAAATTGAATCTTAAGTTGTGTCAAATTATCTATCTTTTCTTTTCCTTTTGTTTATCTTCTTAATTTCTCGTTTCCGCGTATCCGTTCTTATATCATGTGAAACTTGGACATGGTCGGGAGTTGGCTATTTGTGCAAAGAAGGTTATACTTGCAAGAAGGCCATTCATGCAAGGTTGATTAGAGGGCCATCTATGCAAGGAGGGACGTGTTTGGCCCTTGATGGCCAATTCTTGAATTGAAGACTACACTAAGAAGACTAGCCAAACAAGGCCCTTACTTCATTAAGGGTAGCATTGTAATTGCCTATTAGTCTTCTGTACTTAGCTTGTATATATAGCTTGTCTTTCATTTCATTACTTAGATTTTGGATGATGAATAATTGAGTGATGATAGGATTATCATAGTCTGTTTAGCTTAGTTTAGTAGCTTTAATGGTGGATTCCATTGTTGGTCTTTGAACCTTTAATTCCATTGATTTCATGAAGGGTTGTTCATTTGTAGATTTCAATTGAATTTCCCTTGCCTTGATTTCAAATAGTATAGGTTCTTTTAGGATTGAATTAGATTGGGAGGTGTTGGATTTAATATATCCAAGGTAGCCCATAAATTCACCCTAATTGGGTCTTGCTTTTATCCTCATTTCTCATCCCCTTTTCTTCGTATTCTTTATTTTCCGCGTTTGAATTGGTTTGGTTTCATCCTTAAATCGATTCGTATCAAAGCACAAGGCCTTTCACAAGAAGTCAAGCAAGAGAACTTCAAGAGTTGCAAGCCTTGTTCATGAAAAAGGATGCCTTGGAGAAGATTGGAGAGAAGACTTCGCGGATTTACAATGTTTGGGAGTTGGCATTGGAAGAGTTGCAAAGTGGCTAGAAGCGCAAAATGGCTAAAAGTGCAACTATGGGGCTAAGATTGCAATTGGAGGTCATACTTGCAACTTATGGGGTTAGAATGACAATTGGAGGTCATAATTGCAAGTTATGAGGCTTTGGATGCAATTGAAGACTCATGTGGGTATTTTTGCAAAAGAGCCACTTTAGGGCCTTTTGGTGTAATAGGCATTAGCATAAATAGTTCTTTTCATCCATTTGGAAGACTTAGCTTATGATATTGTGTGAACTCAAATATTGAGGGATTTTAGTTAATAGATAGATTGTTAGGATACTACACTAAGTATGATTTCATTGTTACAAAGTGAATTTGCTTATCCATTGAATTAATCTAGATTGCTCATTTGTGGTTTCCAATTGAGTCTTCTAATTGATTCAAATTGCTTTGGTTCTTTTAGTTGAATTCACAATAGGAGGGTCTAAGTTTCATATACTTAGATTTGCCTATAGGATTCATTACTAATTGGGTCAAGTATCTATCATCTATTCTCCTTAACCCCAATTCTTCATCTATCTTTTGTTTTCCTTTATTTTTGTTTAATTCTTAGAGTTCTCTTAGGTTGAATCTTATCAGGCCCTAAGTAGAGTAGTTCAATGACGCCCCTTTTAGCTTTTCACTAAAGTAAGCCAATGGCTTGTCTTCTTGCATCAATACTCCACCTATGTCAACCCCGGAAGCATCACACTCAACTACAAAAGTTTTCTCAAAATTGGGTAATTGTAACAATGGTGACGAACTCAACATGGATTTCAATTCTTGAAACGCCTTCTCTTGCTCATCTCCCCAAACAAAAGGAACATCTTTCTTGATCAATTCGGTCAAGGGAGAGGCAATTGTACTAAACCCCTTTACGAACCTTCTATAGAAACTTGCCAACCCATGGAAACTCCTCACATCGGTTGCATTTTTAGGCGTTGGCCAAGTTCTAATAGACTCCACTTTTTCTTCGTCAACCTCCACACCATTTGCACTCACCATAAAACCCAAGAACACTACTTTATCAACACAAAAAGCACATTTCTTGATATTAGCAAACAACCTCTCACACAACAAGACATCAAATGCTTGCCTCAAATGGCCTACATGCTCCTCAATTGATTTGCTATACACAAGGATGTCATCAAAATAAACAACCACAAACTTGTTAATAAAGTGTTTCAAGACATGGTTTATCAACCTCATAAACGTGCTAGGTGCATTGGTTAGTCCGAATGGCATGGCAAGCCACTCATAGAGGCCAAAATTGGTTTTGAAGGTCGTTTTCCACTCATCACCAGGATTCATTCGAATTTGGTGATAGTCACTTCTAAGATCAATCGTTGAAAACACATTTGAGCCACAAAGCTCATCCAACATGTCATCAAGCCTCGGAATGGGATGGCGATACTTTACCGTGATTTTGTTGATAGCCCTACAATCAATGCACATCCTCCAAGTGCTATCTTTCTTTGGAACAAGAATCACCGGAATGGCACACGGGCTAAGACTCTCATTCACTAGACCCTTTTTGAGAAGTTCATCCACTTGCCTTTGTAATTCTTTTGTGTCGTCCGGGTTGCTCCTATAAGCCGGTTTGTTAGGAATTTGGGAACCTGGTACAAAGTCGATTTGGTGCTCAATACCTCTCAAGGGAGGTAAGCCATCGGGCATTTCCTCCGGGAATAAGGCTTCATATTCCTGCAAAAGAGAAGACATACTACTAGGCAAAGTGCTAGTAGCTTGGTTAGCATTTAGGAGAAGATCTTTGTTGACAAGACACACCATGAAGTGTCTCTCGTCAACCCCTTTTAAGAAATTACTTGGTTTGGCCAACAAACATTTCTTGGAACCATCTTGGGATGTCCCCTCTCCACTTATGACTAACAAAGTCTCCTTCTCACCCTTCTCCTTTTCTTCCCTTTGATACTTCTCCCAAAGCTCCCTCATCACCCTATAATCCTCACTCACTTGGTAAGGGGTTAGTGGGTTAAGAATGTACTTCTTCCCCTTGACCGCAAATGAGTACTTGTTAGTTCTCCCACTATGTTGGGCATCAATATCAAATTGCCAAGGTCTTCCAAGAAATAGATGGCAAGCTTGCATGGGTACCACATCACACAAAATCTCATCTTGGTACTTGCCAATGCTAAATTTGATAACGGCTTGCTTGTTGACACTCATTTCGCCGCATTCATTAAACCATTGAAGTTTGTAGGGATTAGTGTGCTTGCGCGTGGGGAATTTTATACTTTCAACTAAAAATTGGCTAACGGCATTCGTACAACTTCCACCATCAATGATTAAGGAGCACACCTTATCCACAATTTTGCACCGTGCATGAAACGAGTTCTCTCTTTGGTCACTCTCTTCCCTAGCTAGAGCCCCTATGGCTCTTCTAGCCACAATAGCATGATTCAAAGCTTCTTCATACCTTATCTCAACCTCTTCATTGGAATCACCCTCACACTCACTTCTTTCTCCCTCTTCTTCATGACCATCCCCGCCCTCATGTTCATCATCGGTTCAATACCCATCCCTCACTATTGTGATAGTCCTCCGGTTGGGACAATCACTCGCAATGTGCCCTCTTCCTTGGCACTTAAAGCATTGGATGGTAGAAGGTCGGTTATAGTCGGTGTTAGAATTGTTACCTCCTTTAGCCTTGTCATCACCTTTGTCTTTGTAATCGAATTTGGCTTGAGGTGCTTGAGTGTTGCTCTTGGGCTTATCCCAAGTGGAAGTTTTCCACTTTTTTTTGCCTTTGTTCCCAGTTGAAGACGATTTGCTTTTGTTTTTATAGGACCTCTCTTCTTTTAGATCCGCCTCAACCTTGGATGCGTCATGGAATGCCTCTTCAAGACTATTATAGGTTTTGAGCCTCATCGGTTTAGAGATGTCTCGATTCAAGTTGGCTACAAACCTTATAATAGTGTACTCTTCATGCTCTTCTATCTTGGACTTCATCCGCAAATCCTCAAACTCATAAAAGTACACTTTCACACTTTTCAATCCTTTCTTCAACATGTACAACCTTTTGACTGCATCTTGGTGGTATGATGTTATATCCCACATTTTTGTGCGTTCGGATAATTTAAGATAATCGCGGGAAGATAACAAGTAAGGCCATGTTTTTATATTGTTTTGGCATACAAGTTGCTTATGAAAATCTTGAAGTGAAAATATTAAGAAAGGATAGGGGCAAAAAGGTAAATTCGCAATATGACTCGTGGAAATATGGAGGAAGGCGAAGGGAGAATTTGGAATTTGGAAAAAATTAAAATTTGTCATGAAGTGCAAAACAAAACACAAAAAAAAAGTGGGCTTGCTCTTTTGGGCCTTGTTGGTCGTCCAAGAGGTGGGCTAAGCCGACAAGTGGACTTGGTCAAATAAGGATAAAAGATGACTAAGTCATCTTATTCCTTATAATTCTCTAGAAATTTCAAGAGAACAAAGAACAAGGAAAAAAGGAGAAATTCTCCAAGGCCATTCAGCCAAGACCAATTCAACAAGAACCTTGAGAAAAAATTTCTTCAAAAATTATTTTCTACTAATTAGAGGGTCCTTAGCAAAGTGGAGTAGTCATTGGAGTAAGAAACCACATATTCTTGTGAGTTGCAAGTCTTAGCCAAGAAGGAAGATAAGAGGAAAAGGTAAGAATTCATTCTCTTTTACATGTTATGGATGCTCATGCATGTTGTAGTGTATAAAAATGAGTGAAATTCATGAAGAATATGGATATAGGGGTGGTGGCCGAGAGTTGTATAGCATTTGTATAGCCGTGTATATTTGTTGTATGGTGAAGGGATGGTGAGCAAATTTTATTGTTAATTTGGTTGTTAGTGTGTGGATTTTATGTTGCAAATAAAAGCTTAATGAACCTAGTGAAGTTGTAGTAGTTGGAAACTTGTTTTAGAAGCTTATGTAAATTGAATATGATGTTCTTGCATGTATGGAATATAATGTTGTTAGTATGATGTTGTTAGTGCGTAAGTTATTAGGTTGTTATTGTTTTTATTGGAGTTGGAAGGTCTTGAAGGAAGTAGTATATTGATTGAGTTGTTAGAATGTATCTTGTGTTGATTATTGAAATTGTTAGTATGATTGTTGGCATTGTTGTTGATAGTTTGGCCGGGTTGAATTCCCGAATTGTTGTTGATTAAAATTTGCCAAGTTGGAATTTTAGGGATGGTGTATTTACAAGGGAAGTGCTGCCAAAATTTCGGTAGACAAATGTTACTTTAAGACTCAACTTCTAAAATGCTCAAATTAATGTTTGGTAAATGTGACCAATTGTAGATTTTGGAGAATTTGGGACTTGAATTTAGAGTAGCATAAGAAGCGGAAAAAGGTATGTAAGGCTTCACCCTCCCTTCTTTGGCATGTCTTAGACATAATAGGTTTGGATACGAGCCTCGGGGACCACTCTATTTGTAGAAATTCGAGTTTGAATTTGACCCTTATTCATTCAATAAAATTGAATTAGATACTCTATATTTAATTGGAAAAGTAGTTTGAATATATACAACTTCCACAAACGGAACCGGAATGTCCTAAAACTATTGTAGGTAACTCCATCAAGTCTAGGATTCTAAGGCATAATTTTCTTTCTAATAATTCATAATGTTTTCCAAAACGTCTATTCTTTTCCATGACAAAGGTGTATGAGTTTGTAAGCTTTTATGACTATAATGATGAACATGCTTTTGTAATGATAACGATGATATCAAAGAAGAGAATAAGTCTAGAATGATTATGATAAGAATGGTTTCATGTCAAAAAGTCTTGAGTTAAAGATTCAACACGAATATAAGAATAATGAGCTAGTTCTTGATTTTAATTCCATTCCTTTGTCATGACTTTATTTTCTAAAAACTCCAAGGTCTAAGAGTTGATGTTTCAGGAGGCTTATGATCTTATTCAATGTTTTTCTCTTAGTGTTATCCTTCGTTGATAGTCTCATCTTATAACTATCGTTCCTTCAAGGTGTGACAAGCGGCCATGGTTATTCCATAATGTAATCGGAGGTTACCGACCTTACGTCACTCCGATGGATATATGACTTTCTCTGGGCTCTCATGCATGCTATTTATATGTTATAATTATATGTATACGTATATGGGGAAGATGGGGAAAGGGAAGGCGCTATAGACGCATAGCCACCTGATCAGTTTGAGTATGATACATGATATCGTCCCGGACGTGGGATGCCCGGACGCGAGATATATGGTTAAATGGATCGGAGCCGGCGCCTCGGCAATATGATATGTTCTATTTTCTATATATATGAAAAGAGATGTTTTCCAAGAAAGTAAAGTATTATATGCACATATGGATCGGGTTGCACGTTCCGCAGCAATATGTTATAGTATATGTACATATGGATCGGGTTGCACGTTCCGCAGCGCTAAGCATGCATGGTATCCGCTAAAGGGCACTTATATGTACAAGTTATTTTTCTACCTCATGACATGCTCTATATTTCTTTTATGTCATTATCCCTGCTCTATATTTCTTTTATGTCATTATCCCTGCTCTATATTTTCCGTATGTTATTATTTATGCCTTACATACTCGGTACATTACTCGTACTGACGTCCCTTCTTGTGGACGCTGCGTTTCATGCCACGCAGGTGAGCAGGCAGACAGGCTCGGTTCTTAGGAGCTCTATCGGCGACACATTGGCAGCGCTCCAGTTGTTCCGGAGCCACAGTTTCTTGGTACTATTTTTGTGTACATATTCGGGCACGGCAGCACCCGGCCCTCCTTGTTATCATATGTATTTTGTTTAAAGGCTCGTAGACAGATGTGTACAGTCAGATGTTTCATAACTTGTTTATTCCCGTCGCTGTATAATATGTTAGTAAAGTTTATTAATACGCGTTTATACTAATGTTATTAATTAAAGAAATGATAGCATGCATTTATACGGCCCACCTAGTAGTAAGAGTACAATACGAGATAAGGGGTGCTCGGTACAAGTATCAGGTACCCGTCGCGGCCCCTAGTTGGGTCGTGACATATGTGGGTGGGAGCCACCTTGTCTCCAAGAGCTCAATCAAGTCGTTCCAAGTTGGGAGCTCATAGATGTGTTGTTGTGCTCTTTGTAACATCTTGGATTCCCACCAAGTAGAAGCGTATCCCTCAAATTGAGTGAGGGCATACTTTTCCTTCAAGGCCTCGGACACATTGTTCGCGAGAAAGATGCGCTCACTTTGCAATTTCCATTCAAGGAATTCTTACGGATTGTTACCCCCTTGGAACGTAGGAAGGTTAACCTTGATGGTGTTGAAATTCCACTCATTATCTTGCCATCTTCCCCAGTCGTCATGACATTGGGCCTTCCCTAAGTGTACATGACCTTGGAATCTAGGGTCATGGCCCGAAAACCTCTCAAAACCTCATCTTCCTCCCCTCCCCCGGTTATTTATTCCTCCACGCCTCCCTCTTTGCCGGTTATAATCCCACCACCTACCTTTTCGATAGTTATCATACTCCTCTTCATTCATGGGGTATTGCTAGTGGCGTTGGTATTGGTTTTGGTTAGGAAAGGGATCTTGTGTTTGGACTTAGGGTGGAGCTTGGGCTGTTTGTTGTAAGGTTACTTGAGGGATTGCCTTATTCGAGTTGTGTTGGTAAACTTGGGGATAGGTTTGTCGATTGGTGTTTTGGAATGTAGAGTTTTGGGATGGGAAGTTGGTTGTTTGGGGTGGTGTAGCTCTTTGGGTGGAGGTGGTCGTGGTGTTGGGGTTGCACAAGGCATGTGCTTGTCCCGGGGTAATGGTTGGTGTAGTGTCTTGTGTTTTATCCCCACCACCTTCATTCCGAGAACAGGGAGTGCCCATTCTACTCGAACCCTCTATTTGAACCTTCTCAATACTCACCATCCGTTCATCCATACCCTTCAACTTCCCACTCACACCATTCATCTCTCCTCTCATCTCTTCCATACCCGCTTGCATGCCCGCGATTTGATTCATGATCATAGACAATGAACGTGCTATGGCTGACATATCTACTACTTCTTGCGACCTATCACCTTGGTTAGACATAATGACCTGCAAAACTAGCAAACAAGATTATCAATAAAAGCCTCACTTCACTCGTATTGGACTCTCAACCCTTACCACACTTGTGCTCTTTCGAAGTTGTTGATGAATCACTCGTCCAATCGAATTCAGAAGTTGCTTATCCTTTGTGGTAGAATGGATTCTTGATTAGATGAAATAAGGACGACTCAAAAGCAAAACGAACAAGAGCCAAAGAAGTTTCAACAAAATAAGACGAAGAAAAGCTTGAAAGAAATTAGCACGAAAGAAATGCGGACACAAGAACTAATTATGAACAAGTAAGAACAATTACAAGTCGTTAATTAGTTTTTAAGAATCAAAGAAATGAGATGAAGATGAAAGGAATCGAACTTGAGTCACGAATACGAAATACCTTGAATGTACGTCCAAGAGCTTGTAATGGACGTCCAATTCTTCCAAGTACGTCCTCCCTAAGGCGCCTCGTACTTAGACTTGTGACTTAGCAACTTTCTGGAAATTTTAAGCAATGTACGTCCAAAGGGGCGGAATAAGGACGTCCCGTACTCTGAAGTACGTCCACAATGTACGCCCTTCCCAACAAAATACGGCTGGCAAACAACAAGGCAATGTACGCCCTAAACTACGGAAGAAATACGTCACGTACTTTTACGTACGTCCTCCCTTGGTCAATGTATGTCCCGTACTTGGCCAAACGACAGGGCATTGTACGCCCAATACTTGTGAAATACGGCCTAGCCTTTCCAAAATGTACGTCCCGTACAATGAATTACGGGCAATACTTTGAGCCCGTACTTTGAGCCAAAATTTCTTAAAGTTACTGGAATTTGAGGGCAATGTATGCCCAGCAAGGTAAATCCAACACTTTGTAGTACATGCAATACTTTGTGGACGTACTTTGCTTCAGTGATTTTGTCTTTCACGACTTTTCTTGGATTTTGGGCCAAATCTCTTGGATATGATAACGTTTTGGGGCCCACACAACCTAGGACTTTCCTTTTTCAGCTCAACAAAAAAAATTTCTCTTGACTTGGAAATTTTTTTGGATCAAACCTTCCTTTTGGGTCTTCTTCTCAAGATGAAGATATGAATGTCTTCAAGAACATTCAAATTTCCAAGTACCTTAATTCCAACTCCTTTTTGCTCCCAATTTCAGATCTAAGCTCCTTATCACTTGGAGAACAAAGCCCAATATTTAATTTACCTCAATTGCTTCTCAATCACTAAACCCACTTTTGAGTTCTTCAAGCCTTGATGGTGAAAACTTCAAAACCCACTCAAACCACTTCAAACTTCGGATTTAGGTGCTTTCCACCTTAATGAACTCAGATCTGACTTCAAAAACAACAAAATCAAACCACAAAACAATTTTTTTCGATTTTTTTTTTTTGAATTTTCAGATTTTGAGCCTAGTTTTAAAAATTGTGGGAACAATATCTTAGCCTACGCTCTGATACCAAATGATAAGATTCAACCTAAGAAAACTCTAAGAAGTAAACAAAAATAAAGGAAAACAAAAGATAGGTGAAGAATTGGGGATTAAGGAGAATAGAGGATAGATACTTGACCCAATTAGTAGTGAATCCTATAGGCAAATCTAAGTATATTAAACTTAAACCCTCCTATTGTGAATTCAACCAAAAGAACGAAAGTAATTTGAATCAAGTAGAAGACTCAATTGGAAACCACAAATGAGCAATCTAGATGAATTCAATGGATAAGCAAATTCACTTTGCAACAATGAAATCACACTTAGTGTAGTAACCTAACAATCTGTTACATCCCGTGTTTTCATGCAATGGAAAGCGTGTGAGTTAAATGAAATTAGTAACGGAAACGAGGTTATCCCCCAAGCTTATAGGTGATTAGAGTAATAGTACAGATGTGTTGTAAATATTAGAAGTTAAACAAATCAAAGAAAATAAGCTTCGTTAAGGTTTGAAATTTATTTGAATGAAATACAGTCCAAGCTATAATACACTGTATTTTTGGACTAGGAAATTGAACCGCCCAGCATGAGCAAATTTACCCGAGCCCGAAGGATTTAAGATAAAAAAATGTGACGACGATGATTGAAAATAATATTTTATGTGTGGCAAGTGAGGCTATGGACCAGTGTTATATTACATGGTCATGGTAATGGGTATATGGAGTATGTTAAAGGTGATTACTGTTTAAGTGAATTGAGATCACGAAATTAATTAAGTGGATAATTAGTTAAATGTTGGGATGAAGTGCGAGAGTAAATAATTAATTATGGTGTCAATTAGGATTAAGTGGATAACTAATATTTGGTTGGGCCTCCATGCGGCCCTTGATTAATGGGCAGTTTGTGGTATAAAGTTATATATGCATGCACAAAGGGTGGTGGCAAGTTGTAAGTATGAGTGTATAGGAGCTAACCTAGGTGGCTTACACGTGTAAAGTAAAATAAAGGTTATTTGGAATTCTATTCTACTTCTTTTGCATTTTGATGTATAAGAAAGGGGTTACAGTACGTTCCTTCTATTTTCTTGACTTTCCTATGCTACAATATTAGCCAAGGACGTACACAACAACAATTTAGTTCTTTTTCACTTTAGCATAACGTTGTGGTTTTTAAGACGAGATGAGCAATAAAGCTTTCGTCCGTTTAAGTGAAATTCGGGCTTTCTTCGAAGTGAAGTAAGGTGGAAGATTTCATGACATGTAAGGTAAGAACTATTCTCTCCTAGGTATATTTAAATTCTTCACGGTCATAGTTAAATTGTGAGATGGAAACTACGAAATTAATTGCGAGAAATCAGATAAGTTATTGTTGTTGTTGTGTGGGCTGATTTGAGGTATATTTTCGGTTGTGTTGTGGCTGGAAATTATTGGAGTAACTTAAGTATATTGTTGTGTTGTTGTTTTTAATATTGTTGAGAAATTCGGAATGAAGATGGGGTTTAAAACTATTGTTTAACTGACTAGCCGAGCTTGCCGCTCGTCACATTATTGTTTGAATTATTGAAACTATTTTTATATTGTTGAGGGGTTGGATTGATGAGATTATGTTATATCCCGTATTTTTGTACATTGGACTATTCGTGAGCTAATGGACATAAATTCAAGGATAAGATTATTTTTGGGATATGAGACAAGGACTTTTAATCCCCGATTTTTAATAAGTGCGATTTGCTTGTAAAAATTCAATTGGTGTAGAAATATTAGTAGAGATTAGAGATTAATTAACCATGATTAGATTATTAAGTGGAGATTAGTGATTAATTAAGGATTAATTAGCCTAATTAAGATTAATTAAGTCATTAGTGGGCTGAGTGGGCCCCACTACAACATGGACAAATCTGATTGGCCCATGCTAAAGTGAGGCACGTGTAAACATCATGGGCAGCATATATAAGGCAATGTGATGACTAATTCATCAACCATAATTCATTTCCAACTCCACAAAGTTGAATTAGGAGAGAGAAGCTCCTAAGCAAGAGAGAGAGAGCCACGGCCATGGCAGTAGCTTTATGAAGCTCACGGCCAGCTATTGTTTTACACCATTAAATTGCTATCTCATCTTGAATTGAAGAGGGAGGTATGAACAGCCATGGCTGCCAAGCTCACGGCCATGGCAGCCCTTGATCAACCTCAAGTGTTGCAAGAAAAATCAAGTTCCTAAGGTGTTCTAAGCATTTAAAGGAGCGGCAAGGTTAGAATTTAAGTTGAAGAAGATGAAGTGGTGCAAATGGTGAAGTTATTGTAGGATCTGTCCTAATTAAATTTGAGGTAAGATTTGATTCCCTCTTACATGTTTTAGTGATGAATTGGTCTTTGTATAATTTGTTGGATGTGGAATTGGATGTAAGGAATTATGTGTGTTGATGCTAAGGTTCGGTTGGGGGGCTGTTTAATCTAATAATGGTGAAGTAATTTTAATTAGTGTTGTTGTTATTGTTGTCATTTATTATATGATGAAAGTGAAGGAATTTGATATTTAAAGTTATGGTTGTATTGTATTAAGAATGATCGGGTTCTGGTTGTGTTGTTGTTCTTGTTTGAATTGGAGGACTAAGTGTAGTTGAGATTATGCGTTGTGTTGTTGTAATGGTTGAACTATTATAAGGCCGTTTCGATGCAGTGTTATGGCTATAGATTATTAAGAGTAACATGAATATGTCGTAGCCGTTATGTTATCGATTATTGAATGTTGTGATGTGTGGGCTGATTGGAATGCTATGCGGGTTGTTCGGAGTATTCCTGAATCTTGTTTGGCTAGTCTTGATATAGTATTTGAACGTGTTGTTGTTGATGTTTATTTGATTGTTATAGTTGGTTTGAAAATGAGGGAAATGAGCAATGTAGGGGAAATGCGGCCCAATTGTCTAGAAATAAGCTACTAACGTTGAAGTACGTTTTAAACCTTTCCGTAGCTTAACCATAGTTCTTAGTGTTTTAATATAGGTTGAAGTACTTCGAACAGCGTATTCATATTGTATCGCGGATAAGCATTAAAGGTATGTGAAGCTAACCCTTCTTTCCTTTGGCATGATCTTTACAAACAAATAGACGACGAGCATGTGATTTTAAAGAAACTCTTATTCTTAGAGACACTAGGATGGCTAATGTCCTTGATTCGCAGAACTTACTTCATTATGTCTTGATACGTATCTATGATTCCTGAAGTTCTATTTGATATATTCCATAGTGACATTCGAAGGATACTTGATATGACTATTGTCTTGATTTCCAAATGATAGTTCGTTTTGAATATTCTATTGAGTCTCAGATATAACTTAGTTTGCATATGGTTGCTCACTACTCTGCTCGTGCATGACGTAATATATCTTTCACCGAGTCCCGGGCCGGGTATGTTTTCGTGCACAGTTTCACTGCATTGTTCACCGAGTCCCTCACTAGAGGGCCGGGTACTATACATATATATATATATATATATATATATATATATATATATATATATATATATATATATATATATGATATGATGATGATGATGTGATTATGGCGCCGAGGATGGTATATGATGACTTATTCACCGAGTCCCATAATGGGCCGGATATGATATATGATATAGACATACATGATTTTCATATCGTAAGGCACAGGTGCATTGGTATCTTTGATTATCATACTTGCCTCCTGTAATCGTTTATGCAATTGTGATTTTCCTTATTGTATTACATGCTTTATATACTCAGTACATATTCTGTACTGACCCCCTTTCTTCAGGGGGCTGCGTTGCATGCCCACAGGTACAGATACTCGATTTGGTGATCCTCCAGCTTAGGACTTCTACTCAGCTGTCTTGGAGAGCTCCATTGTTCCGGAGCCTAGACTTTTGGTACTGATCTTTTGATGTATATATATGTTTATCCGGGGGGGTACGGCGGGGCCCTGTCCCGTCATATTTCACAATTGCTACTCTTAGAGGTCTGTAGACATATGTGTGGGTTGTATATAAGTTCTATTCAGCTGTGTCTATATGATTTGCTAAGGATATTCCTGTCTGTAGTGGCAGCCTTGCCGGCTTGCGTATCGTATCGTATGTAGTGGCAGCCGTGTTGGCTTGCGTATCATATTGGTTTATAGTGGCAGCCTTGTCGGCTTGCGTATCGTATTACGTTTTGAATAGTTGTGACTCCTCAGGAGACATGTTATCTTGATATATATGGCGTTGTGTACCTTTAATGTTTGCAAGTTTCCATATTGTCTTTAGTTTCAGTCTGACTATGTGTAACAGGTACGTATACGAGTGTCCAGCTCGGGCACTAGTCATGGCCCACTGTCACGACCCGACTCGGGGCCGCGACGAGCACCCGGTGCTAACCCACCCGAGCACCCTCTTAGCTTACTCTTATACTTACATCTAGGTGAGCCACATAATTATACAAACATTTCCATTCATTCGTCAACTAGTCCCAATTTGGACAACGGTACATTTATATCACCATAGGCATCTATGCCACATCAATGTACGTGGGCCAACGTGGCCGACAAAATGATATACAAAACATAGGCCGACAAGGCCGAACATGTCTAACCATATACACATGACTACGAGCCTCTAAGGAGAGTATAACGTATCACATAAGCGGGACAGGACCCCGCTATGCCCATAATTATATACACAAAAGAATAAGTACCCAAAAGCTATGACTCCGGAAGAAATGGAGCTCTGCTATGTAATCTCCGAATAGGCAGCTATGGATCAAGTCTGTCTCCCTGTGCACCTACGGGCATGACACAGCGTCCACAAACAAAAGGACGTCAGTACGAAGAATGTACTGAGTATGTAAAGCATGAGCAACATCGATAAATAAGCATCATGAACAACATATGAAATAGCATAGGAGGGGGAGACAATAAATCATCGTCATAGCACTTACCTGCCTTTCGTAGGACTTTCCATTTTTCATACGTATTTGTACACCTACGTCATCATCCGTATTCCATAATAGTACTCGTACCACACTTGTGCTCATGTTCGTGTACATGCCCTTATTCGTACTCTTATACATAGTCTTATCACATTCATATTCATATTATATACATAGTCATTTCATATACATAGCATTTACATAACATACCCGACCTCATGGGATCGGTGTTTCATACATACTTGGCCAACCAAGGCTCAAGGTTACTCATACCTGGCCCTACCAAGGCTTCAGGGTTATCCGTACCATCTGCAGAGGTGTGCGCGCGTTCATAATCGTATACATACTTTATACATATTCATATACATATATCCTACCCGGCGTTATAAGCTCGGGGTGTCATTATAGCCCTTCATAGGCACATGTAAGTATAATAGCCCGTAGGCACCTTTAGCATCATTATTATTATCATCGTTATCGCTACATCTTTATCTTAGGCTTACTTGTCATATGGGGTGCATAGTACAATCGTAGTACATATCAAGGATCGTGAGCTTATGAGCTCGGAATATCAATCATTTGTAGACAACATACTCATATAGAGGATTTAAAAGTTTGGCCCAAGAACCATGCCTTATGAAAGAAGGGTTAGCCTTACATACCTTTGCGTCGCACTATTCTACACTTGCGCGTACTCCTCCGATGCTCACGTTTCTACCTTTATTAAAGTCGTACCATCATTAGAATCGACAATTAGCACACATGGATAAAACTAGAGAAAATCGAACAGCATTTCCTTTATTTATACGACATTCCTCCATATCGTAATTCAACTTCCAAACATCAACAATACATTCACAACATCATAATAATAGCCTTTAGTCATCTATATCATCCACATTCTTAATTCACTTCCATTTATCCCTATTTATGGTCACAACACCCAACTTCGTCCATTCATATACAATGTCTATTTCATGATCTTAACGTCATTTATAACACATTCATATCACAACACAACAACAATCATGATTCAATTCAAACTATGTCTCAAAAACGTCACTATTCATCATTCATAACCCATTTTGCTATTCTCTTCTAATGACCAAGCATTTTAACTCTCAAATACCTTAAAAAACATATGAATATCATGAATCTTACCTTAGACGTTGTAGGAACAAGCTTTAATTGATAATACTCCAATTTGAGCAAAACCCTAGTTTTCCTCCATTTGGATTTCTTGACTTTAGATGATCCTTGATGGGATTTTACTCTTGATTCACTTATTTAATGTTGTTGATGGCTTATAATCCTTGAAAACTTGTATAATAAATGTAGAGAGATGTTTTAGAGAGAGGGATGAAATGTTGAAATGGTTTCATGAACTTGGTCCTTTATTTAATAACTTTCCACAGATCTGTCGGGTTCCACTATACAGTCCATTATACGGTCCGTATAATGGTTATACGGTCCGTATAATAGACCGTGAAATGGGTCTGCCTGCACCCCTTCACTGTGACCATTTGACGGTTCGTTATATGGTCCGTATAAATTTATACGGCCCGTATAACTGACCGTAAAATTCCACCAGCAAACATCCTCCACTGTGATGGTTTTACGGTCCATTATACGGTCCGTATAATGAGCTGTAAGACTCATCAGTTCACTGAACTTATTCTCATCACTTCGTTTGATCTCCGATCCTTGCGGAACCTTCTTAACACTTGTTCAACACATCAATACCAATCTAAGGGACGTTATAACTCTTCTCCAAGACATCACTAAGTCCTGGCTAACTCGTTGCTCGTAATCCCTTTCCGATATTCGTTCACTTGCGTACCAACGGAAAATTTCCGAGGTGTAACATTCTTCCCCCCTTAAGAACTTTCGTCCTCGAATGTTAGGTACTCGGGGATTCTACCGAAATTTCGCCAGCGTTTCCCCTATAATATGGCACTACCAACCTGTCACAACAACACATAATATCGATGCCTCACAGGGCCACAACACAATAGCATTTAAAATTTGGCCACACACGACCCAAAAGCATAAAAACGAAACATACATACCTTATGATCTTGACGTCTCATCTTGGACTTCCTCCAAGGGCTGAAATAAATGTGGGTATTTGGATTGCATACTCTCTTCTGCTTCCCACGTCATTTCCTCTCGATTGTTGTTCCTCCATAAGACCTTAACTAAGGCCACTTCCTTGTTTCTAAGTCTCCGTACTTGCCTATCTAGTATGGCAATGGGTATCTCTTCATAAGTCAATTTCTCTGTTACTTGCACATCATTCATTGGGATGATCCAAGTAGGATCTCCAACACATTTCCGAAGCATCGAAACATGAAATACTAGATGAATTGACTCCAAGTCTGGAGGTAGATTTAACTCATAGGCCACTTTGCCTATCTTGCGTACAATTTCGTATGGCCCAATATACCGGGGACTGAGCTTCCCCCTTTTGCCAAATCTCATCACGCCCTTCATCGGCGACACTTTCAAGAATACCCAATCTTTCACTTCAAACTCTATGTCTTTTCGACGATTATCCGCATAGGACTTCTGACGACTTTGAGCCGCTAGCAACCGATCTTGTATGAGCTTAACTTTCTCTATTGCTTGCTGGACCAAGTCTGGCCCTATCAACTTAGCTTCTCCAGTTTCAAACCACCCAATTGGGGATCTACATTTTCGCCCATATAAAGCCTCATACGGTGCCATTTGAATGCTAGAATGATAACTGTTATTGTAAGCAAACTCAATGAGTGGAAAATGATCATCGCAACTACCTCCAAAATCTATCATACATGCCCGCAACATATCTTCAAGAGTCTGAATAGTACGTTCAGCTTGTCCGTTGGTCTGTGGATGAAATGCCGTGCTAAGGCTAACTCGGGTCCCTAAACCCTCTTGGAAAGACTCCCAAAATTTAGCTATAAACTGAGTCCCTCTATCGGAGATAATAGATACCGGAACACCATGGAGTCTCACTATCTCTCTAAGGTAAAGCCTTGCATAATCTTCTACCACATAGGTCATTCTGACCGGTAAGAAATGAGCTGACTTTGTGAGTCTGTCCACAATCACCCATATGGAATCATACTTACGTCGAGAACGGGGTAAGCCTGTGATGAAATCCATATTAATCACTTCCCACTTCCAAGTTGGGATTCCTATAGCTTACAACAATCCGCCTGGCTTTTGGTGCTCAATTTTCACTTGCTGACAATTGGGACATTGAGCCACAAATTTCGCTACATCTTTCTTCATCCCATTCCACCAATATACAGACTTGAGATCATGATACATTTTCGTCGCTCCTGGGTGAACAGAATAAGGGAGCAATGAGCTTCCCCCAATATTTTGTGGCGCAAACCTGCCACATCGGGAACACATAACCTTCCTCTACATCGGAGAAGTCCGTCTCCTGAAATATCAAATGATGACTCCTCTTTCGGAGGGAGTGTATCTCTGTACTGCATTAGCATGGGATCCTCATACTGTCATTCCTTCACCTCAGCTACTAGCGACGAGACGGGCTCTTGCACTAACAGCCCTATCACCATACCCTGAACTGTGCCTCTGAGCCTAGGCCGCAACCAATTGAGTCAATAAAGTAATAGCCTCTTTTACATCTTGGACCGAAGCATTTGGTAGAGGAGCCGGAGCTGGGGCTGAGGCTCCCACGTGCTCCTCGGTAATAGGCACTGTCTGGGAGGACTGAGATTGAGCCGCACTCTGGGAATCATCTTCCTCTACTACTGGTGGCGGTGCTCTTTCAGCCCGCTTTTCTGCCACCGTCTTGCCCTTTTGGGCTGCTGTAGCCTTTTTCTTTACAGGCATTCTCTGAAATACACAACACACTATTAAGGAACAAGAATTTCTTACATCATAGCTCTATCGCACAATTCTTATGAAGAAAGAAGGTCATTTATTCCTAAAATGTCCGCAGCTTCCTGTTTATAAGTGTGGCGCACAACACACCCATAACCAGGATTCTACTAGACACGGCACGTAGACACACCCTAGGGCTGAACTGCTCTGATACCACTTTTGTCACGACCCGACTCGGGGCCGCGGCGAGCACCCGGTGCTAACCCACCCGAGCACCCTCTTAGCTTACTCTTATACTTACATCTAGGTGAGCCACATAATTATACATACATTTCCATTCATTCGTCAACTAGTCCCAATTTGGACAACGGTACATTTATATCACCATAGGCATCTATGCCACATCAATGTACGTGGGCCAACGTGGCTGACAAAATGATATACAAAACATAGGCCGACAAGGCAGAACATGTCTAACCATATACACATGACTACGAGCCTCTAAGAAGAGTATAACGTATCACATAAGCGGGACAGGACCCCGCTATGCCCATAATTATATACACAAAAGAATAAGTACCCAAAAGCTATGACTCCGGAAGAAATGGAGCTCTGCTATGTAATCTCCGAATAGGCAGCTATGGATCAAGTCTGTCTCCCTGTGCACCTACGGGCATGACTCAGCGTCCACAAACAAAAGGACGTCAGTACGAAGAATGTACTGAGTATGTAAAGCATGAGCAACATCGATAAATAAGCATCATGAACAACATATGAAATAGCATAGGAGGGGGAGACAATAATATCATCGTCATAGCACTTACCTGCCTTTCGTAGGACTTTCCATTTTTCATACGTATTTGTACACCTACGTCATCATCCGTATTCCATAATAGTACTCGTACCACACTTGTGCTCATGTTCGTGTACATGCCCTTATTCGTACTCTTATACATAGTCTTATCACATTCATATTCATATTATATACATAGTCATTTCATATACATAGCATTTACATAACATACCCGACCTCATGGGATCGGTGTTTCATACATACTTGGCCAACCAAGGCTCAAGGTTACTCATACCTGGCCCTACCAAGGCTTCAGGGTTATCCGTACCATCTGCAGAGGTGTGCGCGCGTTCATAATCGTATACATACTTTATACATATTCATATACATATATCCTACCCGGCGTTATAAGCTCGGGGTGTCATTATAGCCCTTCATAGGCACATGTAAGTATAATAGCCCGTAGGCACCTTTAGCATCATTATTATTATCATCGTTATCGCTACATCTTTATCTTAGGCTTACTTGTCATATGGGGTGCATAGTACAATCGTAGTACATATCAAGGATCGTGAGCTTATGAGCTCAGAATATCAATCATTTGTAGACAACATACTCATATAGAGGATTTAAGAGTTTGGCCCAAGAACCATGCCTTATGAAAGAAGGGTTAGCCTTACATACCTTTCCGTCGCACTATTCTACACTTGTGCGTACTCCTCCGATGCTCACGTTTCTACCTTTATTAAAGTCGTACCATCATTAGAATCGACAATTAGCACACATGGATAAAACTAGAGAAAATCGGACAGCATTTCGTTTATTTATACGACATTCCTCCATACATTCACAACAACATAATAATAGCCTTTAGTCATCTACATCATCCACATTCTTAATTCACTTCCATTTATCCCTATTTATGGTCACAACACCCAACTTCGTCCATTCATATACAATGTATATTTCATGATCTTAACGTCATTTATAACACATTCATATCACAACACAACAACAATCATGATTCAATTCAAACTATGTCTCAAAAACGTCACTATTCATCATTCATAACCCATTTTGCTATTCTCTTCTAATGACCAAGCATTTTCACTCTCAAATACCTTAAACAACATATGAATATCATGAATCTTACCTTAGACGTTGTAGGAACAAGCTTGAATTGGTAATACTCCACTTTGAGCAAAACCCTAGTTTTCCTCCATTTGGATTTCTTGACTTTAGATGATCCTTGATGGGTTCTTACTCTTGATTCACTTATTTAATGTTGT
Organism: Lycium barbarum; assembly: GCF_019175385.1. Classification (NCBI taxonomy): domain Eukaryota; kingdom Viridiplantae; phylum Streptophyta; class Magnoliopsida; order Solanales; family Solanaceae; genus Lycium; species Lycium barbarum. The sequence goes on from NC_083340.1 coordinate 51,351,193, forward strand.
TGATGGCTTATAATCCTTGAAAACTTGTATAATAAATGTAGAGAGATGTTTTAGAGAGAGGGATGAAATGTTGAAATGGTTTCATGAACTTGGTCCTTTATTTAATAACTTTCCACTGATCTGTCGGGTTCCACTAAACGGTCCATTATACGGTCCGTATAATGGTTATACGGTCCGTATAATAGACCGTGAAATGGGTCTGCCTGCACCCCTTCACTGTGACCATTTGACGGTTCGTTATACGGTCCGTATAAATTTATACGACCCGTATAACTGACCGTAAAATTCCACCAGCAAACATCCTCCACTGTGATGGTTTTACGGTCCATTATACGGTCCATAAAACATTATACGGTCCGTATAATGAGCCGTAAGACTCATCAGTTTACTGAACTTATTCTCATCACTTTGTTTGATCTCCGATCCTTGCGGAACCTTCTTAACATTTGTTCAACACTTCAATACCAATCTAAGGGACGTTATAACTCTTCTCCAAGACATCACTAAGTCCTGGCTAACTCGTTGCTCGTAATCACTTTTCGATATTCGTTCACTTGCGTACCAACGAAAAATTTCTGAGGTATAACACCCACGGGGCTGGGTCGTGACAAAAGTGGTATCAGAGCAGCTCATCCTCGAAGTGTCTACAGACCGTGTCTAGTAGAGTCATGTTTATCGATGTGTTGGGCACCACATCTATAAACAGGAAGCTACAAGACATTCAGGTTGTTTATTTTCCTTCTTACTCTAGATCTTGCGATAGAGCTATATTATCAGGATAATCCCTCTCTAACGACATATTTTGTTTACAGCTATGCCTCCAAAAAAAACCACAGTAGCCCAGAAGGGCAAATCAGTAGCAGGAGATACTAGCCAGACTCGGAGAGTTACTAGGGCCCGTGCCCAATCTATGCCAGAGATTGTACTTCAGTCGGCGAGTTCTGCTACACCGCAACCTCCAGAGGAGATTAGAGCAGCAGCAGCTCCAGATCAGGGGGCAGCTCCACCGCCCGCTCCCGAGGCCCAGTACCTGAACCTCCAGCTCCTCAGCCAGGGGAGGAGGATAGGGCCATGAGAGATGCAGTTCAAATGCTGACCAGATTAGTAGCAGGGCAGGCTCGCAGGCACGGACTAGGAGTTGGCCATGCGGATAGATCTGATAGTTTGAGGGCTCATGACTTCTTAAGTTGTAATCCTCCAGAGTTTTTTGGGTCAGAGCCCGAGGATGATCCGCAGGAGTTTATTCGGCAAATGCAACGTACATTGAGGATAACCAAGGCTTCTGAGACTGAGTCTGTTGAGTTGGCTTCGTATGGATTGCGTGATGTAGTAGTTAATTGGTATGAGTCGTGGGAATTATCTAGGGGCGAGGGTGCTCCTCTAGCAGTGTGGGATGAGTTTGTGGAGGCTTTCCTTGGCCACTTCCTGTCTCCATAGATGAGGCGAGCTAGAGTTGATAGATTCTTACATTTGAGGCAGAATGGGAGGAGTGTTCTAGAGGACAGTCTTGAGTTTGATTCGTCGGCTAGGTATGCACCTACTATTTTAGCTGATAGAGTGCATCGTTATATGATGGGGCTGGATCGTTATTTGATTGATGGTTGTATGGCAGTGGCTCTTCAGCCAGGTATGGCTATTGCTCGGGTACAGGCATATGCACAGGGGGTAGAGGATCGACACCGAGGGCGTCAGCCAGATAGAGATTATAACAGAGGCCAGCATAAGAGGGCTAGATCGGCTGGTTATCCTGGTGAGTTTCGAGGCAGGCAGCCTCAGCAGTATATTAGATATTCTTCCCAGCCAGCACGGAGTGCACGCCCACAGTTTATAGGTAGGATATTTGACAGCACAGGGTATTCAGGAGCCGGTCAGAGCTCCAAGGCTTCAGGTTCACAGATGAACAGGGGTTCGAGTCAGTGGAGGCCACCTTTGCCTCGGTGTTCTCGGTGTGGTAAGCTCCATTCTAGGAATGTGGTCTTGCTATAGGTGCTTGTTTTTCTTATGGCCGTCAAGGCCATATTATGAGAGAGTGTCCGTATGGAGGCAGTCCAGGTGGTGTGGCTCAGCCTACTGGGTCGGTTGCTGGTTCATCTTCTTCTGTAGCTATGCGCCCTATAGGGCAGGGTATTCAGACACCAGCAGGCCGTGGCAGAGGTCGTGGCGGAGCTTCCAGTTCTAGCGGTCCTTCGAACCGTATATATGCTTTGGCTAGTACACAGGATCAGGAGGCGTCACCGAATGTGGTTACAGGTATATTATCAATTTTCTCCCAGGACGTATATACATTGATAGATCAAGGCTCCACCTTATCATATATATCACCCTTTGTTGCTATTAGAATCGGAATAGAACCTGAGTTGATAGAACCATTTGAGGTAGCTACACCGGTAGGAGATTCTGTTATAGCAAAGCAAGTATATAGAAATTGTTCGGTGATTATATATAGTCGTCACACCGTGGCAGATCTGATAGAGTTAGATATGACTGAGTTTGATGTTATTATGGGTATGGATTGGTTAGCTTCTTGTTATGCTAACGTTGATTGTAGAGAAAACATAGTTCGATTTCAGTTCCCAGGAGAGCCGATTATAGAGTGGATGGGGAGTACAGCATCACCGAGGGGTAAGTTTATTTCATACCTCGAGGCAAGGAAGATGGTTAGAAAGGGTTATATTTATCATCTGGTTCGTGTGCATGACTTGAAAGCAGAGGTACCGACTCTTCAGTCAGTCCCAATAGTTAATGAATTTCCAGATGTATTCCCAGATGAACTTCCAAGTCTTCCTCATGAGCGGGAGATAGAGTTTACTATAGATGTATTGCCAGATACTCATCCCATATCTATTCCTCCTTATAGAATGGCACCTGCAGAGCTGAAGGAGTTAAAAGAGCAACTGAGGGACTTATTAGAAAAGGGCTTCATCAGGCCTAGTACATCACCTTGGGGAGCACCGGTATTATTTGTGAGAAGGAAAGATGGGTCGCTGCGGATGTGTTTTGATTATAGGCAGCTGAATAAAGTAACAATAAAGAATAGGTATCCCCTCCCCTGGATTGATGATTTATTTGACCAGTTGCAGGGTGCTAAATGCTTTTCAAAGATAGACTTGCGGTCAGGCTATCATCAGGTACGGGTGAAGGAGGAAGATATTCCGAAGACTGCATTCAGGACTCGATACGGGCATTATGAGTTTAGAGTGATGTCTTTTGGGCTGACCAAGGCTCCAGCGGTATTTATGGATTTAATGAACCGAGTGTTCAAACCATTCCTGGATATGTTCGTGATCGTATTTATCGATGATATTCTGGTCTATTCACGTTCACAAGAGGAGCATGCAGATCATTTGAGGACGGTACTTAGGGTGCTCCAACACCAGAAGTTGTATGCTAAGTTCTCTAAATGTGAATTCTGGTTGACTTCAGTAGCATTCTTGGGGCATATTGTTGGAGCTGATGGTATTCGGGTAGATACACAGAAGATTGAGGCTGTAAAGACTTGGCCTAGACCTATGACACCTACTGAGGTACGCAGTTTCTTGGGGCTAGCAGGATATTACAGGAGATTTGTAGAAAAGTTTGCCTCAATTTGAGTGCCTTTAACAAGGCTAACACAAAAGGCAGCTAAGTTCTAGTGGACTGACGCATGTGACCGAAGCTTCCAGTTATTGAAAGACAAGCTGACTACGGCTCCAGTCTTAACTCTTCCAGAGGGACCAGATGGTTATGTTATTTATTGTGATGCTTCAGGTGTTGGACTAGGTTGTGTATTGATGCAGCATGGTAGGGTTATAGCCTATGCTTCCCGACAGCTCAGAAAACACGAAAGGAATTATACTACTCACGATCTGGAGTTAGCAGCGGTAATTTATGATTTGAAGATATGGAGGCATTACTTATATGGTGTTCATGTTGATGTTTATACGGATCATAAGAGTCTCCAATATATCTTTAAACAGAAACAGCTGAATGTGCGACAGAGACGGTGGTTAGAGTTATTAAAAGATTATGATGTTGATATCTTATACCACCCAGGGAAAGCAAATGTTGTAGCAGATTCCCTTAGCCGTAAATCTATAGGTAGCTTGACGGATGTGCAACCAGAAAAGAAGGAGATAGTTCGTGAGATTTACCAACTAGCTAGCCTTGGAGTTCGTTTCGCTGATTCTGGAGATGGTGGAGTTCCTATTCGAGAAGTTGCTGAATCCTCTATCATAGAAGAGGTAAAGAGGCACCAGTATGAGGACCCTGTTCTGGCACGGTATAGAGATACAAATTTTCAAAAGGAGGAGACCCCGTTCAAAGTTACACCTGATGGCGTGTTACTATATGAGGGCAAACTATGTGTACCTGAGGTTGTAGGGTTACGGTAACAGGTTATGGGAGAGGCACACTATGCCCGTTATTCTGTTCATCCTGGATCGACGAAGATGTATCATGACCTCAGATGTTTATATTGGTGGGATGGCATGAAGAAGGACATAGCGGAGTTTGTTGCTCAGTGCCCGAATTGTCAACAGGTTAAGGTCGAGCATCAGAAGCCTGGTGGGTTATTACAGTAGATAGAGATCCCAACCTGGAAATGGGAAGTAATTAATATGGACTTCATTACAGGTTTACCTCGCACTCCACGGAAGTATGACTCTATATGGGTTATTGTGGATAGGCTGACAAAATCAGCCCATTTTCTTCCAGTCAGGACTACTTATTCAGCTGAGGACTATGCAAAGTTATATATCAGACAGATAGTGAGACTCCATGGGGTTCCCATATCTATTATCTCAGACAGAGGAGCTCAGTTTACAGCTAACTTCTAGAGATCATTCCAGTAGGGATTGGGGACACAGGTGAGTCTTAGCACAGCATTTCACCCTCAGACTGACGGGTACGCCGAGCGTACTATTCAGACGCTAGGAGATATGTTGCGGGCCTGTATTATTGATTTCAGAGGTAGTTGGGATGATCATTTGCCACTTATCGAGTTTGCTTATAATAATAGCTACCATTCTAGTAGCCAAATGGCACCATATGAGGCCTTATATGGGAGGAAGTGCAGGTCACCTATTGGTTGGTTTGATATTGGTGAGACTAAATTAATAGGCCCAGACATGATTCAACAAGCTATTGATAAAGTGAAGCTTATTCAGGAGAGGTTATTGGTAGCCCAAAGTCGACAGAAGTCATATGCAGATAATGGACGTCGACACTTCGTGTTTCAGGTTGGTGATTGGGTGTTCTTGAAGGTGTCACCCATGAAGGGTGTAATGAGATTCGACAAGAAAGGGGAGCTTAGCCCGAGGTACATTGGGCCTTATCTGATTATTCGTAGGGTAGGCAACGTTTCTTATGAGTTGGACCTACCATCTGATTTGGAAGCAGTACATCCAGTCTTTCATGTGTCGATGCTTCGCAAATGTATTGGTGAGCCTTCTAGAGTATTCCCCGTGGATGATGTCCAGGTGACGGAAGAGCTGTCCTACGAGGAGAACCCTATAGCTATACTTGATCGGCAAGTTAGAAGATTGCGTACAAAGGATGTGGCTTCCGTCAAAGTATTATGGCGAAATAATAATAGAGAAGAGATGACCTGGGAAGCCGAAGAGGAGATGAAGTATAAGTATCCTTACTTGTTCCCTATGCCTGCAGGTAATTTAAATTCCTCACTTGATTATATTGGTTGGTAGATGAGATTACATGTTATAGCAATGAAGGAAACTTCCCCAAAATTTTTATAAAACCTTATAGGACTAGTTTAACATTCGGGGACGAATGTTATAAATGGGGGAAGGATGTTATATCCCGTATTTTTGTACATTGGACAATTCTTGAGCTAATGGACATAAATTCAAGGATAAGATTATTTTTGGGATATGAGACAAGGAATTTTAATCCCCGATTTTTAATAAGTGCAATTTGCTTGTAAAAATTCAATTGGTGTAGAAATATTAGTATAGATTAGGGATTAATTAACCATGATTAGATTATTAAGTGGGGATTAGTGATTAATTAAGGATTAATTAGCTTAATTAAGATTAATTAAGTCATTAGTGGGCTGAGTGGGCCCCACTACAACATAGCCAAATCTGATTGGCCCATGCTATAGTGGGGCATGTGTAAACATCATGGGCAGCATATATAAGGCAATGTGATGACTAATTCATCAACCATAATTCATTTCCAACTCCACAAAGTTGAATTAGGAGAGAGAAGCTCCTAAGCAAGAGAGAGAGAGCCACGGCCATGGCAGTAGCTTTATGAAGCTCACGGCCAGCTGTTGTTTTACACCATTAAATTGCTATCTCATCTTGAATTGAAGAGGGAGGTATGAACAGCCATGGCTGCCAAGCTCACGACCATGGCAGCCCTTGATCAACCTCAAGTGTTGCAAGAAAAATCAAGTTCCTAAGGTGTTCTAAGCATTTAAAGGAGCGACAAGGTTAGAATTTAAGTTGAATAAGATGAAGTGGTGCAAATGGTGAAGTTATTGTGGGATCTGTCATAATTAAATTTGAGGTAAGATTTGATTCCCTCTTACATGTTTTAGTGATGAATTGGTCCTTGTATAATTTGGTGGATGTGGAATTGGATGTAAGGAATTATGTGTGTTGATGCTAAGGTTCGGTTGGGGGGCTGTTTAATCTAATAATGGTGAATTAATTTTAATTAGTGTTGTTGTTATTGTTTTCATTGATTATATGATGAAAGTGAAGGAATTTGATATTTAAAGTTATGGTTGTATTGTATTAAGTATGATCGGGTTCTGGTTGTGTTGTTGTTCTTATTTGAATTGGAGGACTAAGTGTAGTTGAGATTATGCGTTGTGTTGTTGTAATGGTTGAACTATTATAATGTCGTTTCGATGAAGTGTTATGGCTATATATTATTAAGAGTAACATCAATATGTCGTAGCCGTTATGTTATCGATTATTGAATGTTGTGATGTGTGGGCTGATTGGAATGCTATGCGGGCTGTTCGGAGCATTCCTGAATCTTGTTCGGCTAGTCTTGATATAGTATTTGAACGTGTTGTTGTTGATGTTTATTTGATTGTTATAGTTGGTTTGAAAATGAGGGAAATGAGCAATGTAGGGGAAATGCCACCCAATTGTCTAGAAATAAGCTACTCACGTTGAAGTACGTTTTAAACCTTTCCGTAGCTTAACCATAGTTCTTAACGTTTTAATATAGGTTGAAGTACTTCGAACAGCGTATTCGTATTGTATCGCGGATAAGCATTAATGGTATGTGAAGCTAACCCTTCTTTCCTTTGGCATGATCTTTACAAACAAATAGACGACGAGCATGTGATTTTAAAGAAACTCCTATTTTTAGAGACACTAGGATGGCTAATGTCCTTGATTCCCAGAACTTACTTCATTATGTCTTGATACGTATCTATGATTCCTGAAGTTCTATTTGATATATTCCATAGTGACATTCGAAGGATACTTGATATGACTATTGTCTTGATTTCCAAATGATAGTTCGTTTTGAATATTCTATTGAGTCTCAGATATAACTTAGTTTGCATATGGTTGCTCACTACTCTGCTCGTGCAGGACGTAATATATCTTTCACCGAGTCCCGAGCCGGGTATGTTTTCGTGCACAGTTTCACTGCATTGTTCACCGAGTCCCTGACTAGAGGGCCGGGTACGGTATATATATATATATATATATATATATATATATATATATATATATATGATGATATGATGATGATAATGTGATTATGGCGCCGAGGATGGTATATGATGACTTATTCACCGAGTCCCATAATGGGCCGGATATGATATATGATATAGACATGCATGATTTTCATATCATACTTGCCTCTTATAATCGTTTATGTAGTTGTGATTTTACTTATTGTATTACATGCTTTATATACTCAGTACATATTCCGTACTGACCCCCTGTTATAGCCCGTATTTTGTACGTTCGGATAATTTAAGATAATTGTGAGAAGTTGAGGGCAAGGCTATATTTTGATCTTGTTTAATACAAAAGTTGTTTATGAATATAATTGGTATGGAAATATTGAGAAAGGCTAAGGGTAAAAAGGGAAATTCGCAAAGTGGTTCATGGTAAAAAATTGTGGAAGGCTAGGGCCAAAATGGGAATCTCACCAACAATTCAAGAAAATTCTTGAATGGACCATTTTGGCCATGTGGCCGGCCAAGTTAAGGTGGGCTTGGCCCACATGGGTGAATTATTTATGCTTATATATATGACTTATTAGTCATATTTCTCATACAACTTCAAGAAGCTTGGAGAAGAAGAAAGAAAGAAGAAAAAAAAAAGTTGTAGGCATTCGTCCATGGCTAGCCAAATTTGGCCCCATGGAAAACTTATCAAAAAAATATTTTCTTCTAGTATTCCAACCAATTGGAAGGCCCATATTAACATGGAGTGGTTGTTGGAACAAGCAAAGCATTAATTTGTGCAATATATACCCCTAGCCGAGTGAAGAGATAAGTGGAGAAAGGTATGTGTTCAATCTTCTTTTACATGTGTTATGGGTGATTGGTACATGTTGTAGTGTGTAGAAATGAATGAAAATCATGAATTTGGTGTGTTGGGGTGTTGGTCGTGTATATGTTATGTTGTGTAGGAATGATGAACTAATTTTTATTTAGTGTTTGATTGTTGTAGTTGTGGATTCTATGATGTAAAATGAGGATTTAATGGTTGGAAATGAAGTTGTAATCGTTTGTGGATTATGGATGAAGTTAATGTGACATTAGTATGGTTCCTTATAATTATAAGAATAGAGTTTCTAATGTGTAGGTTGTAAATATAATTCATGAATTTGAAAGTGAGACATGTGTTTGGAAGATTGTAACTTGGGTTGTAGTAATTGAATTCGAAAGAAGGAAATGTGTTGTTATTATCCTTGTTGAATTTGGAAGGTTTCGGGTGAAGTAATATGTTGATTGGGTTGTTTGGAATATTATGTGAATCGTTTGAGGTATTCTTGAACAATGTTAGAATGACTTTGGATTAATACTTGAATGTGGGATCATTGGTGTTAGTTTAAATATATGTGATGGAGTTGAATATAAATTAAATGTCGTTGAATTGTGTGACAAGAGTTGTTAATGTTAGAATATATTTTGGATTGATTGTTGAAGTTGGAGATATGATTATTGGTATTGTTGTAGATAATTTGGCCGAGTTGAATTCTCGGATTGTTGTTGATAAATTGGCCGAGTTAGATTCTCGGGGATGGTGTATTTACAGGGGAAATGCTGCCAAAATTTCGACAGAATATAAATGAATTCATTTGAAAGACTAAGATAAGTGTGTGTGACGATGAGTCTAATGATTGTGTAAATCTTCTTGAATGTAGATAGTGAGCTTGGACAAATAAGCGTAGCTAATAGGGCGTGGAGCAGGTATGTAAGGTTTACTTTTTATTTCTTTTGGCATGATCCTTATGAAACGAGCAGATGATGTATATGTATAGTTTCAAAGAAATTTCTATTCTTAGAGCCACTAGGATGGCTAATATTCTTGACTTCCATAAACTATTTCATATGGTTTTGATGCGTATCTATGATGTCCGAAGGTCTACATGATATGTTTTCGTTAGAATGTGTTTTATTGTGGTTGTTGATGTTGTTGGTATTGTTGTGGGTGTTGATTGTTGATATTATGGCCGAGTAAGTTCTCGGGGATGTTGAATTTATAGGGGAAATGCTGCCGAAATTTCGGTAGACAAATAGGGATTTAAGTTTGAATTCTTAAAGCTTGAAACTCATATTTGGTAACCATGACCAATTGTAGATTTTGGAGGAAACGGGAGTTGAGTTCGGACGAGCGTAAAACGCGAATAAGGTATGTAAAGCCCTACCATTCCTTCTTTTGGCATGTCTTAGATGTACTAGGTTTGAATTTGAGCCTCGGGGAATATTCTGTTCATAGAAATCTGAGTTTACTTTTAGTACTATTTCATTCAATAAAATTGAATTAGAATCTTATGTTTGTTGGAAAGAAATGCTCAAGCGCTCGTAACTTTCACATACGTAACTGAATCGCCTCGAAACTTTCATGGATGACTCCATAGAGTTCGTACGCCCCCTCGACTTTACCCGAGGTGGGCCCACTAGTACCGAGACTTTCTTTGTTCGTCTTATTTAACCTATTTATGTATGACACCAACAGGGAACTTTTGCCTATGAATTTAAGGCTCCGTTTGATTTGCTCCATAAGTTATTTGAAAGCTCCCTAATATGATTGATACTAAAATTTTCAGGAAATGACCTATGAGGTATTTTTCGAAAGTTTTGTAAACTTAAAGGCTCACATCTTTCGTATACTAATTCTGACAGACTCGATACCTACTTTGAGCTTTCTGGCATCAATACATTTATATGTATTTGTTTGTCGAGCCTTGGAATTTAATTGTGTATATGCATATGGTTTCCGCACTACTCTGCTCGTGCCTACTATTATGATATCGTTTGCCGGTTCCCGGACCGATTTTGTGATCGTGCGTATTATGACATATTCGGCAGTATGATGTGTTACGGTTCCCGAGACCTCGCCATAGGGCCGGGTACCGTTTGTGGAGTTGTGCTGTGATATGGCTTATGATATGTTTTGATGATATGATATGTTGTGATGATATGTTATGTTTGGGGTTCGTATGGAGATTTGAAACCTTCTGGAGTATGCTGTGTTGTGGCACCAGCGTCGGAGTGGTGACCACGTTCCTGAGCCTTATGCATGATTTTTATTTGCATTATATGTATACATATGTTTTCAGCACAGGTTATGGTATACTGATTCGGTATTCTCTTTTTATATCTTTCCCTTCAGTTGTGATTTGAATTTCTGTACTCTATGCTTTACATACTCAGTACATCGTTCGTACTGACCCCCTTTCTTCAGGGGCTGCGTTTCATGCCCGCAGGTGCAGAGGTTCGGGATCCGCCAGAGTAGGACACACATTCTGCTACTACAGAGTGCTCCTTTTGATTCGGAGCCCATCTTTTGGTACATATCTTCTGTCATGTATATGTTTCTGTATATTCGACTATTTGGGGTACGGTGGGGCCCTGTCCCGTCATATGTTTCCGGTATGGTTTGTAGAGGCCTATAGTCATATATGTGGGTCGTGGGTCCTATGTGTGTTCTCTTTGTTTATGATCTGCGTCTTAATGTGGTCCTGTCTGTTATGGCGGCCATGGTGGCCCATATATTTGTATATGTGCATACATTCGGCGATGTGTATTACGCCGCCCCTTTTGGCTTTGATATGATATTTTTGCACGCGCGACCGCTTAAGATAATATTTGATCTCAGATCCGTTTAAAATGATTAATATGAAATCTGAGTTAAATAAGAATATGACGAGTTAGTATGTAAGTCTGTTGGGGGTGTCCAAATAGGGCACCAGTCACGGCCCACGGAGCTGGGTCGTGACAAAAGTGGTATCAGAGCGGTTTGTCCTCGGAATGTCTACAGGCCGTGTCTCGTAGAGTCTTGTTTATCGGTGTGTTGTGCACCACATCTATAAACAGGAGGCTACAGGACATTTAGGGTGTTACCTTTCTTGGAATCTTAGATCGTGCGATAGAGCTGTGCTATTAGGATGACCCTTTTCTCATCAGTTGTTGTGTTTTTCAGTGATGCCTCCGAAGAAGGCGACGGCTGCCCAGAAGGGCAAGGCGGTGGTAGGAGAGATTAGTCAGGTGCAGAGAGTTACCTGGGTTCATGCTCAAGATTTGCCCGACGTTGTGCCCCAGTCAGAGGGTTCAGCTACACCACCACCGGAGGAGCCTGGAGCAGGTCCATCATTAGCTCCAGAGGCTCCAGCGCCCGAGCCTCCAGCTCCTCAGCCAGGGGCGGAGGGTAGGACGTTGAGGGAGGTTGTACAGTTGCTGACGACGTTGGTGGCAGGACAGCCTCGCAGACGCGGGCTGAGAGGTGATGATGATGACAGGCGTGATAGCCTGAGGGTCCGTGATTTTCTGACATGTAGTCCCCCAGAGTTTTTCGGGTCTAAGCCCGAGGAGGATCCCCAGGACTTCATTCGGCAGATGCGGCGCTCATTGGGACTGGTCAGGGCTTCAGAGACCGATTTCGTTGAGTTAGCCTCGCACAGATTACGAGATGTCGCGGCGAATTGGTATGAGTCCTGGGAGCTGTCCAGAGGTGAGGGTGCTCCCCCAGCTACATGGGACGAGTTTGTGGCCGCTTTTCTCCGCCACTTTTTGCCCCCGAAGTTGCGGAGGGCGAGGGTTGATAGATTTTTGCAGTTGCGGCAGAGGGGTCGGAGTGTTCGTGAGTATAATTTGGAGTTTGATTCTCTGGCTCGATATGCACCTGCTATAGTAGCGGATATGGCTGACCGGATGCACCTGTACGTGATAGGGTTGGACCGCTACTTGGTTGACAGCTGCATGGCGATAGCATCACAGACTGATATGTACATCGCCCGGTTACAGGCTTACGCTCAGGGCATGGAGGACCGGCATAGGGGAGATCAGCCTGGTAGGGATCGAGATAGGAGGCAGCCTAAGAGGGCTAGATCAGCGGGATATTCTAGAGATTTTCGAGGCGGACAGCCTCAGTCGCAGCAGTCAGGCAAATATCTTCCTCCGTCAGGCCGGGGTACACAGTCCGCCGGCAGACGATTTGATAGTGCAGGACCATCTGGGGCCGGTCAGAGTTCCAGAGCATCAGGTTCGCAGATGACCAGAGGTTCCAGCCAGTCCAGACCACCCAGGCCCCGTTGTTCTTATTGTGGGAGATCGCATCCAGGGGAGTGCTACCAAGCTACAAGAGCCTGTTTTTCTTGCGGTCGTCAGGGTCATGTTATGAGAGATTGTCTGTTGGCCAGTGGATCTGGTGGTACAGTTCAGCCGACGGGATCAGCTGCTGGTTCATCCTCTGCTCCTCCAGTTATGCGCCCTGCGGGGCGAGGTATGCCGGCACCGGCGGGCCGTGGTCGAGGCCGTGGCGGTGTTCCAGATTCTAGCGGTCCTTCGAACCGCATATATGCATTGGCTAGCCGCCAGGACCAGGAGGCCTCACCAAATGTTGTTACAGGTACATTACTGGTTTTCTCCCGATCTGTTTATGCATTGATTGATCCTGGTTCTACTTTATCATATATCTCCCCGCTCGTTGCTAGTAAAATCGAAATAACACCCGAACTTATAGAACCATTCGAAGTGGCTACACCGGTTGGGGACTTTATTATAGCGAGGCAGGTATATAGAGATTGTTCTGTGATTATATGTGATCGTTGCACTAAAGCTGATTTGGTAGAATTAGATATACTAGAATTTGATGTTATTATGGGCATGGACTGGTTAGCTTCCTGTTATGCTAATGTTGACTGCCAGAAAAAGGTAGTCCGTTTCCAGTTTCCAGGGGAACCAGTTATAGAGTGGTCAGGGAGTACAGCATCGCCGAGGGGTAAGTTTATTTCATACCTCAAGGCTAAGAAGATGATTCAGAAAGGCTATATCTATCATTTGGTCCGTGTGCACGATACTAAGGCCGAGACACCTACTCTCCAGTCGGTTCCGGTTGTCAATGAATTTCCAGATGTATTCCCAGATGAGCTTCCAGGTCTTCCGCCCGAACGGGAGATAGATTTCACGATAGATTTGTTGCCAGATACGTAGCCCATATCCATTCCTCCATACAGAATGGCACCGGCAGAACTAAAAGAATTGAAGGAACAGCTGAAAGATCTATTGGATAAAGGGTTTATCAGACCCAGTACATCGCCCTGGGGAGCGCCAGTATTATTTGTAAGAAAGAAAGACGGGTCACTGCGGATGTGTATTGACTACAGACAACTAAATAAGGTGACTATAAAGAATAACTATCCCCTCTCCCGGATTGATGATTTATTTGATCAGCTGCAGGGTGCTAAATATTTTTCGAAGATAGATTTGCGTTCAGGCTACCATCAGGTACGGGTACGAGAGGCAGATATTCCGAAGACTGCTTTCAGGACCCGGTACGGGCATTATGAATTCAGAGTGATGTCTTTTGGGCTGACTAATGCTCCAGCGGTATTCATGGATTTGATGAATCGGGTATTCCGGCCGTTCCTTGATATGTTCGTGATTGTATTTATTGATGATATTTTGGTTTATTCACGATCAGCGGAGGAGCATTCAGATCATCTGAGAACAGTACTTGGCACACTTCGGCAACAGAAATTATATGCTAAATTTTCCAAATGTGAATTCTGGTTAACCTCTGTGGCATTCTTGGGGAAAATCGTCGGCGCGGATGGTATTCGGGTCGGTACACAGAAGATTGAAGCTGTACAGAATTAGCCCAGGCCTACTGCACCGACAGAGGTACGCAATTTTCTGGGGTTAGCCGGATATTACAGAAGATTTGTGGAGAATTTTGCTTCTATTGCGGCGCCATTAAGAAAGTTAACTCAGAAGGCAGCAAAATTCCGGTGGACTGATGCCTGTGAACGAAGCTTCCAGATGCTGAAGGAAATATTAATTACAGCTCCAGTTTTGGCTCTTCCAGAAGGGTCAGACGAGTACGATGCCTCTGGTATTGGGATAGGTTGTGTGTTAATGCAGCACGGTCGAGTCATAGCCTATGCTTCTCGGCAGCTCAGATCGCATGAAAGAAATTATCCCACTCATGATCTGGAATTGGCCGCGGTGATTCATGCTTTGAAGATATGGCAGAATTACTTATATGGGGTCCACGTTGATATTTATACGGACCATAAGAGCCTCCAGTATATTTTTAAGCAAAAGGAGCTGAATTTGCGGCAGAGAAGATGGCTTGAATTATTGAAAGATTATGACGTTGATATTTTGTATCATCCTGGGAAAGCCAATGTGGTAGCTGATGCACTTAGCCGCAAGTCCATGGGCAGTTTGACTGATGTGCATCCTGATAAAAAAGAATTGGTTCGTGAAATTCATCAGTTAGCCAGCCTCGGAGTCCGATTAGCAGATTCTGGAGATACTGGGGTTTCTGTTCGAGAAATTGCTGAATCATCAATTATGGAAGAGGTAAAGCAGCGTCAGTTCGAAGATCCTCATCTAGTACAGTACAGAAATATGGCCCTTAATAAAGAAAAGACTCAGTTTGAAATTTCGCCTGAAGGGGTATTATTATATGGAGGTAGATTATGTGTACTAGACGTTGTAGGGCTATGGCGGCAAATCATGAGCGAAGCACATAATGCTCGATATTCTGTCCATCCTGGTTCTACTAAAATATACCATGATCTTAAATGTTTATACTGGTGGGACGGTATGAAAAGAGACATTGCCGAGTTCGTTGGCCAATGCCCAAATTGTCAGCAAGTCAATATTGAAAATCAAAAGCCCGGCGGATTACTACAGGAAATGGAAATTCCAGCTTGGAAATGGGAAATGATTAATATGGATTTCGTTATAGGTTTGCCACGCACTCCACGCATGTATGATTCTATTTGGGTTATTGTGGATAGATTGACGAAATCAGCCCATTTTCTTCCAGTCCGGACTACTTATTCGGCTGAGGATTATGCTAGATTGTATATCAGAGAAATAGTAAGACTTCACGGAGTTCCTGTATCTATTATAACCGACAGAGGTGCCCAGTTTACAGCTAACTTCTGGAGGTCGTTCCAGGAAGGATTGGGGACTCAGGTGAGTCTTAGCACAGCATTTCGTCCTCAGTCCGACGGACAGGCCGAGCGCACTATTCAGACACTGGAAGATATGTTGCGGGCCTGTGTTATTGATTTCAGAGGTAGCTGGGATGATCATTTGCCGTTTATTGAATTTGCTTATAATAATAGTTATCATTCCAGTATCCAGATGGCACCGTACGAAGCCCTATATGGTAGAAAATGCAGATCTCCGATTGGTTGGTTTGACGTGGGCGAAACTAAATTAATTGGGCCAGATGTGATTCAGGAAGCAGTTGATAAAGTGAAACTTATCCGGGAACGGTTATTGGCTGCCCAGAGTCGATAGAAATCATATGCAGATAGACGACGTCGACCGTTGGAGTTCCAGATTGGCGACTGGGTATTCCTGAAGGTATCGCCTATGAAGGGGTTAATGAGATTCGGTAAAAAGGGTAAGCTTAGTCCGTGGTATATCGGGCTGTATCAGATTATCCGGAAGATAGGCGAGGTCGCCTATGAACTAGACTTACCATCCGATCTGGAGGAAGTACACCCGGTATTTCATGTATCCATGCTCTTTAAATGTGTTGGTGATCCTGATAGAATATTCCCAGTAGATGAGATCCAGGTAACGGAGGACTTGTCGTATGAAGAACAACCTGTAGCTATTCTGGATCGTCAGTGTTATGTCCCGTGTTTTCGCATAATTGGAAATCGAGAAATAATTAAGACTTGTGTGTTATGAGGAAATATTTTGATTCTAGTTGATATGACGATGTTGGTTATGAAATCATTGGTGCTAAAACATTGGGGAAGGCCGAGGGTAAATTTGGAATTTCGGAAATTAGTTTCGGGAATTACAAAACGGGATTTTTAACGAATTGGGCCAAGAAAAATTGGAACAAAAAATTTGAGCCCAAGTGTCAAAGGGTAGCCGGCCAAGGCTTGGCCCAAGATCCATTTTAAGTGGTCATGTGATTATCACATGACCCTTGATCATGATATATATCCATAACTCCTTTGGAATTTTCAAGAAAGTGAATCAAAACAAAAAAAAAATATAAGAAAGCACCTCAAAAACCTCTCGGCCGAAACCTCTTCAAGAACAAAAAAAAAAAAATCCTAGCTTTTGTTTGTGGCTCAAAGATCTTTGTTTTCCCATATTTGTAGAGTCCTCAAGACGCTCTCCGACGGGATACAATTAGTTTGGTGAAAGGAGCGCATTTGCGGCAAGTCGGAAATTCAAGTAAAGGTATGAATTTTGCTATTCTAATATTATGGAATTGGTATGAATGTGTTAAGGATGGAGAATAGACGAGAATCCCGTAGTTTTGATGTGTGTGCAAAGCCATGTGTGTGTGTGTGTTTGGTGTTGTAGCCATGACCTATGGGAAGTGCAAAGCCATGTGAATTTAATCTTGTGTAGTTGTTTGTTGCGTTGTTGTGACCCTTATAACGTAAATGAATGTTTAATGAATCGAATTGGTGTTGGAAAATGATTTCGGAACATTATGGGAAAGTATATACCTTTGGTATATTTGTGTATATCATTGTATATCCATGATATTAAGGCTTTAAATATGACTTATGGTCATTGTTAATGAATTCAGAATGAAATAATGCAAGTTAGTATGTTCGTCGGAATTGTTGACGTTTTGAAAGGAATATGGAAAGTGACGAACTTCTTGAATTTATGTATAATGTTGGAACATATTTGGGATGTGATTGAATAATCTTGAATGATTGAATGAATACAATAATGTGGACATAAGTTTGGAATTGTGAAGTTTGAATGAAAGTTGCCAACTTTTATAGTAAAGAAGAATATTGAAGTTAGAATGATTTAGTTGTGGTTTATGTTGTTTGTGACGTTTGGGTTGTTGTTGTTGATGTTTATTGAGCCGAGCTAAGTCTCGGGGGTGTTAGATATATAGGGGAAGTGCTGCCGAAATTTCGGTAGGCAGAAATGAAGTTAATGGAATTTTTAAGCTTAAGAATCTCTAATAGGTAACTTTGACCATTTGCAGATTCTGGACGAAACGGGATTTGATTTTGGGGTGAGCATAAGACGTTTCTAAGGTATGTAAAGCTTCCCACTTCTTCCTTTGGCATGTCTTAGTATGTTAGGTTGATATCGGAACCCCGGGAGCAATTCTGCTCCTCGAAATCCGATCTAGAAAATGGCTACTATTCATTCAATTCAATTGAAGCCTAATGTTCCTATTTTGGCTAGAAAGCAATCAAACGT
This sequence comes from Lycium barbarum, assembly GCF_019175385.1. Taxonomy (NCBI): domain Eukaryota; kingdom Viridiplantae; phylum Streptophyta; class Magnoliopsida; order Solanales; family Solanaceae; genus Lycium; species Lycium barbarum. The sequence continues at coordinate 51,369,062 of NC_083340.1, forward strand.
CCGAAACTTATGCAAATGCAATCGGATTACTTTGAAATCTTTATGTATGATCTTATAGACCCGAAATGTTCATAAATTATGTTCGCCACCTCGACTTGACCCGGGGTGGGCCCGCTAACCCCGAGATGCCTTATTTGTCCTACTAGGCTCTCTTTTTGGATAAATCTTCGATTTTGAAATTGTCCTCTATGAAATAATGTTCAGAACACTATGATGTAACAAACTATGTTTTGAGCCATACGTACCACTTTGGAAACATTTTGTGAAATGAACTTTCGTACCAACTAATTATTTGACTATTTTGGTTAATGAACTGACTTATGAAGTAATCAAGTTTTGAAAGGCCATTTTGATATACAAATTGCATTGTTTGCTCACGACTCCGCTCGTGCCTTATTACGATTTCGTTCACCGGTTCCCGGGCCGGTTATGATTCGTGCGCTCTATGATGATTCGGCCGTATGCTGTGTTACGGTTCCCCGAGGCCTCGCCATAGGGCCGGGTTCCGTTTGGAGTTATGCTGTGATATGGCTGTGGTGTGATACGCTCATATGTGTGTGTTCGGGGATGTACGGAGATTTGAACCTTCTGGTGTTATGCTGTGTGGGGCACCAGCGTCGGAGTGGTGACCACGTTCCTGAGCTTTGCATGATTCTGTTTCCATTATGTATATATGATTTTGATAATCATTTTGATATACTGTTCGGCATTTCTCTCTTTTGTATTCTGTTTGCTTTCAGTTGTGGCCTATATTTTTGTACTCCATGCTTTACATACTCAGTACATCATTCGTACTGACCCCCTTTCTTCGGGGGCTGCGTTTCATGCCCGCAGGTACAGACGCCGGTGATCCACCACTGTAGGCTCCACTTCTGCTATTTCGGAGTACTGCCTTGATTCGGAGTCCACTTTTGGTATATATATATCTTCTGCCATGTATATATTTCTGCATATCTGACTATTTGGGTATGGCGGGGCCCTGTCCCGTCATATGATTTTGTCGGTCAGTTTAGAGGTCTGTGGACATGTTTGTGGGTTATGGTCAGTCTGTATCCTTATGTGTATATGTTGTTTGGGCGATCCCATACGCCGAGGTGGCCGGTCCGCATATGTTTGTGCATTGCTTTGATTAGCCCTGTGTGGCCTCTGTTGGTGTTTGCTGTGTACAGGGTTATTCTGGTTAGTCCGAAAAACAAAGGAAACTCCGCCGAAATATTTCTAGAAATTATCTGTATTTGGAATATAGCCTTGTCGGCTTCTGCTATACATTTGAATACGTTTGATAGATGGGTTTGGGTGCCCAGATCGGGCACTAGTCACGGCCTACGGGGTTGGGTCGTGACAAAAGTGGTATCAGAGCAGTTTGTCCTCGGAGTGTCTACAGGCCGTGTCTCGTAGAGTCTTGTTTATCGATGTGCTGTGCACCACATCTATAAACAGGAGGCTACGGGGCATTTAGGATGTTACTTTCTTTGGAATCTTAGATCGTGCGATAGAGCCGTGCTATTAGGATGATTCGGATCTGACCCGTTCTTGTGTTTGCAGTGATACCTCCGAAGAAGGCAACGGCGGCCCAGAAGGGCAAGGCAAGGATGGGAGAGACTAGTAAGACACAACGAGCTACCCGGGCTCGTGTCTATGATTTGCTAGAGGTTGTGCCTCGGTCTGAAGGGTCCGCTACACCACCATTGGTACAGCCTGGAGCAGGTCCTTCAGCAGCTCTAGAGGCCCGAGTACCCGCTCCCGAGACTCCAGCTCCTCAGCCAGGGGCGGAGGACAGGACCCTGAGGGAGGCTGTACAGTTGCTGACCATATTGGTAGCAGGGCAAGCTCGCAGACGCGGGCGGAGGGACGATGATGATGATGATAGGCGTGACAGCCTGCGGGTTCGAGAGTTCTTATTGTGTGGCCCTCCAGAGTTTTTCGGGTCTAAGCCCGATGAGGACCCCCATGACTTTATTCGGGGGATGCGGCGCTCACTAGACTTGGTCAGGGCTTCAGAGACCGAGTCAGTCGAGTTGGCCTCGCATAGACTTCGGGATGTTGCTGCTCACTGGTATGAGACCTGGGAGTTATCTAGTGGCGAGGGTGCTTCCCCAGCTACTTGGGACGAGTTTGTGACTGCTTTCACCCGCCACTTTCTGCCCCCAGAGTTGCGACGGGTGCGGGCTGATCGATTTTTACATCTACAGCAGAGGGGTCGGAGCGTTCGTGAGTATAATCTGGAGTTTGATTCCCTGGCCCGGTATGCACCTGCCGTAGTCGCAGATATGTCCGATCGGATGCACAAATATGTTATGGGATTGGATCGTTATTTGATCGACGGCTGTATGGCAGTGTCATTGCAGACGGATATGGATATTGCCCGACTTCAGGCTTATGCTATGGGTATGGAGGACCGTCACAGGTCTGATTATTCTAGCAGAGATCGGGACAGGAGGCCGCCCAAGAGGGCTAGGTCCACGGGATATTCTGGAGATTCTCGAGGCGGACAGCCTCAGCAGCAGCATACAGGCAGACAGCTTCCTCCGTCCGGCCGGAGTACTTAGTCTGGCGGCAGGAGGTTTGATAGTGCAGGACCGTCTGGGGCTGGTCAGAGCTCCAGGGCGGCAGGTTCACAGGTGTCTAGAGGCCCCAGCCAGGCCAGACCACCCAGACCCCGTTGCTCTCATTGCGGGAAATCTCATCCTGGGGAGTGCTATCAAGCTACTGGAGCTTGTTTTTCGTGCGGTGGTCCGGGCCATTTTATGCGAGATTGTCCGTTGGCTAGCGGTTCTGGTAGTGTGGCTCAGCCGACAGGGTCAGCCGCCGGTACATTACTGGTTTCCTCCAGGCTCGGCAAACGTCGTCACAGGTACATTACTGGTTTCCTCCAGATCTGTATATGCATTGATTGACCCTGGTTCTACTTTATCATATATTTCCCCGCTCGTTGCTAGTAAAATTGGGATAGTGTCTGAGCCTATAGAGCCATTTGAGGTAGCTACGCCGGTGGGGGATTTTATTATAGCGAGGCAGATCTATAGGGATTGTTCTGTGACTATTTATGATCGTTGCACTAAAGCTGATTTGATAGAGTTAGACATGCTTGAGTTTGATGTCATTATGGATATGGACTGGTTGTCTTCCTGTTATGCTAATGTCGACTGCCAGAAAAAGGTAGTCCGTTTTCAGTTTCCAGGGGAACCAGTTATAGAGTGGTTCGGATCTACAACATCGCCGAGGGGTAAGTTTATTTCATACCTCAAGGCTAAGAAGATGATCCAGAAGGGTTATATCTATCATTTGGTTCGTGTGCACAATACTGGAGCTGAGACACCTACCCTTCAGTCTGTTCCAGTCGTAAATGAATTCCCAGATGTATTTCCTGACGAGCTTCCTGGCCTTCCGCCTGAGCGGGAGATTGATTTTACTATAGAGTTGTTGCCAGACACGCAGCCTATATCTATTCCTCCGTACAGGATGGCACCGGCTGAATTGAAGGAGTTGAAGGAGCAGCTGAAAGATTTGTTGGATAAGGGCTTTATTAGACCCAGCACATCACCCTGGGGAGCGCCGGTATTATTTGTGAGAAAGAAAGATGGGTCACTGCGCATGTGTATCGATTACCGGCAATTAAATAAGGTGACTATTAAGAATAAATATCCCCTCCCCCGGATTGATGATTTGTTTGATCAGTTGCAGGGTGCTAAATATTTTTTGAAGGTAGATCTGCGCTCAGGTTATCATCAGGTGCGAGTGCGAGAATCAGATATCCCGAAGACTGCTTTCAGGACCCGGTACGGGCATTATGAATTCAGAGTTTTGTCTTTCGGGTTGACTAATGCTCCAGCGGTATTTATGGACCTGATGAATCGGGTATTTCGGCCTTTCTTGGATATGTTTGTTATTGTGTTCATTGACGATATTCTGATTTACTCGCGATCAGCCGAGGAGCATTCAGATCATTTGAGGACGGTGCTTGGTATTCTCCGTCGACAGAAGTTATATGTTAAATTCTCCAAATGTGAATTCTGGTTGAATTCTGTGGCATTCTTGGGCCATATTGTCGGCGCAGATGGTATTCGGGTTGATACGCAGAAGATTGAGGTTGTACAGAATTGGCCCAGGCCTACTACACCGACAGAGGTGCGCAGTTTTCTGGGATTAGCCGGATATTATCGCAGGTTCGTGGAGGACTTTTCTTCTATTGCAGCACCACTGACGAAGCTTACTCAGAAAGCAGCGAAATTTCTGTGGACCGATGCCTGCGAGCGCAGCTTCCAGATGTTGAAAGAAAGGTTAGTTTCAGCACCAGGTTTGACTCTTCCAGAGGGATCAGATGGGTATGTGGTCTATTGTGACGCCTCTGGTATTGGGATAGGTTGTGTGTTGATGCAGCACGGTCGAGTCATAGCCTATGCTTCCCGGCAGCTCAGACCGCACGAGAAGAATTATCCCACTCATGATCTTGAGTTGGCCGCGGTGATTCATGCTTTGAAGATTTGGCGGCATTGTCTATATGGGGTCCATGTCGATATTTATACGGACCATAAGAGTCTCCAGTATATTTTTAAGCAGAAAGAATTGAATTTGCGGCAGAGAAGATGGCTTGAGTTACTGAAGGATTATGACGTTGATATTCTGTACCATCCGGGGAAAGCCAATGTGGTAGCAGATGCACTTAGCCTCAAGTCTATGGGCAGCTTGGCTGATGTACCATCTGGTAAGAAAGATTTGGTTCGTGATATTCATCAGCTGGCCAGCCTTGGAGTTCGTCTGGCAGATTCTGGGATTTCTGTTCGTGCAGTTGCTGAATCATCTATTATAGCAGAAGTAAAGCAGCATCAGTTCGAAGATCCTATTCTGGTTCAGTACAGAGATGTGGCCCTTACTAAACACAAGACTCCGTTTGAAATTTCACCTGAAGGGGTATTATTATATGAAGGCAGATTCTGTGTTCCGGATGTTGCAGGCTTACGTCGACAAATCATGGGCGAGGCGCATAATGCACGGTATTATGTTCATCCTGGTTCCACTAAAATGTATCATGATCTCAGGTGTTTGTATTGGTGGGACGGTATGAAGAAGGATATTGCCGAGTTCGTTAGTCAGTGCCCGAATTTTCAGCAAGTTAAAATAGAACACCAGAAGCCCAGTGGGTTATTACAGGAGATGGAAATTCCAGCCTGGAAATGGGAGATGATTAATATGGATTTCGTTGTTGGGTTACCGCGCACTCCACCCAGGTATGATTCTATTTGGGTTATTGTTGACAGATTGACTAAATCGGCCCACTTTCTCCCAGTCCGGACTACTTATTCGGCTGAGGACTACGCTAGATTGTACATCAGAGAGATAGTCAGACTTCACGGAGTCCCTGTATCTATTATTACTGACCGAGGTTCCCAGGAGGGATTAGGGACTCAGGTGAGCCTCAGTATAGCCTTTCATCCTCAGTCCGACGGGCACGCCGAGCGCACTATTCAGACACTGGAAGATATGTTACGGGCCTGCGTTATTGATTTCAGGGGCAGCTGGGATGATCATTTGCCGCTTATTGAGTTTGCCTATAATAACAGTTATCACTCCAGCATTCAGATGGCACCGTATGAAGCCCTTTATGGCAGAAAATGCAGATCTCCTATTGGTTGGTTCGACGTGGGCGAAACTAAGCTGATTGGGCCAGATGTGATCCAGGAAGCAGTAGATAAGGTAAAGCTTATTCGGGAGCGATTATTGGCTGCTCAGAGTAGACAGAAAGCTTATGCAGACAGACGACGTCGGCCATTAGAGTTCCAGATTGGCGACTGGGTGTTTCTGAAGGTGTCGCCCATGAAGGGTGTCATGAGATTCGGTAGAAAGGGTAAGTTGAGCCCGCGGTATATTGGGCCGTATCAGATCGTTCGAAAGATAGGTGAGATCGCCTATGAGCTAGATTTACCATCCGACTTGGAGGCCGTACACCCGGTGTTTCATGTGTCTATGTTGCGGAAATGTATTGGTGACCCTTCTAGGATATTTCCAGTGGATGACATTCAGGTAACGGAGCAGTTGTCTTATGACGAGCAGCCTGTATCTATTCTGGATCGACAGGTGAGGAGACTACGCACTAAAGAAGTGCCCTCCGTTAAAGTCCTGTGGCGCAACAACAACCGGGAGGAGATGACTTGGGAAGCGGAGGACGAGATGAAGAAGAAATACTCCCATTTGTTCCCGACGTCCACAGGTAATCTAAACTTTTCAGTTTGTTGTGTTGAGTGACAAAATGAACTACGTATGTCATTATTAAAAAGGGACACCCCCCGCCATGATCATAAGACTTTATAAGATTAATTTAACATTCGGGGACGAATGTCCTTAAGGGGGGGAGAATGTTGTCCCGTGTTTTCGCATAATTGGAAATCGAGAAATAATTAAGACTTGTGTGTTATGAGGAAATATTTTGATTCTAGTTGATATGACGATGTTGGTTATGAAATCATTGGTGCTAAAACATTGGGGAAAGCCGAGGGTAAATTTGGAATTTCGGAAATTAGTTTCGGGAATTACAAAACGGGATTTTTAACGAATTGGGCCAAGAAAAATTGGAACAAAAAATTTGAGCCCAAGTGTCAAAGGGTAGCCGGCCAAGGCTTGGCCCAAGATCCATTTTAAGTGGTCATTTGATTATCACATGGCCCTTGATCATGATATATATCCATAACTCCTTTGGAATTTTCAAGAAAGTGAATCAAAACAAAAAAAAAATATATAAGAAAGCACCTCAAAAACCTCTCGGTCGAAACCTCTTCAAGAACAAAAAAAAAAAAATTCCTAGCTTTTTTTTGTGGCTCAAAGATCTTTGTTTTCCCATATTTGTAGAGTCCTCAAGACGCTCTCCGACGGGATACAATTAGTTTGGTGAAAGGAGCGCGTTTGCGGCAAGTCGAAAATTCAAGTAAAGGTATGAATTTTGCTATTCTAATGTTATGGAATTGGTATGAATGTGTTAAGTATGGAGAATAGACGAGAATCCCATAGTTTTGATGTGTGTGCAAAGCCGTGTGTGTGTGTGTGTTTGGTGTTGTAGCCGTGACCTATGGAAAGTGCAAAGCCATGTGAATTTAATCTTGTGTAGTTGTTTGTTGCGTTGTTGTGACCTTTATAACGTAAATGAATGTTTAATGAATCGAATTGGTGTTGGAAAATGATTTCGTAACATTATGGGAAAGTATATACCTTTGGTATATTTGTGTATAACATTGTATATCCATGATATTAAGGCTTTAAATATGACTTATGGTCGTTGTTAATGAATTCGGAATGAAATAATGCAAGTTAGTATGTTCGTCGGAATTGTTGACGTTTTGAAAGGAATATGGAAAGTGACGAACTTCTTGAATTTATGTATAATGTTGGACCATAATTGGGATGTGATTGAATAATCTTGAATGATTGAATGAATACAATAATGTGGACATAAGTTTGGAATTGTGAAGTTTGAATGAAAGTTGCCAACTTTTATAGTAAAGAAGAATATTGAAGTTAGAATGATTTAGTTGTGGTTTATGTTGTTTGTGACGTTTGGGTTGTTGTTGTTGATGTTTATTGAGCCGAGCTAAGTCTCGGGGGTGTTAGATATATAGGGGAAGTGCTGCCGAAATTTCGGTAGGCAGAAATGAAGTTAATGGAATTTTTAAGCTTAAGAATCTCTAATAGGTAACTTTGACCATTTGCAGATTCTGGACGAAACGGGATTTGATTTTGGGGTGAGCATAAGAAGTTTCTAAGGTATGTAAAGCTTCCCACTTCTTCCTTTGGCATGTCTTAGTATGTTAGGTTGATATCGGAACCCCGGGCGCAATTCTGCTCCTCGAAATCTGATCTAGAAAATGGCTACTATTCATTCAATTCAATTGAAGCCTAATGTTCCTATTTTGGCTAGAAAGCTATCAAACGTCCGAAACTTATGCAAATGCAATCGGATTACTTTGAAATCTTTATGTATGATCTTATAGACCCGAAATGTTCATAAATTATGTTCGCCACCTCGACTTGACCCGGGGTGGGCCCGCTAACCCCGAGATGCCTTATTTGTCCTACTAGGCTCTCTTTTTGGATAAGCTTCGACAAAGAATCTTCGATTTTGAAATTGTCCTCTATGAAATAATGTTCGGAACACTATGATGTAACAAACTATGTTTTGAGCCATACGTACCACTTTGGAAACATTTTGTGAAATGAACTTTCGTACCAACTAATTATTTGACTATTTTGGTTAATGAACTGACTTATGAAGTAATCAAGTTTTGAAAGGCCATTTTGATATACAAATTGCTTTGTTTACTCACGACTCCGCTCGTGCCTTATTACGATTTCGTTCACCGGTTCCCGGGCCGGTTATGATTCGTGCGCTCTATGATGATTCGGCCGTATGCTGTGTTACGGTTCCCCGAGGCCTCGCCATAGGGCCGGGTTCCGTTTGGAGTTATGTTGTGATATGGCTGTGGTGTGATACGCTCATATGTGTGTGTTCGGGGATGTACGGAGATTTGAACCTTCTGGTGTTATGCTGTGTGGGGCACCAGCGTCGGAGTGGTGACCATGTTCCTGAGCTTTGCATGATTCTGTTTGCATTATGTATATATGATTTTGATAAACATTTTGATATACTGTTCGGCATTTCTCTCTTTTGTATTCTGTTTGCTTTCAGTTGTGGCCTATATTTTTGTACTCCATACTTTACATACTCAGTACATCTTTCGTACTGACCCCCTTTCTTCGGGGGCTGCGTTTCATGCCTGCAGGTACAGACGCCGGTGATCCACCACTGTAGGCTCCACTTCTGCTATTTCGGAGTACTCCCTTGATTCGGATTCCACTTTTGGTATATATCTATCTTCTGCCATGTATATATTTCTGCATATCTGACTATTTGGGTACGGCGGGGCCCTGTCCCGTCATATGATTCTGTCGGTCAGTTTAGAGGTCTGTGGACATGTTTGTGGGTTATGGTCAGTCTGTATGCTTATGTGTATATGTTGTTTGGGCGATCCCATACGCTGAGGCGGTCGGTCCGCATATGTTTGTGCATTGCTTTGATTAGCCCTGTGTGGCCTCTGTTGGTGTTTGCTGTGTACAGGGTTATTCTGGTTAGTCCGAAAAACAAAGGAAACTCTGCCGAAATTTTTCTGGAAATTATCTGTATTTGGAATATAGCCTTGTCGGCTTCTGCTATACATTTGAATACGTTTGATAGATGGGTTTGGGTGCCCAGATCGGGCACTAGTCACGGCCTACGGGGTTGGGTCGTGACAGTCAGGTGAGGAGGCTGCGGACCAAGGATATACCCTCTGTAAAGGTTTTATGGTGAAACAATAATAGAGAATAAATGACCTGGGAAGCAGAGGACGAAATGAAGAAGAAATATCCTCACTTGTTCTCTACACCTACAGGTAATCTACATTCTTAAATTTGTTACATTGATGGATAAATGATTTATACTTGTTACTCATAAAAAGAAACTCCCCCGATATGCTTGTGGGACCCTATAAGGCTAATTTAACATTCGAGGAAGAATGTTCTAAAAGGGAGGGAGAATGTTATATCCCACATTTTGTGCATTTGGAAAATTTGGAATAATCTTGCTTTGAAGGAAATGAGGGTTATATTTTATTTTATTTCATATATGTGTGTTGTTCATGAAAAATATTGTTGCGGAAATACAGAGGAAGGCCAAGGGCAAAATTGGAATTTTAGAAATTAATTCCGTGAATCACAAAAAATAAGATCTTAATGAATTGGGCTTAAAAAAATAATAAGAGAAATTGAGGCCCAAGTGTATAGGGGTGGCCGGCCATGTGCCTTAGCCCAAGCCCATTTAATTGGTCATGTGATCAATTAATATAAGGGGATAATTATATATACATGTTCATCCATAGAAGTTTCAAGAAATTAAAACAAAAAGAGAGAGTGAGAACTTAAGGGGCCATTCGGCCGAACCCCCTAAAGAAAGAAAAAAAAAATCCTAGCCTTTAACTTTGATCCTAAAATCTTGTTCTTCTTGAATTCTTAGTAAGTTCAAGACGCTCTCCGACGTGGTATAATTAGTTAAGCGAGAGGACTACGTTTGCGGCAAGTTGGAAATTGAAGAAAAAGGTAAGAATTTTATTCTCTTATGTTATGGAAGATGTATGTATGTTAAAATGATTAGAATTGTATGAAAATCATGAAATTGGTGTGAGTGTGTGCATGGTCGTGTGGTGTGTGTGAGGCCGTGTGGTGTGGGGGTGAAGGGGAGATGAATTAGATTTTATTTGGCTTGCTAATTGTGTCGTAGTGGCGTTTACGATGTAAATAAAGGCTTAAACGATTCGAGTCGGCATTGAAATTGGTTATAGGTTGTTATGGGAAATTATGTGATTTTGGTATAGTTTTTATGTAATTATGGAAGAAGAATTCTAGAATGTGAATTAATATTGTCGTTCTTAAATTTGGAAGAAGGCAATGCGACTTGGTAGTTCCGTTGCATTTGTAGAGGTTTCGGATGGAATATGGAGTTAGCGGGATTGTTTGAATCCTTGAGTATTGCTTGAAATGCTATTGAATTATGTTTGAATAATCTTGAATTAGTTAATAAATATGAAAATGTTGATATTAGCTTGATATGGTGAAGTTGGAAGGGAAGTTGTCGCCTTATGTAGAAAGGAAGAATAATTACGTTAGAATGTGTTTTATTGTGGTTGTTGATGTTGTTGGTATTGTTGTGGGTGTTGATTGTTGATATTATGGCCGAGTAAGTTCTCGGGGATGTTGAATTTATAGGGGAAATGCTGCCGAAATTTCGGTAGACAAATAGGGATTTAAGTTTGAATTCTTAAAGCTTGAAACTCATATTTGGTAACCATGACCAATTGTAGATTTTGGAGGAAACGTGAGTTGAGTTCGGACGAGCGTAAAACGCGAATAAGGTATGTAAAGCCCTACCATTTGTTACGACCCAACCCCGTGGGCCGCGACCAGTGCCCGAGCTGGGCACCTATACGTACCCGATACCCCAAATTAGCATATTAACAGAATAATAATATAATAATAATATTAGTGGTCGCTACAGAATTTAGCAGAAAAGCAGACTTGGCACACATAGGCCGATAAGGCCATCACAGAACAGAATATCCCAAACATATGTACAGAACCCACACAGATGTATCCACAGACCTCTACAGAACATATCATAATCATAAGACGGGACAGGGCCCCGTCATACCCTGAACAAAGTACATATCCAGATAGCAGTGACAGACTGTACCAAAAGATGGGCTCTGTAGAAGAGAGCGCCCCAAATAGCAGAAATAGGATCCTAAACGTGTGGATCAGCGAACCTGTCGTCAGTACCTGCGCGGCATGAAAACGCAGCCCCCGAAGAAAGGGGGTCAGTACGAAATATGTACTGAATATGTAAAGCGGAATCACAGAAGTCAAATCATAATGGTTACAGAAAATGAGTACAGAATCCAGAGTGTCAAATGCATATTTCCAAAACAGACAGAATGCGTACAAAAACATATGTCATATCATATCATATCCGGTCCCTGACACGGGACTCGGCAGACAGAATGTGGCCACCCTCCCGACGCTGGTGCCACTATACAGAGGAATCAGAAAAAGGGGCGTGGCCCCGTATCATATAATGTCATATCAAAATGGCCATACAGATCAGATCAGAATAGGCGGACATGGCACATCATACTCCACAGACCCATGTACGCGTATACCTGCCCCCTCACATCGGGACGCGGCGAACAATGCAGAGAATTACGCTTGACAACATATCCTGGCCCGGGCTCAGTGTGGGAAACATTGGGACATCCACGAATAGAGTAGTGAGAGACTAATGCAATTTAAAAATATAATAAATGTTTGCAAAGACTCGATGAAGCGTATCAAAGACAAACAAATCCAATGGGGTCGGACGGAATCATAATAAATGTATTTCGGATATCATAATAAATTACAGAAGTATAACTTTCCCGAAGTCATTCCGAGTGTCAAAATAATTTATAATATTTAACAGAATATTTAAAATAATATTCGTTAAGCGATTAGTAGGGTAATTAAAACATTTCTTTCAAAAATCGCTTAAAAAAGGAAGCTTTAACACATTAGGGGCAAAACCGTAAATAGCGGGCCCGCCTTGGGACAAACAAGGCGGCGGGCTCAAATTGTACCCTCTAAGCATATAGTATCACCTAAAAAGGTTATACAAACATTCTATGACTTTCTGAATAATTTAGAGCAAAATTGCATAATTTCAGAAAAAGCGTATCAAAATGGTTCAATTCTACTGAAGGAAAAACTGAAATTTTGTCTTGCGGATTCCGAGGGCCAAGAGGTCCTTCGAGGCCCGGATCCGACCCTAACACACTAGGGGCATGCCAAGGGAAGAATTGGGGTTGCTTTACATACCTTTCGCGCTCCTTAAGCCTTTCCAAACTCACTTCCCGTTTCGTCGAAAAACTGCAATTGGTCAAGTTTACCAATTGTGAATTATTAATGCCATTATTTCAACTTTAAGCATATTTGGCTACCGAAATTTCGGCAGCACTTCCCCTATACATATGACACCCCGAGAATTCAACTTGGCTATAAATCATCAACAACAACCCAAACGACAACAACAATATCAACAATGAACATTAAAAACACAAATATCCTTCAACTAGTCATTTTTCTCACAAGTTGACATAATCTTCAATTCAACCCAACTTTCAACTAAGATCAATAATTTCATATTCAACAACCATCATGATCATCACCATATAGTTCTAGAAACATTTCATATCGTTTTCCTTAAGATATACACTCGATATACATGATATACAATCTTCCGCCAAAATCATAACTTATGCAAAACATCAAATCTTTGGCATACAACTTCATAACAAGTTTCCAACTTCCAAATTCATCAACCATAATCATAATTCACATCTTAACAACTTCATTTCCATAATATCACAAAATTATTCTAAAGTGACATAATCATCTACATTCCAACTTCAACCAAAATTCATTCAACTTTCATTCCCAATATAATTTCCATCATAACCACAACTAGAATGCAACATAAAATTCAACTCATATATGTATACAACATAGATACACCCATGGCTACATATATATATACATACCCACTTTGCAAACTTCCTTATTTCCATAATTTCTACTCATTTCCACATACCACAACATAAACAAACCTTCATAACATAAGAAAAAGGAATTGATTCTTACCTTTTTCTACAAACTTCTTCACTTGAACAAGTTGTCAACTTGAAGAAATAAGTGCTCCTTCTTCCAAAACAATTACACCAAGTTGTAGAGGACACTTAATTTAGTAGGAATTCAACAAGAAAATAATTTTAGAGGCAAGATTTTGAGGGGTGATTTTTCTATGGCCAAACCCGAAATGCCCTCTTTTTGTTCTTGTTTTTCTCTTGTTTTTCCTCCTATTCTTTCTCTTGAAAGTTCTATGGAATTTGGATGATTAAGTGGTCTTTTATTCATTGACCACATGACTTAATTCCATGGGCTTGGATCCTTTTTATGGACCATGGCCGAATGGCTCCTAACTTGGGCCTGAATTTTTTTTTTTCATTTTTTTGGGCCAACTCAGTTGGTCCCGAGTTGGGCCTAGCCCACTGACCTTTCGACCTTAAAACGTTCATAACTCCTTGTACCGACGTCACCTGGGAACCCACGACCTATGGATTGAAAGCTAATTCAATTATCTACAACTTCTATTTCAAGGTATTTTCGAAATTCCAAACTTACAATACAGTGTTTTCCCCCCAAAGTCAGGTCACCCGAAAACGTTTTCTTAAAAATATTCGTTTGGAGGGTTTCCACTTTGATTTGGTCCAAAGGTACTTCATGAGTTGTGTTTAACTTTACATATGTGATTCATATGACTTTTCAGATGTTCCAAAAAAAATCTCGGTATGTGGGCCCCACCCCAGCAGATGCTCCGAGGTTCAAAAATACGGGATATAACATCCTCCCCCCCTTTAGAACATTCGTCCTCGAATGTTAAGTTAATCTCATAGGGTTTGAAAATACTTTGGGGGAGTTCATGTTTACAGACATCACATATGACACACGATTGATATTGGAATAAATTAAAGCAGGGATTTAAGGTTACCTGTGGGTATAGAGAACAAACGAGGATATTTCTTCTTCATTTCCTCTTCGGCCTCCCATGTCATTTCCTCCCTATTATCGTTCCGCCACAGTACCTTAACAGAGGCTACATCTTTATTCCGAAGCCTCCTTACCTGACGATCCAAAATAGATACGGGCTGCTCCTCGTACGATAGTTGCTCCGTCACCTGAATATCATCAGCAGGAAATATTCTAGAAGGGTCACCGACGCATTTACGAAGCATAGAGACATGAAATACCGGATGTACCGCTTCCAAATCAGATGGAAAATCTAGCTCATAGGCGACATTTCCAGTTTTTCGAACAATCTGATAAGGCCCAATATAACGCGGACTGAGCTTACCCTTTCTGCCGAACCGCATCACGCCTTTCATAGGCGATACCTTCAGGAATACCCAATCGCCTACCTGAAACTCCAACGGTCGACGCCGTTTATCCGCGTATGACTTCTGTCGACTCTGGGCTGCCAACAGTCGCTCCCGAATAAGTTTTACCTTGTCCACGGCCTGCTGGACCATATCTGGGCCAATCAACTCTGACTCGCCAATATCAAACCAGCCAATCGGCGATCTGCATTTCCTGCCATATACAGCCTCGTACGGAGCCATCTGGATGCTGGAATGGTAACTGTTATTATATGCAAACTCAATCAATGGCAAGTGATCATCCCAGCTGCCTCTGAAATCAATAACGCAGGCCCGCAACATATCCCCCAGCGTCTGTATAGTGCGCTCGGCCTGTCCGTCGCTCTGAGGATGAAAGGCTGTGCTCAGACTCACCTGAGTCCCTAGACCCTCCTGAAACGACCTCCAGAAACGCGCCGTAAACTGGGCGCCTCTGTCAGAAATAATAGATATAGGAACTCCGTGAAGCTTCACAATCTCTCTAATATAAAGCCTGGCATAATCCTCGGCGGAATAAGTAGTCCTGACGGGAAGAAAATGGGCTGATTTCGTCAGCCTATCAACAACGACCCAGATGGAATCATACTTCCGTGGAGTGCGAGGCAAACCTGTAATGAAGTCCATATTAATAACCTCCCACTTCCAAGTCGGGATTTCCATCTCCTGCAACAGTCCACCCGGCTTCTGATGCTCAATCTTGACCTGCTGACAATTAGGGCACTGGGCGACGAACTCTGCAATATCCCGCTTCATGCTGTCCCACCAGTATAAGCATCGGAGATCATGGTACATCTTCGTAGACCCAGGATGGACCGAATAGCGAGCATAATGTGCCTCGCTCATAACCTACTGCCGAAGGCCTGCAATATCAGGTACACACAACCTGCCTCTGTATAACAAAGTACCGTCCGGTGAAAACTCGAACGGAGTCCTCTCCTTATCATAGGTTGTGTCCCTGTACTGAGCTAAGACAGGATCTTCGTATTGACGCCGCTTAATATCGTCCCTGAGGGATGACTCAGAAACCCCTCGAACAGAAATCCGTGTATCTCCAGAATCGGCCAGACGAACCCCGAGACTAGCCAACTGCTGAATATCACGGGCTATCTCTCTCCTGTCTGGCTGTAAATCGGCCAAACTGCCCATAGACTTCCGACTGAGCGCATCGGCAACAACATTGGCCTTACCCGGATGATACAGAATATCCACGTCATAATCTTTCAGAAGCTCCATCCACCTCCGCTGTCGCAAATTAAGCTCTCTCTGCCTGAAAATATACTGGAGACTCTTATGATCAGTATAGATATCCACATGAACGCCATATAAATAGTGTCTCCATATATTCAGAGCATGAATTACCGCTGCGAGCTCCAGATCGTGGGTAGGATAATTCTTCTCATGCTTCTTGAGCTGCCGGGAAGCATACGCTATAACGCTGCCATGCTGCATCAATACACAGCCCAACCCCATGCCAGAAGCATCACAATAAATAACATACCCGTCCGGTCCCTCTAGAAGAGTCAGAACTGGGGCTGTAGTCAGCTTCTCCTTCAGCAACTGGAAGCTCCGTTCACAAGCGTCAGACCACAGGAACTTAGCTCCCTTCTGAGTCAGCCTTGTCAAAGGCGCTGAAATCGAAGCAAACTTCTCCACAAATCTCCTGTAATAGCCTGCTAACCCCAGGAAACTGCGTACCTCTGTGGGCGTCGTAGGTCTGGGCCAATTCTTCACGGCCTCAATCTTCTGTGTGACCACCCGGACACCATCAGCTGCAATAACATGCCCCAAGAAAGCCACTGAAGACAGCCAGAATTCACACTTAGAAAATTTCGCATATAATTTCTGATGCCGGAGTACCCCTAATACCAATCTCAGATGATCTGCGTGCTCCGCCTCAGACCGAGAATAAACCAGGATATCATCAATGAATACAATTACAAACATATCCAAGAATGGCCTGAATACCCGGTTCATCAAATCCATGAATACTGCGGGGGCATTAGTAAGCCCAAAAGACATAACCCTGAACTCGTAATGCCCATATCGGGTCCGGAAAGCTGTCTTAGGGATATCGGCCTCTCGTACTCGCACCTGGTGGTAACCGGATCGAAGATCTATCTTCGAAAAACACTTAGCGCCCTGCAGCTGATCAAACAAATCATCAATCCTGGGGAGGGGGTATTTATTCTTTATAGTTACCTTATTCAGCTGCCGATAATCAATACACATACGCAGCGACCCGTCCTTCTTACGCACAAATAATACCGGGGCTCCCCAAGGCGAAGTACTGGGTCTGATGAAGCCCTTATCCAACAAATCTTTCAGCTGCTCCTTCAACTCCTTTAATTCTGCAGGCGCCATTCTATACGGAGGAATAGAGATAGGCTGAGTGTCTGGGAGTAAATCAATAGAGAAATCTATCTCCCGCTCTGGAGGAAGACCTGGAAGCTCGTCGGGGAAAACATCTGGAAACTCATTAACCACGGGGACTGACTGAAGTGTCGGCGTCTCTGCGTCCAAGTCTTGCACCCGTACCAGATGATAGATATAACCCTTTCTAATCATTTTCTTTGCCTTAAGGTATGAAATAAACTTACCTTTCGGCGATGCTGTATTTCCAGCCCAATCTAAAACTGGCTCCCCGGGAAACTGGAAGCGAACCACCCTATTCTGGCAGTCAACATTAGCATAACAGGAAGCTAGCCAGTCCATACCCATAATAACATCAAATTCAGTCATATCTAACTCTACCAGATCTGCCTTAGTATCACGGCCACATACAATCACAGAACAGTCTTTATAAACCTGTTTCGCTACAATAAAGTCCCCTATCGGTGTGGCTACCTCAAATGGCTCTATAGGTTCAGACATAATACCAATTTTACCGGCAACAAGAGGTGAAATATATGATAAAGTTGAACCTGGATCAATTAATGCATACACAGACCGAGAGAAGACCAATAAAGTACCTGCAACGACATTAGGAGATGCCTCCTGATCCTGGCGGCTGGCCAAAGCATAAATACGGTTCGAAGGACCGCTAATACCAGAAGCTCCACCACGGCCTCTGCCGCGACTTGCTGGTGCTGGAAAACCCTACCCCGTAGGGCGCATAGCCACTGACGACGATGAAGACCCACCGGCTGATCCGGTAGGCTGCGCTGCACCACCCGAACTACCCTTATACGGGCAATCTCTCAAAGAATGGCCCTGACGGCCACAAGAAAAGCATGCACCGGTGGCTCTGTAGCACTCTCCCGTATGGTATCTGCCGCAAAAAGAACACTGAACCCTGGGTGGCCTCATCTGACCAGAACCCCTATCTGTCCGTGAACCTGAAGCCCTGGAGCTCTGGCCTGCTCCTGAATACCCTGGGCTATCGAATCTGCGACCTGCAGGCTGGGGAGGCGCGCTCTGCGCCGGCTGAGATGAAAATCTGCTAGGCTGCTGCGGCTGTCTGCCCCGAAAGTCTCCAGATGACCTGGCCCTCTTGGGCTGTCTCCGATCCTGGCCCCTGTCAGGCTGGTGTCCTCCTCTGCCCCGATCCTCCATGCCCTGGGCATGGGCCTGGATACGGGCAATGTCCATACCGGGCTGAGCAGCCAATACTAAGCAGCTATCAACAAAATACCGATCCAGCCCCATAATATATCTATGCATCCGGTCCGCCATAGTAGCCACCACAGTAGGTGCATATCGGGCCAAGGAATCAAACTCCAAACTATAGTCCCGAATACTGCGGCCCTTCTGCCTCAATAATAAGAATCTATCAAATCTGGCTCGTCGCAACTCTGGGGGCAGAAAGTGTCCAAGAAATGCCTGAGAAAAATCGCCCCAAACTGCTGGAGGAGCGCCGTCCCCCCTGGATAGCCCCCATGACTCGTACCAGTTTGTCGCCACATCATATAACCGGTACGAAGCTAACGCGACTGACTCTGTCTCGGAAGCATTAATCAAATCTAGAGTGCGTCGCATCTTCCTGATAAACTCCTCAGGATCCTCCTCGGGCTTTGTCCCGAAGAACTCTGGAGGGTTACAAGTCAAAAACTCACGGGCTCTCGAACTATCACGCCTGACTGCCCGGTCACCTCCCAGTCCATGCCCCTGAACCTGCCCTGCCACAAATCTCGTCAGCAACTGGACTGCCTCCCTCATAGACTGATCCTCAGTGCCTGGCCGTGGAGCTGGAGGCTCAGGTACTGGAACTGCGGGAGCTGGCAGTGGGGCCGTCCCCCGATCTGCAGCTACGGCTGCCCCAATATCCTCCACGAGTGGCGGTGTAGAAGAACCCTCTGTCTGGGGCAAAGTCTCCGGAGCAATATACACCTGGGCCCTGGTAGTCCTCTGGACCAGGCTAGTCTCTCCTACGGCAACTGACTTGGCCTTTTGGGTCGCTGTCGCTTTTTTTGGAGGCATATCTGCAAATATAGCCACTCGTTAGGAAGGGGTCATCCTGATAACACAGCTCTATCGCACGATCTAAGACAGAAAGAAGGGTAGTATCCTAAATGCCCTGTAGCCTCCTGTTTATAGGCGTGGTGCACAACACACCGATAAACAAGACTCTACTAGACACGGTCTGTGGACATTCCGAGGACGAACTGCTCTGATACCACTTTTGTTACGACCCAACCCCGTGGGCCGCGACCAGTGCCCGAGCTGGGCACCTATACGTACCCGATACCCCAAATTAGCATATTAACAGAATAATAATATAATAATAATATTAGTGGTCGCTACAGAATTTAGCAGAAAAGCAGACTTGGCACACATAGGCCGATAAGGCCATCACAGAACAGAATATCCCAAACATATGTACAGAACCCACACAGATGTATCCACAGACCTCTACAGAACATATCATAATCATAAGACGGGACAGGGCCCCGTCATACCCTGAACAAAGTACATATCCAGATAGCAGTGACAGACTGTACCAAAAGATGGGCTCTGTAGAAGAGAGCGCCCCAAATAGCAGAAATAGGATCCTAAACGTGTGGATCAGCGAACCTGTCGTCAGTACCTGCGCGGCATGAAAACGCAGCCCCCGAAGAAAGGGGGTCAGTATGAAATATGTACTGAATATGTAAAGCGGAATCACAGAAGTCAAATCATAATGGTTACAGAAAATGAGTACAGAATCCAGAGTGTCAAATGCATATTTCCAAAACAGACAGAATGCGTACAAAAACATATGTCATATCATATCATATCCGGTCCCTGACACGGGACTCGGCAGACAGAATGTGGCCACCCTCCCGACGCTGGTGCCACTATACAGAGGAATCAGAAAAAGGGGCGTGGCCCCGTATCATATAATGTCATATCAAAATGGCCATACAGATCAGATCAGAATAGGCGGACATGGCACATCATACTCCACAGACCCATGTACGCGTATACCTGCCCCCTCACATCGGGACGCGGCGAACAATGCAGAGAATTACGCTTGACAACATATCCTGGCCCGGGCTCAGTGTGGGAAACATTGGGACATCCACGAATAGAGTAGTGAGAGACTAATGCAATTTAAAAATATAATAAATGTTTGCAAAGACTCGATGAAGCGTATCAAAGACAAACAAATCCAATGGGGTCGGACGGAATCATAATAAATGTATTTCGGATATCATAATAAATTACAGAAGTATAACTTTCCCGAAGTCATTCCGAGTGTCAAAATAATTTATAATATTTAACAGAATATTTAAAATAATATTCGTTAAGCGATTAGTAGGGTAATTAAAACATTTCTTTCAAAAATCGCTTAAAAAAGGAAGCTTTAACACATTAGGGGCAAAACCGTAAATAGCGGGCCCGCCTTGGGACAAACAAGGCGGCGGGCTCAAATTGTACCCTCTAAGCATATAGTATCACCTAAAAAGGTTATACAAACATTCTATGACTTTCTGAATAATTTAGAGCAAAATTGCATAATTTCAGAAAAAGCGTATCAAAATGGTTCAATTCTACTGAAGGAAAAACTGAAATTTTGTCTTGCGGATTCCGAGGGCCAAGAGGTCCTTCGAGGCCCGGATCCGACCCTAACACACTAGGGGCATGCCAAGGGAAGAATTGGGGTTGCTTTACATACCTTTCGCGCTCCTTAAGCCTTTCCAAACTCACTTCCCGTTTCGTCGAAAAACTGCAATTGGTCAAGTTTACCAATTGTGAATTATTAATGCCATTATTTCAACTTTAAGCATATTTGGCTACCGAAATTTCGGCAGCACTTCCCCTATACATATGACACCCCGAGAATTCAACTTGGCTATAAATCATCAACAACAACCCAAACGACAACAACAATATCAACAATGAACATTAAAAACACAAATATCCTTCAACTAGTCATTTTTCTCACAAGTTGACATAATCTTCAATTCAACCCAACTTTCAACTAAGATCAATAATTTCATATTCAACAACCATCATGATCATCACCATATAGTTCTAGAAACATTTCATATCGTTTTCCTTAAGATATACACTCGATATACATGATATACAATCTTCCGCCAAAATCATAACTTATGCAAAACATCAAATCTTTGGCATACAACTTCATAACAAGTTTCCAACTTCCAAATTCATCAACCATAATCATAATTCACATCTTAACAACTTCATTTCCATAATATCACAAAATTATTCTAAAGTGACATAATCATCTACATTCCAACTTCAACCAAAATTCATTCAACTTTCATTCCCAATATAATTTCCATCATAACCATAACTAGAATGCAACATAAAATTCAACTCATATATGTATACAACATAGATACACCCATGGCTACATATATATATACATACCCACTTTGCAAACTTCCTTATTTCCATAATTTCTATTCATTTCCACATACCACAACATAAACAAACCTTCATAACATAAGAAAAAGGAATTGATTCTTACCTTTTTCTACAAACTTCTTCACTTGAACAAGTTGTCAACTTGAAGAAATAAGTGCTCCTTCTTCCAAAACAATTACACCAAGTTGTAGAGGACACTTAATTTAGTAGGAATTCAACAAGAAAATAATTTTAGAGGCAAGATTTTGAGGGGTGATTTTTCTATGGCCAAACCCGAAATGCCCTCTTTTTGTTCTTGTTTTTCCTCCTATTCTTTCTCTTGAAAGTTCTATGGAATTTGGATGATTAAGTGGTCTTTTATTCATTGACCACATGACTTAATTCCATGGGCTTGGATCCTTTTTATGGACCATGGCCGAATGGCTCCTCACTTGGGCCTGAATTTTTTTTTTTCATTTTTTTGGGCCAACTCAGTTGGTCCCGAGTTGGGCCTAGCCCACTGACCTTTCGACCTTAAAACGTTCATAACTCCTTGTACCGACGTCACCTGGGAACCCACGACCTATGGATTGAAAGCTAATTCAATTATCTACAACTTCTATTTCAAGGTATTTTCGAAATTCCAAACTTACAATACAGTGTTTTCCCCCCAAAGTCAGGTCACCCGAAAACGTTTTCTTAAAAATATTCGTTTGGAGGGTTTCCACTTTGATTTGGTCCAAAGGTACTTCATGAGTTGTGTTTAACTTTACATATGTGATTCATATGACTTTTCAGATGTTCCAAAAAAAATCTCGGTATGTGGGCCCCACCCCAGCAGATGCTCCGAGGTTCAAAAATACGGGATATAACACCATTCCTTCTTTTGGCATGTCTTAGATGTACTAGGTTTGAATTTGAGCCTCGGGGAATATTCTGTTCATAGAAATCTGAGTTTACTTTTAGTACTATTTCATTCAATAAAATTGAATTAGAATCTTATGTTTGTTGGAAAGAAATGCTCAAGCGCTCGTAACTTTCACATACGTAACTGAATCGCCTCGAAACTTTCATGGATGACTCCATAGAGTCTAATATTTGTAAATTTCGTACGCCCCATCGACTTTACCCGAGGTGGGCCCACTAGTACCGAGACTTTCTTTGTTCGTCTTATTTAACCTATTTATGTATGACACCAAAAGGGAACTTTTGCCTATGAATTTAAGGCTCCGTTTGATTTGCTCCATAAGTTATTTGAAAGCTCCCTAATATGATTGATACTAAAATTTTCAGGAAATGACCTATGAGGTATTTTTCGAAAGTTTTGTAAACTTAAAGGCTCACATCTTTCGTATACTAATTCTGACAGACTCGATACCTACTTTGAGCTTTCTGGCATCAATACATTTATATGTATTTATTTGTCGAGCCTTGGAATTTAATTGTGTATATGCATATGGTTTCCGCACTACTCTGCTCATGCCTACTATTATGAGATTGTTCGCCGGTTCCCGGGCCGGTTTTGTGATCGTGCGTATTATGACATATTCGGCAGTATGATGTATTACGGTTCCCGAGACCTCGCCATAGGGCCGGGTACCGTTTGTGGAGTTATGCTGTGATATGGCTTATGATATGTTTTGATGATATGATATGTTGTGATGATATGTTATGTTTAGGGTTCGTACGGAGATTTGAAACCTTCTGGAGTATGCTGTGTTGTGGCACCAGCGTCGGAGTGGTGACCACGTTCCTGAGCCTTATGCATGATTTTTATTTGCATTATATGTATACATATGATTTCAGCACAGGTTATGGTATACTGATTCGGTATTCTCTTTTTGTATCTTTCCCTTCAGTTGTGATTTGAATTTCTGTACTCTATGCTTTACATACTCAGTACATCTTTCGTACTGACCCCCTTTCTTCGGGGGCTGCGTTTCATGCCCGCAGGTGCAGAGGTTCGTGATCCGCCATTGTAGGACACACATTCTGCTACTACAGAGTGCTCCTTTTGATTCGGAGCCCATCTTTTGGTACATATCTTCTGTCATGTATATGTTTCTATATATTCGACTATTTGGGGTACGGCGGGGCCCTGTCCCGTCATATGTTTCCGGTATGGTTTGTAGAGGCCTGTAGTCATATATGTGGGTCGTGGGTCCTATGTGTGTTCTCTTTGTTTATGATCTGCGTCTTAATGCGGTCCTGTCTGTCATGGCGGCCATGGTGGCCCATATATTTGTATATGTGCATACATTCGATGATGTGTATTCCGCCTCCCCTTTTGGCTTTGATATGATATCTTTGCATGCGCGACCGCTTAAGATAATATTTGATCTCATATCCGTTTAAAATGATTAATATGAAATCTAAGTTAAATAAGAATATGACGAGTTAGTATGTAAGTCTGTTTGGGGTGTCCAAATAGGGCACCAGTCGCGGCCCACAGAGCTAGGTCGTGACAGTAGGGTATAAACCAAGTCTTCGCAAAAAGACGGTTGGCGTATAGGGAGCCCCTTAAAAAGGGGGGGGGGGGGGGAGAACATATTATATTAGGCTTCAAGTCCAAAGGAGGAAATTTATTAGCTCGGGGCCAGAGTTCGAAACATATCGGCATATCAAAAGAATACATAAAAGGAGTAGAAACGAATTGACAACAAGTGTATCATAAAGCCGACATGAAGGGAGAGGATGGAAGACACTTTAAGAGAATGCCTCATGCCAACATGAATCACGATATGTTTAGGCCATAATTTGAATCCCCCGTATCGAGGAAAAATTGCACAGTATCTAAGTATGCAACGACATGTTTTAAAGAGAAATAAAAAGAGCAGGAAATGGCTACAAACGAAGTTCACAACGGATGATGGAGAAAATGATAAGATTTAAAGGATGTTTCGAACGACGACGACTATTATGACGGAAGTATCAACAATTGGTAGTCTGAGAATTTTTGAAAGAAAGAAAGAACGCAGTGCCTATGAATGAAACAAAAGAGTTCATCGGACACTAGAAGATAGTTCATGGACCATTAATTGTACGGAGCATGAGAATATACGCTATGGAATTATATGAATCATCGACGTGAAGCGATACTCGATCATATTTGTAGGGGATCCACACCGGAGAGCCAACAAGAAATAACGATGGACGAAACGAGCGCCAATACAAAGAAATCAAAGACAAGTATACTTGTGTCAAGAAATGACCTGGGAAGGACAAGGATAATGAGATGGCGCAGCGGATTAGAAAGCCCATGACGTGGAATGAGGACTCGTGTAAAGACCCAGGAGTTCGATTATAAGGGAGATAGGGTAAAGGATAAGGAATGGGCATGGAGAAAGGGACAACTATAAGGGAGACCCTCCCGAAATATTATAAGACACCATAAGATCAGTTGAACATTCGAGGACGAATGTTCTAAAGGGGGGGGGGGGGGGGGGAGGATGTTATAGCCCGTATTTTGTACGTTCGGATAATTTAAGATAATTGTGAGAAGTTGAGGGCAAGGCTATATTTTGATCTTGTTTAATACACAAGTTGTTTATGATTATTATTGGTATGGAAATATTGATAAAGGCTAAGGGTAAAAAGAGAAATTCGCAAAGTGGTTCATGGTAAAAAATTGTGGAAGGCTAGGGACAAAATGGGAATCTCACCAACAATTCAAGAAAATTCTTGAATGGACAATTTTGGACATGTGGCCGTCCAAGTTAAGGTGGTCTTGGCCCACATGGGTGAATTATTTATGCTTATATATATGACTTATTAGTCATATTTCTCATACAACTTCAAGAAGCTTGGAGAAGAAGAAAGAAAGAAGAAGAAAAAAAGTTGAAGGCATTCGGCCATGGCTAGCTAAATTTGGCCCCATGGAAAACTTATCAAAAAAATATTTTCTTCTAGTAGTCCAACCAATTGGAAGGCCCATATTAACATGGAGTGGTTGTTGGAACAAGAAAAGCATTAATATGTGCAATATATACCCCTAGCCGAGTGAAGTGATAAGTGGAGAAAGGTATGTGTTCAATCTTCTTTTACATGTGTTATGGGTGATTGGTACATGTTGTAGTGTGTAGAAATGAATGAAAATCATGAATTTGGTGTGTTGGGGTGTTGGCCGTGTATATGTTATGTTGTGTAGGAATGATGAACTAATTTTTATTTAGTATTTGATTGTTGTAGTTGTGGATTCTATGATGTAAAATGAGGATTTAATGGTTGGAAATGAAGTTGTAATCGTTTGTGGATTATGGAAGAAGTTAATGTGACATTAGTATGGTTCCTTATAATTATAAGAATAGAGTTGCTAATGTGTAGGTTGTAAATATAATTCTTGAATTTGAAAGTGAGACATGTGTTTGGAAGATTGTAAGTTGGGTTGTGGTAATTGAATTCGAAAGAAGGAAATGTGTTGTTATTGTCCTTGTTGAATTTGGAAGGTTTCGGGTGAAGTAATATGTTGATTGGGTTGTTTGGAATATTATGTGAATCGTTTGAGGTATTCTTGAACCATGTTAGAATGACTTCGGATTAATACTTGAATGTGGGATCATTGGTGTTAGTTTAAATATATGTGATTGAGTTGAATATAAATGAAATGCCGTTGAATTGTGTGACAAGAGTTGTTAATGTTAGAATATATTTTGGATTGATTGTTGAAGTTGGAGATATGATTATTGGTATTATTGTTGATAATTTGGCCGAGTTGAATTCTCGGATTGTTGTTGATAAATTGGCTGAGTTAGATTCTCGGGGATGGTCTATTTACAAGGGAAATGCTGCCGAAATTTCGGTAGAATATAAATGAATTCATTTGAAAGACTAAGATAAGTGTGTGTGATGATGAGTCTAATGATTGTGTAAATCTTCTTGAATGTAGATAGTGAGCTTGGACAAATAAGCGTAGCTAATAGGGAGTGGAGCAGGTATGTAAGGCTTACCCTTTCTTTCTTTTGGCATGATCCTTATGAAACGAGCAGATGATGTATATGTATAGTTTCAAAGAAATTTCAATTTTTAGAGCCACTAGGATGGCTAATATTCTTGACTTCCATAAGCTATTTCATATGGTTTTGATGCGTATCTATGATGTCCGACGGTCTACTTGATATGTTTCCGAATGGCATTCGAGAGAATAAGTGATATGACTAATGTCTTGATTTTCAAATGATAGCACGTATGAGTTTTCCATTGAGTCTTTGATACATTTTGATACGTACACATGGTTCCAAAAGCTCTATTTGATTTGATCCATAACAATATTCGAAAGGTACCTAAGATGATTGTTGCTTTGATTTTCCAAAAATGGCTTCTGAAACGTTCGTAGAAGGTTCTGTACTTCAAATGCTCATAACGTTTTTATACTAAATCGGATTGACCCGAAACTTGTTTCTGAGCCTTCAGGTGTCGGTAAGTATACTTGTCCATCGAGTCTTCCATAATATATTCGGAGGTTACCGACCTTACGTCACTCCGATAGAGACATAACATTCTTTGGGCTCTCCTACATGCTGCTTACATGATATATGTATATGTATATGTATATGGGGCAAGGGGAAAGGTGAGGCGCTATAGACGCATAGCCACCTGATCAGTTGGAGTATGATATCATCCCGGACGCGGGATATATAAATGGATCGGGCTGCACGTTCCGCAGCAATATAAATGGATCGGGCTGCACGTTCCGCAACAATATAATATATATAAATGGATCGGGCTGCACGTTCCACAGCAATATAGTATATGTATGTATGGATCGGGCTGCACGTTCCGCAACAATATAGTATATATATGGATGGATCGGGCTGCACGTTCCGCAGCACTAAGCATGCATGGTACCCGCCTAAAAGGCACTCAGATGTACAGGTTACCCTTTTACCTAATGATATGCTCTATATTTCCATGCTGTTATTATTTATAATTACGTCCCTTACTATGTTACTATTCATGCATTACATACTCAGTACATTGCTCGTACTGACGTCCCTTCTTATGGACGCTGCGTTTCATGCTGCGCAGGTACACCCAGATGAGTAGAAGCTATTATACAAGATGTTCCAGCGAAGTTGGCAAGCTCCCTTTGGCTCTGGAGTGTTGCCGAGTCAGAGTACTATGCTATGATGTCTTGGTTGAAGTTAGAGACTTTGCAGACAGAGTCGTGGGTATAGAATGTCAGTCTTGTGAGCGGCTCCGTCAACCGATGTGTCCTTTTGCCTTATGTTATAAATTCCATATGATTACAGATGTTACTTGATTTGAGAATGACGGAAAAAAAAGAGATGTTCTAGGAGCCTTTGATATGTATTTCACTTTTGTGTAATTCAAGGAGTCCAAAAGATTATGTATGTAATAAGAGTCAGCGGGTTCGCTCGGCTCCGAATATGGGGTCGGGTGCCCATCACACCCTATAAAGATCAGGGTCTGACAGCCCCTTTCTTCGGGGGGCTGCGTTTCATGCCCGCAGGTACAGATACTCAATTTGGTGATCCTCCAGCTTAGGACTTCTACTCAGCTGCCTTGGAGAGCTCCATTGTTCTGGAGCCTAGACTTTTGGTACTAATCTTTTGATGTATATATATGTTTATCCAGGGGGGTACGGCGGGGCCCTGTCCCGTCATATTTCATTATTGATACTCTTAGAGGTCTGTAGACATATGTGTGGGTTGTATATAAGTTTTGTTCAACTGTGTCTATATGATTTTCTAAGGATATTCCTGTCTGTAGTGGCAGCCTTGCCGGCTTGCGTATCGTATCGTATGTAGTGGCAGCCTTGTCGGCTTGTGTATGATATTGGTTTATAGTGGCAACCTTGTCGGCTTGCGTATCGTATTAGGTTTTGATTAGTTGTGACTCCTCAGGAGACAGCTTATCTTGATATATATGGCGTTGTGAACCTTTAATGTTTACAAGTTTCCATATTGTCTTTAGTTTCAGTTTGACCATATCTAACAGGTACGTATACGAGTGTCCAGCTCGGGCACTAGTCATGGACCACGGGGCTGGGTCATGACAGATTAATTGTTGATGTTGTTAATATGGTTGTTGGTATTGTTGTTGATTATTTGGCCAAGTTGAATTCTCGGGGTTTGTATAATTTATAAAGGAAATGTTGTTCGAATTTCTGTAAGGTGGAAGTGCTAATTGAGGCGCATTTGTTGTTAAGTGTGTATTGGCGACAAAAAGGTGTATTCTATGTCCTATTCTTAGTATTAAGTGATTTTTGAGTGTTGTTATGGCTTAAAAGTGGAGAAAATTGTAATAGATAAGAGCATAGTAGATTGTATGAGATTCGTGAGGCGTGGGTCGAATTCTATAGAGTTATGAAGTGAGTTATTGTTCTGTTTCCATGGAATTTATGTGATGACGTTGTTGATGTCTTTGTTTGTGATTTGGAATTGATATGAAGTTCGGTTAGAACAAATTATACAGGGGATTCATTAGATCATTTGTTAAGTTAATATGAGTTTAAAGCTAATTCCTACGGACTGATTTGAGCATATTGCTTTGGGATATAGACTTGCAGGTTCAAGAAATGAGACATGGGATGAGTAAGTAAGCGACGAGGTATGTTAAGGCTATTGCCTTTTCTTCTTTTGGCATGGTCTATATGGAACAAACGGACGACGGACATATAAACTCCAAAGAATCTTTTATTCTTAAGTACTAGAATGGCTAATGTTCTTGATTTCCATAAGCTATTTCATTATGTCCTGATACGTGTCTATGATTCCTGAAGTCCTATTTTGATATTATAATCCCTAGTGACATTCGAGGGTATTATGCTTCCAGGTTATTCAAAGAGTTTCAGAAATAATCTTATGAGTCTCACTTGCATTCATTTGCTTCTATATGTATGTAAAGCTATCCCTTCCTTCTTTTCGGCATGAGTTACATAAAATAAGCGGACGATGAACGTACATAATTCCAATGAATTCTAGTCCTCAGTGATACTTGACATGATAGTTGTCTTTGATTCTCCAGTGTTGGTTCATTCTAATTATTCTCTTGAGTCTCGGATGATGATTTAATTTGTATATGGTTGCTCTTGATATCCTATTCGTGGATAACGTTATTACATCATTTCACCGAGTCCTGGGCTGGGTATGTATTCGTGCACAGTTCCATTGCATTATTCACCGAGTCCCTCACTAGAGGGCCGGGTACGGTATATATTTATATTTCACCGAGTCCCTTACTAAAGGGCTGGGTATGGTATATATTTACATTTTTAGTCATTGCCTTTGGGGCTACTTACATGCTTATTCTCTGCCTTCGGGGATATTCATATTACAGGTGGTTTCTCATACTTTCACTATGGCTTATATCTCATTCTTTATGATTACTCCTGCCTTACATACTCGGTACATTGTTCGTACTGACGTCCCTTTGCCTGGGGGCGCTGTGTTCATGCCACACAGTCCCAAATTGTTTTGCAGGTAAAAGCATTCTGCTAGGATGGTTGGCTATCAGCTGGGATTGGCAAACTCCATTTTCTTCCTGGAGCAGTGCCGAGTCATTATGGTTATCATATGTGTGTATGGGTACGTCGGGGCCCTGTCCTGACTCATATGATTCAGGTGTTTACTCTTAGAGACTTTGCAGACAGTGTCCTGTGGTTAGTATGTTAAGATGTCATGTGTTGAGTAAAGCGACCATGTAGGCCGATATGTCAGCTTGACTTAATCGGTTTTTGATTAATTGAGTATCGTTCGCAAATTTCTATGGTTTGACGGAAAGTACTTTATTATATTTCTAATTTTTTTGATATGTCCAGTTTCATTATGTGAATGCCAGAGGGTTCGCTCAGCTCTAAGTAAGATTTGGGTGCCCATCATGCCCTATCAGAATTGGGGTGCGACACAATCTATCTATTAACGAAAATCTCTCAATATTTGAGTTCTCACAATATCAAAGCTAAGTCTTCCACATGGATGAAAATGACTATTTATACTAATGCCTATTACACCAAAAGGCCCTAAAGTGGCTCTTTTGCAAAAATACCCACATGGGTCTTCAATTGCATCCCAAGCCTCACAACTTGCAATTATGACCTCCAATTGCCGTTCTAACCCCATAACTGGCAAGTATGACCTCCAATTGCAATATTATCCCCATAGTTTCACTTTTAGCCATTTTGCGCTTCTAGCCACTTTGCAACTCTTCCAATGCCAACTCTCAAACGTTGTAAATCCGCGAAGTCTTCTCTCCAATCTCCTCCAAGGCATCCTTTTTCATGAACAAGGCTTGTAACTTTTGAAGTTTTCTTGCTTGACTTCTAGTGAAAGGCCTTGTGCTTGTTGGGTGCATATCAGGTTCCTATTGCTATCCTATATCGACAGGTCCTAGGTTGCGAACCAAGGACGTGGCTTCAGTAAAGGTACTTTGAAGGAACAAGAATGTTGAGAAGATAACTTGGGAAGCTAAGGAAGAAATGAGATTCAGATATCCACACTTGTTTTTGCTCTTAGAGGAGATCTAGACTCAAACATCACAGCCTTCAGGTGCATATATGTTACTAGATTCAACTATTGGTTTTATGGGGCCAATGTTGTTATTGATTATTGTGGCCCTGTGTGGCATTGTATAGTTTTGTTTGCTATGTGGTAGGTTGGTAGGGGCACAGTTATAGTGGAGAGTCTGTCGGAATTTCTAAAAGACTCCTGAGAGTTTAACATTTGAGGATGAATGTTCCTAAAGGGGGAAGGATGTTACACCTTGTAGTTTGGTACGTTGAGATTCGTCATATGTTAGTTGTCCTAGTCTTGGACACTTGGACTATCTTCGAGGTTATATGATATTCCTATCTTACGTATATGAGGGTTTAAGTTCATATTTAGTAAGTTATGGAAGGATTAGAGGGTTAACAAATCGACAAGATTATGTTTCGATGGAATTTGACCTTAGAGGGTATTTATACGGATCGCAGAATGTTCTACAGCCCGTAGAATGGACCAGGCCCTATTGTATGATGGTAACAACGGGGGAGGTATTTTGTGACCATTATACGGTCCATTATGCAGACCATATAATGCACCGTATAATGAAGGCGGTGCAAATCTTTAAAATTATATAATTCGATCCCAATTCATTTTCATCTCATTTTTCAGTACCAACAGACCCTAACACTCTCTAGAACTCTCCCTAACCTATTCCTAGTAAACCCAAGATAAATCAAGGATTAAAAGTGAGAATCAAGAGCTAAAGGTTTTCAAAGTATTATTGAAGCTTGTTTCTCCTTCTTGTAGAAGCTTTGGAGGATACTTCAAGGTGAAGTAATCTTGGAATTAAAGTGCTTTTGAGCTCTTGAAGTAAGAATCCATCTTATTTCCATGTTAATGAGTTTATGTGATGGCTATGCAAGGTTTGGAGGAAGAGAAGATGGAGGAAAGGTTTAAATATGAACTTGAGTTTATTTTGAGATGTAATCTAACTTGAGTTATGTTGCTAATGTGGTTTCAAGCTAAAATATAGTTGTATGGATTGTAGACAATGTTGAGATTGTGTTGGGATTGTTATACTTGGTATAATTTGAAGAAGAAAGTGCAAAAGTATCGTATGCAAAGCATATATCGGGCTTTTCTGTTGTATATTTCTAAATGTTGATGATATGAGTTTAAAGAGTATCATATGAGGTTATTGTGTTGATTGTTGGTTGTGTGGTGGTGATTAAGAAATAGGGGAAATGCTGCTCGTTTAATTTCAGGCGTTACGTATGCGTATATTATGTATTATATATATGGGGTATAGGGAAGGTGATGACGTTATATACGCATTGCAACCTGATCAGATGGTCACATGATGATGATGATGTCATGATGATGCTCATAGAGGACGATATGATACGATGGGATGCCCACAGAGGCTGACATGCGTTATATATGCATATATATGTATGACGCCTATGCATGCACACATAATATTATACGTATCATTTGCCCACAGAGGTAGTTCAAACGTACAGTTTGCATTCATTTTATCGTATTTACTCTTATTTCTCTTCATGTTACTTTCATGCCTTACATACTCAGTACTTTTTCCGTACTGACATCCCTTTTTCTGCGGGCGTTCATTTTATGTCCGCAGGTTCAGGTAGATAGATCGACGATCCGCCACTCTAGGTTGCTGTTCAACTGGTATTCGAGCACTCCTCTTGTCCCGGAGTTGCTGTTATGTTTTTGGTACATTATACTTTTTTGTGCATACAGGTATGGCGGGGCCCTATCTCAACTTATTTATGTCATATACTCTAGTAGGGGCTTGTAGACAGTCATGGCATAGCTAGACGTTGTTTGGCCCGGTTATATCCCGTATTTTTGTATGTCGAATTATTCGTAAGCTAATTGGCATAAGTTAAGGATGAGATTATTTTTGGGATATGAAATAAGGACTTTTAATCCTCGATTTTAATTAGTGCACGATTGTTTTATAAATTTCAATTAGTATAGAAATATTAATGGAGATTAGGGATTAATTAACTATGATTAGATTATTAAGTGGAGATTAGTGATTAATTAAGTTATCTAATTAGATAATTAAGTGGGCCCCACCGAATTTTAAAAAAAAAAAAACAAAACAATAAAAATTGATGAGTCATTAGGGGGGGGGGGGCACGTGTCCTATGGATGGACATCATATACATAGTCAAGTTAATGACTAATTTTAGCTATTCATTTTCATTTGCAAATTGTAGAGTAAGTGAAAAAGAGGGAGGAGCATAGCCATGGCTGCCAAGCTCTCGGCCAGCCATGGTTTTTTAAAAAAAAAAAAAAAAAATCTTCCTTAGATTAAATTCCAAGATAGTTTGCACGTCCAAGGAAGTGATAGCAACATAAGGGATTGAATGGAGGAAGAGGAAATAGTGTAATTGGTGCAAGTGAGTGTAGAATTTGCTCCAATTAAATTAAGGTAAGATCTTCTCATTTTATGGTATAATTGGATTAATGGTGTCGTTGATTGTGTGTTAAAAATGAAGGAATTATGATAATTTAAGATGTAGTTGTTATATGGAATTGTTGAGTTGAAGGATTAAAAGTGTGGCTTTATGTTCATGTGTTGTTGTTCTTGTTGTTGTGGTGTTGTTGGTGATGTGGCTCCTAAATTTGGAGGAAAGAAGTGTATAACGTATTGTATACAAAGTGTATGTTGGTCTAGTTGGTGTATAATCTTAGATGCTAATGATTTGGATTGGAAAAGGATTAAGAAAGGTTATTGGGTTGTTTGAGTTGTTTGTGGGCTGGATTTTAAGGATTTGATATGAATATTTCTATTATTGTTGTTGTTGGTATTGCTGTGATAACAGGAGATTAATTGGAAGTTCGGGTTAGGTGAGTTATATAGAGGAAATGCTGCCCGATTTCCGTTAAGTTCTTAGCTAACCAAAATCCTAATCAAGAAAGTATGAACTAAAGAATGATTCCTATAAGTGATTGGTTGTAGATTTATAAGCTAGAAAGTATAATTTACTAACGATAGCGTTACTTTCATATTAAATAGGCTAAAGGGATGACACAGCGAACTTGGTTACGGTTAACCTATAACAGGTATGTAAAGCTAACCCTTCCTTCTTTTTGGCATGATCTTTATGAAACAAACAGACGACGTGTATATGACTTCAAAGAAACTCCTATTCTTAGAGACACTAGGATGGCTAATGTTCTTGATTCCCAGAACTTACTTCATTATGTCTTGATACGTGTCTATGATTCCTGAAGTCTATTTGATATATTCCATAGTGACATTCGAAGGATGCTTGATATGACTATTGTCTTGATATCAAATGATGGTTCATTTTGATTATTCTATTGAGTCTCAGAGATGACTTAGTTTGCATATGGTTGCTCACTACTCTGCTCGTGCATGCCTCAATGTATCTTTCACCGAGTCCCGGGCCGGGGTACGTTCTCATGCACAATTTCATTGCATTATTCACCGAGTCCCTCGCTAGAGGGCCGGGATACGGTATATATATATATATATATATATATATATATATATATATATATGATGATATGATGATGTGATTATGGCGCCAAGGATGGTATGTGATGACTTTATTCACCGAGTCTCATAGTGGGCCGGATATGATATATGATATTGATATGCATGTTTCACATTTTATGAGGCAAGTGTATAGGTATTTTGAAAGCCATACTTGTCTCCTGTAATTTCTATTTCAATCATGATCCTCTTTATTGTTGTCACGACCCAACCCCGTAGGCCGCGACTAGTGTCCGTGCTGGACACCCATACGTACCCAATAACCCAAAACAACATATTAACAGAATATATCAATACAATGATCAATTGGCACTGCTAGTTGTCACAGATGAGCAGTTATAGCACAAGGAAGCCGATAAGGTTATCACAGATCATATCAACCCAAAACATATACAAAACCCACACAAGTATGTCTACAGACCTCTACAGAACATGACAGAATCATAAGGCGGGACAGGGCCCCGTCATACCCCTGAATAGCATACATATATATACAACAGCAGCAGATTGTACCAAGGTATAGGCTCTGGACAAAAGAGCTCTCCAGAATAGCAGAATAGATGTCCTAGACAGGCAGGTCAGCAAATCTGTTGTCAGTACCTGCGCGGCATGAAAACGCAGCCCCCGAAGAAAGGGGGTCAGTACGAAATATGTACTGAGTATGTAAAGCACGGAACGTAATAAACAAAGTCATAATCAAAGCAGAAGATACAGAAAATGAACGGAATATCCAGATTAGCAAAATGCTGATCATAAAGCATAAGTAGTACTTGCAGAAAACGTTTGTCATACCTGGTTCCATTACGGAACAAAATCATAACCGGAACAGAACGTACAGAAAAGTGAGTGTGATGTCCAGAGTATTAAATGCATATTTTCAAAACATAAAGAGTGAGTACAGAAACATATGCCATATCATATCCGGCCCCTGCCAAGGGACTCGGCAGACAGAACGTGGTCACCCCCCGACGCTGGTGCCACAACACATAAGGATCAGAAAAGGGGGAATAACCCCGTAACATAACATATCATATCAGATGGCCATATCAGATCATATCATATCATAATGTATGTACATGGCACAACATACTCCACAACCCATGTACATGTATACTTGCCCCCTCACATTGAGGCACGGCGAACAATGCAGAGGAATACGCTTGAGAACATATCCTGGCCCGGGCTCAGTGGGGGAAAACATTGAGGCATCCACGAACAGAGTAGTGAGAAACTAAATGCAATAAAAATACCATCTAATTCCAGAGACTCAATGAGACATATCGAATGGCAAGTCGAAATGATAAAACCGGACAGAATTATAGTAAGCGTATTTCGGATGTCATAATGGATTACGGAGGCATAATTTTTCTGAAATCATTTCCAAGTTCCAAAACAATTTACAAGACTTAACGGAATATTTAAAACAATTTTTAATTAATAGCTAGAGGAGTAGTTAAAACATTTCCTTTAAAGCCGCTGGTAGAAAAGTCATAAACACAAAAGGGTAAAATCGGAAATAGTGGGCCCACCTCGGGACAAACAAAGCGGTGGGCTCAAATTATGTATTTTAAGCTTATAAAGTCGCCTACGGAGGTTCTGGGGACATTCCATGATTTTCTAGGAAATTTGCGGAAGTTTGCACAATTCTTTCAATAAAGCATACTTATAGGGTTCAATTCCATTGAATGAAAAAAAGGGTATTTTCAAATGCGGATTCCGATGAGCAGAACGCTTTCCGAGGCTCAAATCCGATCCTAGTACACCTAGGGCATGCCAAAAGAAGAATCGGGATAGCTTTACATACCTTGTATGCTCTTTACGCCTTTCCAAATTCAATTCCCGTTTCGCCCAAAATCTGCAATTGGTCACATTTACCAATTCTCAATTTCCAATCTTTAAGTATTCAATCTTTATTCATAATTGCCTACAGAAATTTGGGCAGCATCTCCCCTATACATATAGCATCCCCGAGGATTTAACTCGGCCAAAAAAATCAACAACAACACCAACACCAACAACAATCAATATAGGACACAATATAACACAACTAGTCTCTTTCCGACATAATGCAAGAACATTCATTCTGACTTCCCATTTCCAAACCAATCTCAATGTTTTCATATTCATTATTAATCTAGATTATCACAATATAATTTGGAAGCATTTCATATCATTTCCACAAAATATTCACAAGATATACAAAATATACAAACTTTCCACCAAAGTCATAATTCATCCAAAACTTCTAATATTCAACCTACATATCCATAACATATTTCCATCTTCCAATTTCATCAACCATAATCATAATTCACATCTTAACAACTTCATTTCCATAATATCACAAAATCATTCTAAAGTGACATAATCTTCTACATTCCAACTTCAACCAAAATTCATTCAACTTTCATTTCCAATATAATTTTCACCATAACCACAACTAGAATACAACATAAAATTCAACTCATATATGTAAACAACATATATACACTCACGGCTACATATATATATATATATATATATATATATATACACTTTGTAAACTTCCATATTTCCATAGTTTCTACTCATTTCCATATACTACAACACAAACAAACCTTCATAACATAATGAAAAGGTATGAATTCTTACCTTTTTCTCCAATCTTCTTCACTTGTCCAAAGTGTGAGATTGATGAAACTAATGCTCAATCTTCCAAAACAACTACACCAAGTTGTAGAGGGACCTTGAATTAGTAGGAATTCAACAAGAAAATAATTTTAGAGGCAAGATTTTGAGGGATGATTTTTCTATGGCCAAACCCGAAATGGTCCTTATGTTGTTGCTCTTGGTTTTCTTCTTCTATGCTCTCTGTGTTTCTTGAAAATTCTAATAGATAAGGCCTTATATAATTAATTAGGCACATGAGAAATATAATTAAACCACGGGTTGGGCCTCACTTGGCCGGCCACCCCTTAAACATTGGGCCTAATTTTTTTCTTTTCATTTTTTTGGGCCAACTCGGTTGGTCCCGAGTTGGGCCTAGCCCACTGACCTTTCGACCTTAAAACGTTCATATCTCCTTGTACCGACGTCACCTGGGAACCCACGATCTATGGATGGAAAGCTAATTCAATTATCTACAACTTCTATTTCTTGATATATTTCCAAATTACAAACTTATAATACCGTTTTTGCCCATCAAAGTCAGGTCACCCGAAAATGTTTTCTTAAAAATATTCGTTTGGAGGGCTTCCACTTTGATTTGGCCCAAGGGCACTTCATGAGTTGTGTTTAACTTTACACATGTGATTCATATGACTTTTCAGATGTTCCAAAAAAATCTCGGTGTGTGGGTCCCACCCCGGGAGATAATCCGAGGTTCAAAAATACGGGATATAACAATTGTGTTTCATGCTTTATATACCCAGTACATATCTCGTACTGACCCCCTTTCTTCGGGGGGCTGCGTTTCATGCCCGCAGGTACAGATACTCGATTTGGTGATCCTCCAGCTTAGGATTTCCACTCAGCTATCTTGGAGAGCTCCATTGTTCCGGAGCCTAGACTTTTGGTACAGATCTTTTGATGTATATATATATATATATATATATATATATATATATATATATATATATATATATATATATATATATATATATATATATATATATATATGTTTATCCAGGGGTACGCCGGGGCCCAGTCCCATCATATTTCACTATCGATACTCTTAGAGGTTTGTAGACATATGTGTGGGTTGTATATAGATTATGGTCAGCTGTGTCTATATGGTTTGTCATGGATATTTCTGTTTGTTATGGCAGCCTTGCCGACTTGCATATTGTATCGATATGTAGTGGCAGCCTTATCGACTTGCGTAGTATATTGACATGTAGTGGCAGCCTTGTCGGCTTGCGTATCATAATGGTATATAGTGGCAGCCTTGTCGGCTTGTGTATCTTACTACGTTGTGGTTGGTTGTGACTCCTCAGGAGACTGGTTATAATGATATGTGATGTGGTGAACCTTTGGGTCTTTGCCAATTCCCATATTGTCTATAGTTTCAGTCTGACTATGTCTAACAGGTACGTATACGAGTGTCTAGCTTGGGCACTAGTCATGGCCCACGGGGCTGGGTCGTGACAGGCCCCTCGGCCTATAGTTTGTTGTATGTTTATCCTTGGTAGTCTTGTAAGCTCGTACTGTCCAGCTCAGCATGCTTCCGTATATGTTTCCTTTTTTACTTTGCTTTTCTTCAGCATTGCTTCTGTGAGTCGGCAAGATGTCTTGCGCAGGCCCTCATGGCCCACTCTCATGTGTGATTATATTATAAATGTATGTCTAGCGGTGCTTGGCAAGTAAGGCCCGGGCGCTAGTCATGACCTTCCGGTTTGGGTCGTCACAATTACGATACGAAAGAATGTTTTATTGGTGCTCGACAAGCAAGGCCCTAGTCTCTGTTGCGGCCCTCCGGTTTGGGTCGTGACAAACTTGGTAACAAAGCAGTTCTGTCCTAGGTTTATCTACAAGCCGTGTCTCGTAGAGTCTTGTTTATGGGTCTGTTGCGCGCCACACTTATAATAAAGAGGGTACAGGGCATTTAGGATGGTTATCTTCCTTTCTTGTCCTAGATCGTTCTATAGAGCTGAGTCATAGGATATGAAATTCTTAACCCTGACCTTTGTTTATTTTATAGTCAGGAGATGACTTCTACGGAAAAGACTACAGATGATCCGCGAGATGGAGCAAGTTACTCTATTAAGACAAACCCGTCTAATGGTGTGTCTTCTATTTAGACGGATCCATCTGAGATAATGTCTTCTGTCGAGACAGATCCGTCTGAGATGCGGGACGATTCACTATGACGGGAGATTCTTGTTATACCCCGTATTTTTGTACGTTGGATTATTCGTAAGCAAAATCGACATAAGTTTAAGGACAAGATTATTTTGGGATATGAGATAGAGACTTTTAATCCCGATTTTAATAATTGCACGATTTGCTTGTAAATTTCAATTAGTATAGAAATATTAGTGGAGATTAGGGACCAATTAACCATGATTGGATTATTAAGTGGGGATTAGTGATTAATTAATGTTAATCAAGTCATTAGTGCCCAAAATGGACCCCACTATAGCATGGCCAAATCTGATTGGTCCATGCCATAGTGGGACACGTGCCCACTTCATAGGTAGCATATATAGCCTAATTTGATGACTAAGATTAGTCATTCACTTCATAATTCATCTTCAACAATTGTGAATTAGAGAGAGAAGTTCAAGCCATGGTAGCTCACGGCCATGGCTATGTAAGATTGAGCTTATGATTTTGATAAAAAAAAAAAATTAGAATTCTAAGGTGTTCTAAACATTCAAGTGTTTAGCAACGTGAATTAATCCTTGGGCAAGCAAGAACGTTTGTTATTTGAATCCACAAATTTCAGCAATGTTAAGGAGCCAAGCTTGTTAAGGTAAGATTTAATTCTCTCTTGCATGTTTTAGAGGTGGTTTGGACTTTGTATAATTTGGTAGATGTGAAATTGGATGTAAGAAATGGTGTGTGTTGATGCTAAGGTTCTGTTTGGGGCGTTGGGGGCTGTCCTAATCTAATAATGATGGGTTAATTTTAATTAGTGTTGTCGTTGTTGTTGTCATGGATTATATGATGAAAGTGAAGGAATTTGATGGTTAAAGTTGAAGTTGTATTTATTTAGTGGGCTGTCTTAAGAACTTGTTGTGATATTAAGGTAATTTTCTTGTGTATGAATAATTGACGTCGTTGTCGTGTATTTGCTGATGCGATTTACAAATTTGGATGAAAGGAGTGTATGAGATATCGTATACGAAGCATATGTGGAACGATTACAAGTGCTAATTAATTGTTGATTGGAGTAAACGGAATGTGCCCTTAGATGAGTTACTACATTGGTTGCATTACTCGAGCACAGATTATCAGATGAATTTGAGATTGGAAATAGGGACGTAGAGCGAAATATAAATAGATAATGATATAAGTACACCCTAAAGAGGGGAAGCGGGTGAGAGAAATTGTCACGACCCAACCTCGTGGGCCATGACTAGTGCCCGACCTGGACACTCGTATACGTACCTGTTAGATATAGTCAAGCTGAAGCTAAAATCAATATGGAAACTTGTAAAAGAACTCCAAAGGTTCACAACCTCATCATATATACATATATCCAAATAACCAGTCTCCTGAGGAGTCACAACTGATCAAAACGTAATATGATACGCAAGCCGACAAGGCTGCCACAATATATCAACATGATACGCAAGCCGACAAGGCTGCCTATACATATCGTCACCATACGCAAGCCGAAAAGGCTGCCACTACAGACGAACATATCCATAACACATCGTATAGACACAGCTGAACAAAACTTATACACAACCCACACATATGTCTACAGACCTCTAAGAGTATCGATAGCGAAATATGATGGGACAGGGCCCCGCCGTACCCCTAGATAAACATATATATATATATACATCATAAGATCTGTACCAAAAGTCTAGGCTCCGGAATAATGGAGCTCTCCAAGACAGCTGAGTAGAAGTCCTATGCTGAAGGGTCACCAAATCGACTATCTGTACCTGCGGGCATGAAACGCTGCCCCCCGAAGAAAGGGGGTCAGTACGAGATATGTACTGAGTATGTAAAGCATGAAATACAATAAAAAGGATCATGACTGAAATAGGTATTACAGGAGACAAGTATAATATCCAGAATACCAAAACACTTGCCTTATGAAACATAAATCATGCATGTCAATATCATATATCATACCCGGCCCATTACGGGACTCGGTGAATCAAGTCAGTATATGCCATTCTTGGCGCCATAATCACATCATCATATCATCATATCATCATGTCATCATATCATCATTTATATATATATATATATATATATATATATATATATATATATATATATATATATATATATATATATATATATATATATATATATATGTATATATATATATATATACATACCGTACCCGACCCTCTAGTGAGGGACTCGGTGAGCAATGCAGTGAAACTGTGCACGATAACATACCCGGCCCGGGACTCGGTGAAAGATATATTACTGCATGCACGAGCGGAGTAGTGAGCAACTATATGCAAATTAAATCATATCTGAGACTTAATAGAATAATCAAAATGAACTATCATTTGAAAATCAAGACAATCGTCATATCAAGTACCCTTCGAATGTCACTATGGATTATATCAAAATAGAACTTCTGGAATCATATACACGTATCAAGACATAATGGAATAGTTTCTGGAAATCAAGAACATTAGCCTTCCTAGTGGCTCTAAGAATAGGAACTTCTTTGGAATCATATACACGTCGTCTGTTTGTTTCATAAAGTTCATACCAACAGAAAGAAATGATAACTTTACATACCTGTTATAGGTTAACCGTAACCAAGTTCGCTTCGTCACCCCTTTAGCCTATTTAATATAAAAGTAACGCTATCGTTAGTAAACTATACTTTCTAGTTCATAAATCTACAACCAATCACTTATAGGAATCATTCTTTAGTTCATACTTTCCTGATTAGGATTTTTGTTAGTTAAGAACTTAACGGAAATCGGGCAGCATTTCCCCTATATAACTCGCCTAACCCGAACTTCCAGTTAATCTTCGGTTATAACAGCAATACCAACAACAACAGTAATAGAAATATTCATATCAAATCCTTACAATCCAGCCCATAAACAACTCAAACAACCCAATAACCTTCCTTAATCCTTTTCCAATCCAAATCATTAACATTTAAGATTGTACACCAAACATACCAACTTGCGCTTTGTATACGATACGTTATACACTTCATTCTTCCAAATTTAGAAGCCATATCAACGACAACACGACAACAAGACGAACAACAACATATGAACATAAGCAATACTTTTAATCTTTCAACTCAACAATTCCATATAACGACCACAACTCCTAATTTCAACGAATTCATGCAATTTCTTACTTCCAATTTCATCTAATAAAATTTTAATCTTTCCATTACAACACCATTAATCCAATTATACCATAAAATGAGAAAATCTTACCTTAATTTAATCGGAGCAAATTCTACACCCACTTGCACCAATTGCACTATTTCTTCTTCCTCAATTCAATACCCAATGTTGATATCACCTCCTTGGACTTGAAAATTACCTTAGAATTAATCTAAACAAGAACAAAAAAAATATTTAGAGACCATGGCTGGCCGAGAGCCTGGCAGCCATGGCTGTGCTTTTTCTTTCTCTTTCTCTTAAGTTTAAAACTTATAAAATGAAAATGAATTGCTCCATTTGGTCATGACATAAATATATATATGGTGTCCCTCCCTTGGACACGTGCCACCCCTAATGACTCATCATTTTTGTTGTTTTGATTTGTATATATTTTTTTTAAACTAAAGAATCGGGTGGGGCCCACCTTAACTATATAATTAGCTAACTTAATTAATTTTAATCCTCGCTTAATAATCTAATCATGGTTAGTTAATCCCTAATATCCATTAATATTGCTATACTAATTGATATTTATATCAAATCGTGCACTAATTAAAATCGAGGATTAAAAGCACTTTATTTCATATCCCAAAATAATCTCGTCCTTAACTTATGTCGATTAGCTTACGAATAATTCGACGTACAAAATACGGGGCATAACATCCTTTCCCCCTTTGGAACATTCGTCCTCGAATGTTAAACTAATCCTGCATTCCCAATATTTCCTTAAACGTTCTTTCACTGAATTATACTCTTCAAATGACTCTTTCATTGGTCGATTCCCTTCAATTTGTTATAATGCATTCCAGATCCCCAAGTAACCATTTCCGTAATTTTTCCTCTTTCTGTTGCTTCTCGAGGTAGTAATTCCACGTTGTTGTCTTGATGGTTAACAGTTGTGTTGTCAGCTCTTCTGCTGATATGTTACTTTCTCTCTTGTCTACATACTGCTCCATTGCACTGATTGATTCTGACTTGTATTCATGGTGCTCTCTTTCTTCTCCTATAGTTACTTCCTTAAGATGTATCGTTCATTTCATCTTACCTCTTAATCTTTTTATAAGATTTTATAATGCGCAGACGTTCCTCGTCGATTTATTAGTCTTTACAATCCTTGGAGTATTTCATGCCTCTGGTAACCTGTAAACCCTTCGCAGACTCTTCGAGTAAAATGAAATTTCTCAAGGCATAATATTATTTCACTTCAATAACCTTATATTGTTCTGCTGTTACAGTCCATATCCTGGAATCTTCAGCATCATGTATCACTTCTCGACTTTCTTTTTAACTGTCATTTTGCTTTTAGCTCTTAATCCCGATCTTTAGAGTTGGCTATCAAGTAGCGCTGGAGTTCCCTCATGTTATAACTTTACATAGCTGCTCTGTGATCGAACTTGTTATATCCCGTATTTTGTACATTCGGATATGTC
This sequence comes from Lycium barbarum, assembly GCF_019175385.1. NCBI lineage: Eukaryota > Viridiplantae > Streptophyta > Magnoliopsida > Solanales > Solanaceae > Lycium > Lycium barbarum. The sequence continues at coordinate 51,412,898 of NC_083340.1, forward strand.
AAGACAATTGCGATAAATTAAGGGCAAGGCTATATTTTTTATCTTGTTTAACACACAAGTTGTTTATCAAAATTATTCATGTGGGAATATTTAGGAAGGCCAGGGGTAAAAAGGGAAATTCACAAGGTGGTTCATGGTAATATTGGGGAAGGCTAAGGGCAAACTTGGAATTTGGAAAATAATTTTTCATGAATCACAAAACAAACAAAAAATGGCCTTGAAGCACAAGGGCCAAGTGGGCCGTCCAATATGGTGTGTGCTTTGGCCCACATGGATGTAAAATAAATAAGACAAAAGATGACTTATGGATCATAATTATCATCTTCACCTTAGAAGCTTAGAGAAGCTTGGAGAAAAAGAAAGAAAGCAAGGGCCATTCGGCCATGCCTAGTTAAACAAGAACCTTGGAAAATCTTGATCAAAAATTATTTTCTTCTAGCATTCCTACTAATTTGAAGGTCCTCTTTAACGTGGGATAGTTGTTGGAGCAAGCAAAACACTTATTGGTGCCAATTACAACTCTAGCCAAGTTGTGGAGTTAAATGGAAGAGGTAAGATTTAATCTTCTTTTTCATATGTTATGTATGTTTTGTATATGTTGTAGTGTGTGGAAATGGATGGAAACCATGAATTTGGTGTGTTGGGGTGGTGGCCGTGTATGTATTGTGTTGTGTAGGAATGGTGAACCAATTTTTACTTAGCATTTTGGTTGTTGTTGTCATGGATTCTATGATGAAAATGAGAGTTTAATGATTCAAGTTGAAGTTGAAATTGTTGTGGGCTGTTTTAGAAGCCAATGTGATTTGAATGTAGTTTCTTGTATTTATGGAAAATAATGTTGTTAGTGTGTGAATTGTTGGTGTAGTTCATGAATTTGAAAGAAGGAAATGTGTTGTTATTGCTCTTGTTGCATTATGGAGGTTTCGGGTGGAGTGACATATTGGTTAGGCCATCTTGAATATTATGTGGATTGTTTGAAGTGTTCTTGAATATTGTTTGAATGGTTTCGGATTAGTATTGGCGTGTGCGAGCATTGGTGTTAGTTCGATTGTATGTAGTGGAAGTGAACGTAAATGGAATGCCATCGAATTATGTAAAAGGGAGTTGCTAATGTTAGAATGTGTTTTGAATTAATTGTTGATGTTGTTAATATGGTTGTTGGTATTGTTGTTGATAACTTGGCCGAGTTGAATTCTCGGATTGTTGTTGATAATTTGGCCGAGTTGGACTCTCGGGGTTGTTGTATTTACAGGGGAAATGCTGCCCAAATTTCTGTAGACAAGTGCTAGCTTAGGATTGAATTCCTAAGTAATTGTAGCTAACGTTTAGTATTTAATGACGTTATTGTAGATCTTGCGAAAGCCAAGACTTAAGTTGGACTAGCGTAGGAAGCGGGCAAGGTATGTAAGGCTTACCCTTTCTTTCTTTTGGCATGATCCTTATGAAACAAACATACGACGTATATGTATGATTTAAAAGAAGCTCCTATTCTTAGAGCTACTAGGATGGCTAATATTCTTGATTTCCATATGCTACTTCATATGATTTTGATACGTATCTATGACTTCCGAAGCTCTATTTGATATGTTTTCGAGTTTGTCTATGATTCTTATTCACTTCTTGACATGAGTACGCTCGGTATAGTTGACCTTATTGTATGGTTGAATAACGAGTAAAGCATAAAGAGTTCATGTCCCTAAAAGGGTTCTGTAAGTATTAATGTCTCTAACTTTTGCATACAGTCTTGGATTGCTTTGGAAACGTTCGTAGAGGTTCTGTAGTAAAAGTGTCCATAACTTTCTCATACTAAACCGGATTGACTTGAAACGTGTTTACGATCCTCAAGCGTCGATTTGTGTACTTACCTATCGAGTCGTGATTTATGTGAATATAGTTTCTCACTACTTTGCTCGTGGATGCCTCAATATGTCCTTCACTGAGCCCGGGCCAGGATATGTTATCGTGCGTATTCCACTACATTGTTCACCGCGTCCCTCACTAGAGGGCCGGGATCTGTTATATGTTTATGTATATGATCATATGATGCTATGATGATATGATGATACGGGGATGGCGGCCAGGACGGCATATGATGACTCCATTCACCGCGTCCCTCACTAGAGGGCCAAGATCTGTTATTTGTATACGTATATGATGACATATGATGTCGGCACGCATGATCTGTGTTTGGAAAGTAAGCATTTTGGCACTCTGGATGGTTTACTTATTTTCTGTACTTCTTCTGACATATGACATCGGTATGCATGATTTGCGTTCGGAAAATAAGCACCTTGGTATTCTGGCTAATGTACTTACTCTTTGTACCGTTGTTTCGATTATGGTTCTGTTTTCTGTATTTCATGCCTTACATACTCAGTACATATTCCGTACTGACCCCCTTTCTTCGGGGGGCTGCGTTTCATGCCCGCAGGTACAGACGCTCGTCACAGTGATCCGTCAGCCTAGGACATCCGTTCTGCTATTTTGAAGTGCTCCCTTGATCCGGAGCCCATACTTTTGGTACACATCCTTCTGTTGTACACATTTATGTATATGTGACTAATTAGGGATACAGCGGGGCCCTGCCCCGTCATATGATTCTGTTGTCTATGTTAGAGGCCTGTAGACATGTTTGTGGGTCGTGGGTCGTATTTGCTTAGTAATGTTTATATGGTTTGTGTTCGGCATTCCCCTACACTACGATAACCTGATCGGTTTATGTGTTATATTATAAGTAACAATTTAAACGATATATTGTCTTGTATGCACGAAGTCCTTAATATGTTAAACGCAAGTAGATTTTGGCTAGTAGGTATGTACGAGTGTCCATCTCGGGCACTAGTCGCGGCCTACGGGGTTGGGTCGTGATAGAACTATCATTAGCTGGTATAATTCTGAAAGATTTTTTTTTATTTGACATATAAATTCACTGTCATCCAATAATCAGCTTGCTCTGTTCGTCTCGCTTAAACCTTTTCGCAATTTCCCTTAATCCAATTTGTAATACTTTAGGCATATTATCTTGCGTCGTTTCTTTACTTTTAATTCCAATTCTTCTATTTCCTCTTCTCAAATTTGTTCTTAATTCTCCTATCACAAATCATATTGCAATCCTTATAAGAGTATGTGTAGGTGCTCAAATTTTCCCAAGAAATATTTCCTTCTCCTGGTTCATTCTGCTTTACGTATCTTATTTGTACTAAAACTCACTTGCTATCCATCTTGTCATACTCCTTTTCTTTCCTTTATTCACCATTAAATTTTCTCATATGCTATTATAGGAGATTTCCTATCCCTCCTCCTTTGCTATTTATAAGTCGCAATATCATTAGCGCACAACTCTATTGCCGACACCTTAGCCTTTAATCTAGTATAGCATTGCTATCTTTTATAAAATCTCTTAAGTTACTCGCTACCATTCTTCTGTCGTATTATTTCTTTTTACAAGCACCCACTTTCTAATGTCATATCATATAAGATCTTTACAAATGATCCTCGGTCTTGTCTCAAACACCATCCTGACTTCTATCTGTTTATTGCTGGCCTCCAGGTCTTACTAACTTATTTCAGCAAGGGATCTCAATTGAAATTTAAGCATCTATATCAAATATATTTCAGTGTTGATTGTTTCCATCTCACACCTGCATTTTCTCGCCCGCTTCCCCCCTCTAGGGCGTACTTATACCATTATCTATATATATTCCGCTCTATGTTCCTATTTCCAATCTCAAAATTCACCCGATCCTTCTTCCAATTCATTGGGTATACTGTACCATACCCATGTCTTTCTTCATAATGTACAACTTTGATTATCCACGTACGAAACCTTACCAAAATCGTGAAGCGATGAGAGCCTTTCCATATATAGTATAAAATCTTATCTGATAATTTGTACTCGAGTAATGCAATCAATGTAGCAACTCATCCAAGGCCACATTCCACTTACTCCAATCAATAATTAATTAGTACCTGTAGTCATTCCAAATTCTCAATTAGGCGGCACTTATTTTCCAATGATAAGTGTCCAAAGTTCTCTTGTAACATCATCTTTATCCCAACCTACATCATCCGTTTCCTTTAATAAATTTACAATACACCATCTGTTCCTCAGGCCCACAGTCCTTGTCCTTTAAGGATTTCACTATTTCCGAGGTAAAGTCATATTCGCGCAGTACTCCTTTATGCCTTATGCTCTTCTACCCTTGTTGTGTACCTAACACTGACTTCCAACTTACCCAACATCATATCAAGTTCGTCTTAATGATAGTCTTATCTTATCGCCTTGTCGTCGTATTACACCTTTAAGGTCTTAGCTATGTATTTCCCTTTTATTTTACACTCGTACTCCATTTAATTACGTCTATCTTAGGTGCTTCTTTTAGTATTCCTTTCCATTTCTCCATTCTATGTCCATCTTTCATTCTGTGCACGAGGAATCTCTTGCTACTCTTGTATCCTTTGGAAAACACTACTCCTACATAATCCCTTTCTTGTTTTCAGAGTGTATTCTGTTCATCCCTATTTGTTCTTATCATCCCAGTCATTTTCTGGCACTCATTCTTCTTCGTTGCTCATCTTTTTATAGTTTGGTCTTTCACAGTTCCGTCACTTATATTACTCGTGTCCTCAGCTATACATGTCATAACCGATTACTGCACTGTTATCTTGCTCGCTTCCTTCTTATTTCCTTCTTTTAATTACCTCCTTCTTTTCTTGTGCTCGTTTTCATTTCCGTTATCGCATAATCTTTATTCTGAACTTTCCCTATAGAACTCTATAAGTCTTTCTCATTTGTTCTATATCCTGTCTTTCCATTTCACATTTCCCTTTACACTTTAGTCACATAGATCACGTCATACCTTTTAGTCACTTCCTCACTGGGCTTTGTTCATTCTCGTAACAATCCTCCAACCCATCACAAGAAGAAGGACTAGAATTCAACAAGCACCACGGGACTTCTAATGCCTGATTCACATAGTTTACCTTCAGATTTGTTCTTGAGTCATAAACGAACTATTTAGTTCATAAACTACTTGTTGTATGCTTTGTACTCTTCAAATAGAAGTGAAACTTAATTACTGGACATTTTTGCTCTTCAGCATGAGCTTTTTCCCAGGTAAAACTGGCTGGAAAGTATTCTAGTCCATTCAAATAAATTCCAAACTTTGCTGCTCATATTTGCTTCTTCGAAATCAAGTTTCCCAAATAAGAGTGATGTCTCTTATGGATGACATGGAGGGTATCTCCTAAAGTTTTAATCCAACATGATAAATTTAACCTATCGATATCGACCCCATACTTACTATTACTATCAATTCAATAGTTAACTTTATTTCTCGAAGTCAGACTGCCAACTTGGTCAAATCCTATTATTACTGTTGACACGACCTTTCAAGACATATTACGAACTTATATCTCTGTTATATCCCGTGTATTCACACGTTTGGAAAAATTCGATAAATAATGGATTCTTGAGATACGAGGTCAAATTTGATATTTTGTTGAACGTAGGAGTTATGCATGAAAGAATAGAGTCATGAAAGTGTGGGACAAGGTTAAGGGTAATTTTGGAATTTTGGAAAGTAGTTTCGGAAATTATAAAATACGATCCATAAGTTATTGGGCTCAAAAATTGAATTGTAAGTGAGGCCCAAAAAGGGGTGTATGGCCGGCCACATTAGGCCATGATCCAAGCCCAATTTTAGTTGGTCATGTGCTTGGTCATGTGACCAAGCACTTCAACTACATATACCATAGAAGACTTAAGAAATTAGAGATAAGAACAACAAAGAAAATAGAAGGAGAGAAAGAATACCATTTCGGGTTTGAGGTGCAAAAATAGCCACCATAAATATTGTTCTAAAAATTCAATTCTTGTTGTTTTCCTACTAAGTCAAGGTTCCTTTGCATCTTGGTATAGTTGGTTTGGAGTGGGAAGCATTAGATTCCTCAAAGTGAACACAAGTTCAAGTGAAGAAGACTTGAAGAAAAGGTAAGAATTTCTACCTTTTTATTGTGTTATGAAGTTTTGATTGTGTTGTAGTATATAGAAATGTGTTGATTGTATGGAAAAATGGAAGTTTGCAATGTGGGTTTGGTATATGGCTTGTAGCCGTGTGTATATATATGTTGTATAGCCAAGTTGTGTTGAATTTATGTTATATTCTAGTTGTAATTGTGATGAAATGCATATGGGAATTGAAAGTTGGATGAATTTAGTTGATATGGAAAAATAAGCATATGGCCGTGTGGTATATTTGGCTTGGGAATGAAATGGATTAAGGTTGTTTAGTGTATTGGAGTGTTGTTGTAATGCTTGGCATGGAAATGAATTTAGAATGATATAAGTTTGTATTGAATTGGAATGTAAACACTTATGTCGTTTTAGTATGATTTTCCGACATTAAGGAAATGAAGTTGTTTGGTTGTGAATTAAGATGATCATTGATGAATTTGGAAGTTGGAAACTTGTTATGAAGTTGTATGCCAAAGATTTGGTGTTTTGCATAAGTTATGATTTTGGCGAAAAGTTGTATATTATGTATATCGAGTGTATATCTTAAGGAAAATGATATGAAATGTCTCTAAATCTATATTGTGATGATCTTGAGTGATAATGGATGTGAAATCATGATGTTAGTTCGAAAGTTTGGGTTGAATTGAAGATTATGTCAACTTGTGAGAAAAATGACTAGTTGAAGGATATTTGTGTTTTTAATGTTTATTGTTGATATTGATGTTGTCGTTTGGGTTGTTGTTGATGAATTATAGCCGAGTTGAATTCTCGGGGTGCTATATGTATAGGGGAAGTGCTGCCGAAATTTCGGTAGCCAAATATGCATTAAGTTGGAACTTTGGTATTCATAGCTTACAATTGGTAAACTTGACCAATTGCAGTTTTTTGACGAAACGGGAAGTGAGTTTGGAAAGGCTTAAGGAGCGTGAAAGGTATGTAAAGCAAACCCAATTCTTCCCTTGGCATGCCCCTAGTGTGTTAGGATCGGATCCGGGCCTCGAAGGACCTCTTGGCCCTCGGAATCCGCAAGACAAAATTTCAGTTTTTCCTTCAGTAGAATTGAACCATTTTGATACGTTTTTTTCTGAAATTATGCAATTTTGCTCTAAATGATTCAGAAAGTCATAGAATGTCTGTATAACCTTTTTAGGTGATACTATATGCTTAGAGGGCACAATTTGAGCCCGCCGTCTTGTTTGTCCCAAGGCGGGCCCGCTATTTACGGTTTTGCCCCTAATATGCTAAAGCTTCCTTTTTAAGCGATTTTTGAAAGAAATGTTTTAATTAACCTACTAATCGCTTAACGAATATTATTTTAAATATTCTGTTAAATATTATAAATTATTTTGACACTCGGAATGACTTCGGGAAAGTTATACTTCTGTAATTTATTATGATATCCGAAATACATTTATTATGATTCCGTCCGACTCCATTTGATTTGTTTGTCTTTGCTACGCTTCATTGAGTCTTTGAAAACACTTATGATATTTTTAAATTGCATTAGTCTCTCACTACTCCATTCGTGGATGTCCCAATGTTTCCCACACTGAGCCCGGGCCAGGATATGTTGTCAAGCGTAATTCTCTGCATTGTTCGTCGCGTCCCGATGTGAGGGGACAGGTATACGCGTACATGGGTCTGTGGAGTATGATGTGCCATGTCCGCCTATTCTGATCTGATCTGTTATGGCCATTTTGATGTGACATTATATGATACGGGGCCACGCCCCTTTTTCTGATTCCTCTGTATAGTGGCACCAGCGTCGGGAGGGTGGCCACATTCTGTCTGCCGAGTCCCGTGGCAGGGACCTGATATGATATGATATGACATATGTTTCTGTACGCATTCTGTATGTTTTGGAAATATGCATTTGACACTCTGGATTCTGTACTCATTTTCTGTAACCGTTATGATTTGACTTCTGTGATTCCGCTTTACATATTCAGTACATATTTCGTACTGACCCCCTTTCTTCGGGGGCTGCGTTTTCATGCCGCGCAGGTACAGACGACAGGTTTGCTGATCCACACGTTTAGGATCCCATTTCTGCTATTTTGGGGCGCTCTCTTCTTCAGAGCCCATCTTTTGGTACAGTCTGTCACTGCTATATGGATATGTACTTTGTTCTGGGTATGACGGGGCCCTGTCCCGTCTTATGATTATGATATGTTCTGTAGAGGTCTGTGGATACATCTGTGTGGGTTCTGTACATATGTTTGGGATGTTTTGTTTTATGATAGCCTTATCGGCTTCTGTGTGCCAAGTCTGCTCTTCTGCTAAATTCTGTAGCATCCACTAATGTTATTACTATATTATTATTCTGATAATATGCTAATTTGGGTATCGGGTACGTATAGGTGCCCAGCTAGGGCACTGGTCGCGGCCCACGGGGTTGGGTCATGACAAAAGTGGTATCAGAGCGGTTCGTCCTCGGATTATCCACAGACCGTGTCTAGTAGAGTCTTGTTTATCGGTGTGTTGTGCACCACACCTATAGACAGGAGGCTACAGGGCATTTAGGATACTACCCTTCTTTCTGTCTTAGATCGTGCGATAGAGCTGTGTTATCGGGATGACCCCTCCCTAACGAGTGGCTATGTTTGCAGATATGCCTCCAAAAAAGGCAACAGCGGCCCAAAAGGCCAAGTCAGCAGCCTTGGGAGAGACTAGCCGGGTCCAGAGGATTACCAGGGCCCAGGCAAATATTGCTCCGGAGACTTTGCCCCAGACAGCGGGTTCTTCTACACCACCACTCGTGGAGGAGATAGGGGCAGCCATAGCTGCAGATCGGGGGGCGGCTCCACCGCCAGCTCCCGCAGTTCCAGTACCTGAGCCTCCAGCTCCACGGCCAGGCACTGAGGATCAGTCTATGAGGGAGGCAGTCCAGTTGCTGACGAGACTTATGGCAGAGCAGGTTCAGGGGCATGGACTGGGAGGTGACCGGGCAGTCAGACGTGATAGTTCGAGAGCCCGTGAGTTTTTGACTTGTAGTCCTCCAGAGTTCTTCGGGACAAAGCCCGAGGAGGATCCTGAGGAGTTTATCAGGAAGATGCGACGCACTCTAGATTTGATTAATGCTTCCGAGACAGAGTCAGTCGCGTTAGCTTCGTACCGGTTATATGATGTGGCGGCAAACTGGTACGAGTCATGGGGGCTATCCAGAGGGGACGGCGCTCCCCCAGCAGTTTGGGGCGATTTTTCTCAGGCATTTCTTGGACATTTTCTGCCCCAGAGTTGCGACGAGCTAGATCTGATAGATTTTTATTATTGAGGCAGAAGGGCCGCAGTGTCCGGGACTATAGTTTGGAGTTTGATTCCTTGGCCCGATATGCACCTGCTGTGGTGGCTACTATGGCGGACAGGATGCACAGATATATTATGGGGTTGGATCGGTATTTTGTTGATAGCTGTTTAGTATTGGCTGCTCAGCCCAGTATGGACATTGCCCGTATTCAGGCCCACGCCCAGGGCATGGAGGATCGGGGCAGAAGAGGACACCAGCCTGACAGGGGCCAGGATCGGAGACAGCCCAAGAGGGCCAGGTCATCTGGTGATTTTCGGGGCAGACAGCCCCAACAGCCGCAGCAGCCTAGCAGATTTTCATCTCAGCCGGCGCAGAGCGCACCTCCCCAGTCTACAGGTCGCAGGTTCGATAGCCCAGGGTATTCAGGAGCAGGCCAGAGCTCCAAGGCTTCAGGTTCGCTGACAGATAGGGGTTCTGGTCAGATGAGGCCACCCAGGGTTCAGTGTTCTTTTTGCGGCAGATACCATACGGGAGAGTGCTACAGAGCCACCGGTGCGTGCTTTTCTTGTGGCCGTCAGGGCCATTCTGTGAGAGATTGCTCGTATAAGGGTAGTTCGGGTGGTGCAGCGCAGCCTACCGGATCAGCCGCTAGGTCTTCATCTTCGTCAGTGGCTATGCGCCCTACGGGGCAGGGTATTCCAGCACCAGCAGGTCGCGGCAGAGGCCGTGGTGGAGCTTCTGGTATTAGCGGTCCTTCGAACCGCATTTATGCTTTGGCCAGCCGCCAGGATCAGGAGGCATCTCCTAATGTCGTCACAGGTACTTTATTGGTCTTCTCTCGATCTGTGTATGCACTAATTGATCCAGGTTCGACTTTATCATATATTTCACCCCTGGTTGCCAGTAAAATTGGTATTATGTCTGAACCTATAGAGCCATTTGAGGTAGCCACACCGATAGGGGACTTTGTTGTAGCGAAACAGGTTTATAAAGACTGTTCTGTGATTGTTTGTGACCGTGACACTAAGACAGATCTGGTAGAGTTAGATATGACTGAATTTGATGTTATTATGGGTATGGATTGGCTAGCTTCCTGTTACGCTAATGTTGACTGCCAGAATAAGGTAGTTCGCTTCCAGTTTCCCGGGGAGCCAGTTATAAATTGGGCTGGTAATACATCATCGCCGAAAGGGAAGTTTATTTCATACCTTAAGGCAAAGAAAATGATCAGAAAGGGTTATATCTATCATCTGGTTCGGGTGCAAGACTTGGACGCCGAGACGCCGACACTTCAGTCAGTCCCCCTGATTAATGAGTTTCCAGATGTTTTCCCCGACGAGCTTCCAGGTCTTCCTCCAGAGCGGGAGATAGACTTCTCTATTGACTTACTCCCAGACACTCAGCCTATCTCTATTCCTCTATATAGAATGGCGCCTGCAGAGTTAAAGGAGTTGAAGGAGCAGCTGAAAGATTTGTTGGATAAGGGCTTCATCAGACCCAGTACTTCGCCTTGGGGAGCCCCGGTATTATTTGTGCGTAAGAAGGACGAGTCGCTGCGTATGTGTATTGATTATCGGCAGCTGAATGAGGTAACTATAAAGAATAAATACCCCCTCCACAGGATTGATGATTTGTTTGATCAGCTGCAGGGCGATAAGTGTTTTTCGAAGATAGATCTTCAATCCGGTTATCACCAGGTACGAGTACGAGGGGCCGATATCCCTAAGACAGCTTTCCGGACCCGATATGGGCATTATGAGTTCAGGGTTATGTCTTTTGGGCTTACTAATGCCCCCGCAGTATTCATGGATTTGATGAACCGGGTATTCAGGCCATTCTTGGATATGTTCGTAATTGTATTCATTGATGATATCCTGGTTTATTCTCGGTCTGAGGCGGAGCACGCAGATCATCTGAGATCGGTATTAGGGGTACTCCGACATCAGAAATTATATGCGAAATTTTCTAAGTGTGAATTCTGGCTGTCTTCAGTGGCTTTCTTGGGGCATGTTATTGCAGCTGATGGTGTCCGGGTGGACACACAGAAGATTGAGGCCGTCAAGAATTGGCCCAGACCTACGACGCCCACAGAGGTACGCAGTTTCCTGGGGCTAGCAGGTTATTACAGGAGGTTTGTGGAGAAGTTTGCTTCGATTTCAGCGCCTTTGACAAGGCTGACTCAGAAGGGAGCTAAGTTCCAGTGGTCTGACGCTTGTGAACGGAGCTTCCAGTTGCTGAAGAAGAAGCTGACTACAGCCCCAGTTCTGACTCTTCCAGAGGGACCGGACGGGTATGTTATTTATTGTGACGCTTCTGGCATGGGGTTAGGGTGTGTATTGATACAGCACGACAGAGTTATAGCGTATGCTTCCCGGTAGCTCAAAAAGCATGAGAAGAATTATCCTACCCACGATCTGGAGCTCGCAGCGGTGATTCATGCTCTGAAGATATGGAGACACTATTTATATGGCGTTCATGTGGATATCTATACTGATCATAAGAGTCTCCAGTATATTTTCAAACAGAGAGAGCTTAATTTGCGGCAGCGGAGGTGGCTGGAGCTTCTGAAAGATTATGATGTAGATATTCTGTATCATCCGGGCAAGGCTAATGTTGTTGCAGACGCGCTTAGTCAGAAGTCTCTGGGCAGTTTGGCCGATTTACAGCCAGACAGGAGAGAGATAGCCCGTGATGTTCAGAAGTTGGCTAGTCTCGGGGTTCGTCTGGCCGATTCTGGAGATACCCAGATTTCTGTTCGAGGGGTTTCTGAGTCATCCATCAGGGACGATATTAAGCGGCATCAGTTCGAGGATCCTGTCTTAGCTCGGCACAGGGACACAACCTATGATAAGGAGAGGACTCCGTTCGAGTTTTCACCGGACGACACTATGTTATATAGAGGCAGGTTGTGTGTACCTGATATTGCAGGCCTTCGGCAGCAGGTCATGAGCGAGGCACATTATGCTCGTTATTCTATCCATCCTGGGTCTACGAAGATGTACCATGATCTTCGATGCTTATACTGGTGGGACGGTATGAAGCGGGATATTGCAGAGTTTGTCGCCCAGTGTCCTAATTGTCAGCAGGTCAAGATTGAGCATCAGAAGCCGGGTGGACTGTTGCAGGAAATGGAAATCCCGACTTGGAAGTGGGAGGTTATTAATATGGACTTCATTACAGGTTTGCCTCGCACACTACGGAAGTATGATTCCATCTGGGTCGTTGTGGATAGGCTGACGAAATCAGCCCACTTTCTTCCCGTCAGGACTACTTATTCCGCCGAGGATTATGCCAGGCTCTATATTAGAGAGATTGTGAAGCTTCACGGAGTTCCTCTATCTATTATTTCTGACAGAGGCGCCCAGTTTACGGCGCATTTCTGGAGGTCTTTTCAGGAGGGTCTAGGGACTCAGGTGAGTCTGAGCACAACCTTTCATCCTCAGAGCGACGGACAGGCCGAGCGCACTATACAGACGTTGGAGGATATGTTGCGGGCCTGCATTATTGATTTCAGAGGCAGCTGGGATGATCACCTGCCGTTGATTGAGTTTGCATATAATAACAGTTACCATTCCAGCATCCAGATGGCTCCGTACGAGGCTTTATATGGCAGGAAGTGCAGATCGCCGATCGGCTGGTTTGATATTGGCGAGACAGAGTTGATTGGCCAAGATATGGTCCAGCAGGCCGTGGACAAGGTGAAACTTATTCGAGAGCGACTGTTGGCAGCCCAGAGTCGACAGAAGTCATACGCGGATAAACGACGTCGACCGTTGGAGTTTCAGGTAGGCGATTGGGTATTTCTGAAGGTATCGCCTATGAAAGGCGTGATGCGGTTCGGCAGAAAGGGTAAGCTCAGTCCGCGTTATATTGGGCCTTATCAGATTGTTCGGAAGGTTGGAAATGTCGCCTATGAGTTAGATTTGCCATCTGATTTGGAAGCGGTACATCCGGTGTTCCATGTCTCTATGCTCCGCAGATGCATTGGTGACCCTTCCAGAATTTTCCCTGCGGATGACATTCAGGTGTCGGAGCAACTATCGTACGAGGAGCAGCCCGTATCTATTTTGGATCGTCAGGTAAGGAGGCTCCGGAATAAAGATGTAGCCTCTGTTAAGGTACTGTGGCGGAACGAGAATAGGGAGGAAATGACATGGGAGGCCGAAGAGGAAATGAAGAAGAAATATCCTCATCTGTTCCCTATGCCCACAGGTAACCTTAAATTCCTGCTTAATTTCATTTCAATATCAATCGTATGTCACATGTGTCGTTTATAAGCATGAACTCCCCCAAAGTATTTTCCATCCCTATAAGATTAATTTTACATTCGAGGACGAATGTTCTAAAGGGGGGGAGGATGTTATATCCCGTGTTTTCACACGTTTGGAAAAATTCGATAAATAATGGATTCTTGAGATACGAGGTCAAATTTGATATTTTGTTGAACGTAGGAGTTATGCATGAAATAATAGAGTCATGAAAGTGTGGGACAAGGTTAAGGGTAATTTTGGAATTTTGGAAAGTAGTTTCGGGAATTATAAAATACGATCCATAAGTTATTGGGCTCAAAAATTGAATTGTAAGTGAGGCCCAAAAAGGGGTGTATGGCCGGCCACATTAGGCCATGATCCAAGCCCAATTTTAGTTGGTCATGTGCTTGGTCATGTGACCAAGCACTTCAACTACATATACCATAGAAGACTTAAGAAATTAGAGATAAGAACAACAAAGAAAATAGAAGGAGAGAAAGAATACCATTTCGGGTTTGAGGTGCAAAAATAGCCACCATAAATATTGTTCTAAAAATTGAATTCTTGTTGTTTTCCTACTAAGTCAAGGTTCCTTTGCATCTTGGTATAGTTGGTTTGGAGTGGGAAGCATTAGATTCCTCAAATTGAACACAAGTTCAAGTGAAGAAGACTTGAAGAAAAGGTAAGAATTTCTACCTTTTTATTGTGTTATGAAGTTTTGATTGTGTTGTAGTATATAGAAATGTGTTGATTGTATGGAAAAATGGAAGTTTGCAATGTGGGTTTGGTATATGGCTTGTAGCCGTGTGTATATATATGTTGTATAGCCAAGTTGTGTTGAATTTATGTTATATTCTAGTTGTAATTGTGATGAAATGCATATGGGAATTGAAAGTTGGATGAATTTAGTTGATATGGAAAAATAAGCATATGGCCATGTGGTATATTTGGCTTGGGAATGAAATGGATTAAGTTTGTTTACTGTATTGGAGTGTTGTTGTAATGCTTGGCATGGAAATGAATTTAGAATGATATAAGTTTGTATTGAATTGGAATGTAAACACTTATGTCGTTTTAGTATGATTTTCCGACATTAAGGAAATGAAGTTGTTTGGTTGTGAATTAAGATGATCATTGATGAATTTGGAAGTTGGAAACTTGTTATGAAGTTGTATGCCAAAGATTTGGTGTTTTGCATAAGTTATGATTTTGGCGAAAAGTTGTATATTATGTATATCAAGTGTATATCTTAAGGAAAATGATATGAAATGTCTCTAAATATATATTGTGATGATCTTGAGTGATAATGGATGTGAAATCATGATGTTAGTTCGAAAGTTTGGGTTGAATTGAAGATTATGTCAACTTGTGAGAAAAATGACTAGTTGAAGGATATTTGTGTTTTTAATGTTTATTGTTGATATTGATGTTGTCGTTTGGGTTGTTGTTGATGAATTATAGCCGAGTTGAATTCTCGGGGTGCTATATGTATAGGGGAAGTGCTGCCGAAATTTCGGTAGCCAAATATGCATTAAGTTGGAACTTTGGTATTCATAGCTTACAATTGGTAAACTTGACCAATTGCAGTTTTTTTGACGAAACGGGAAGTGAGTTTGGAAAGGCTTAAGGAGCGTGAAAGGTATGTAAAGCAAACCCAATTCTTCCCTTGGCATGCCCCTAGTGTGTTAGGGTCGGATCCGGGCCTCGAAGGACCTCTTGGCCCTCGGAATCCGCAAGACAAAATTTCAGTTTTTCCTTCAGTAGAATTGAACCATTTTGATACGTTTTTTTCTGAAATTATGCAATATTGCTCTAAATGATTCAGAAAGTCATAGAATGTCTGTATAACCTTTTTAGGTGATACTATATGCTTAGAGGGCACAATTTGAGCCCGCCGTCTTGTTTGTCCCAAGGCGGGCCCGCTATTTACGGTTTTGCCCCTAATATGCTAAAGCTTCCTTTTTAAGCGATTTTTGAAAGAAATGTTTTAATTAACCTACTAATCGCTTAACGAATATTATTTTAAATATTCTATTAAATATTATAAATTATTTTGACACTCGGAATGACTTCGGGAAAGTTATACTTTTGTAATTTATTATGATATCCGAAATACATTTATTATGATTCCGTCCGACTCCATTTGATTTGTTTGTCTTTGCTACGCTTCATTGAGTCTTTGAAAACACTTATGATATTTTTAAATTGCATTAGTATCTCACTACTCCATTCGTGGATGTCCCAATGTTTCCCACACTGAGCCCGGGCCAGGATATGTTCTCAAGTGTAATTCTCTGCATTGTTCATTGCGTCCCGATGTGAGGGGGCAGGTATACGCGTACATGGGTCTGTGGAGTATGATGTGCCATGTCTGCCTATTCTGATCTGATCTGTTATGGCCATTTTGATATGACATTATATGATACAGGGCCACGCCCCTTTTTCTGATTCCTCTGTATAGTGGCACCAGCGTCGGGAGGGTGGCCACATTCTGTCTGCCGAGTCCCGTGGCAGGGACCTGATATGATATGATATGACATATGTTTCTGTACGCATTCTGTCTGTTTTGGAAATATGCATTTGACACTCTGGATTCTGTACTCATTTTCTGTAACCGTTATGATTTGACTTCTGTGATTCCGATTTACATATTCAGTACATATTTCGTACTGACCCCCTTTCTTCGGGGGCTGCGTTTTCATGCCGCGCAGGTACAGACGACAGGTTTGCTGATCCACACGTTTAGGATCCCATTTCTGCTATTTTGGGGCGCTCTCTTCTTCAGAGCCCATCTTTTGGTACAGTCTGTCACTGCTATATGGATATGTACTTTGTTCTGGGTATGACGGGGCCCTGTCCCGTCTTATGATTATGATATGTTCTGTAGAGGTCTGTGGATACATCTGTGTGGGTTCTGTACATATGTTTGGGATGTTTTGTTTTATGATAGCCTTATCGGCTTCTGTGTGCCAAGTCTGCTCTTCTGCTAAATTCTGTAGCATCCACTAATGTTATTACTATATTATTATTCTGATAATATGCTAATTTGGGTATCGGGTACGTATAGGTGCCTAGCTAGGGCACTGGTCGCGGCCCACGGGGTTGGGTCGTGACAATCTCATTCCCCTTCTACTTCTATGAAAATTTGGGCAGAGTTTCCTCTGTATTTCTTACTATCCCAAAGCCTGCATGTAGGAAATACCAAAAATAATGCCTCACAGGGCCAGCATATATATATATATCATCTCGTATCATAGCCGCACAGGGCTCCTCATATCAATAACAACATGAAAATGATAAACTTACCTTGTCTGTCCAACTCGAACTGCACCTGTTGCACTTTCCTGTTTATTTTTGCTTTCAATCCTTTACCGCAGGTTTCAATCATACCTGTAACATTCACACTACATCTGACATATATTCTGCTCACCGTTACTGTTTCCTAGCTTCTTTTGTGCGCACCTTATAACTGAACTTATCAACAACATATATACATTCAACCCATTTTCTTACTGTACTGACAATAACTTAACTTGATGATGGCCAGCTTGCCATTCTGTATATACAAATTCTCATTATATATGTAACCTTGATATCCAACTTTCACCTGTATGCATAACTACTTCCCATCCTAGATTTACAAATTCCCATGGCGACGGGAACACCTTGGTCGCTGTTACTTATAAATACTGTCGGCCTCTTTGATTTCCGCTCGCCACTATTAGGTAATAATCTATAGCAAATGCACATACACAGGAAATTACAATAAATTCTCATATACCTGTAGTCGATCGGTCCCTAGTTTGATATGGTGATCTGCAAGGTGAAGTGTGCTCCTCGTGATCGTCTGCCCGCCATCCACTCATCTGGCCTTTGTCGTCTTCCTTATCTAAGTCCGAGGAATGTAGATAACCGGGCAACTCCTAGTTTACCGATGGCCAGGATAGGGGGCTGGAGTAATCTGTAACACTTTCCGGGGTAGCCGATCTAACGTGGTGCTCTGCCATAGGAGCAACTGGTACGGCCTCGGGGACCATTTCCCTGGATATCAGAAACTCTGGAGGAATTGTCGCTGGATTCTCCGAGGGGTCAGTCTCGATAGAATAACTGAGGCTCTTCCTGCACGGTCCTGGAGCCTGTGGTCCTGAATTTACTCTAGGAGCCTTCTTAGCACCCCCACTATCTGAAGCAGACCTTTTCATCTCTCGCCAATCTGCACCTACCTACAAGAAAAGAGGTCAGAACAATTTTTTCTAGATTCTGGCTCTATCGCACGATCTAGAATAAGAAGGAAAGATAATATCCTAAATGTCCTGAAGCTTCCTGTTTATAGATGTGGTGCACAACACACCGATAAATAAGACTCTACTAGACACGGTTTGTAGACACTCCAAGGATGAACTGCTCTGATACTACTTTTGTCACGACCCAACCCCGTGTGCCATGACTAGTGCCCGACCTGGACACTCGTATACGTACCTGTTAGATATAGTCCAGCTGAAGCTAAAATCAATATTGAAACTTGTAAAAGAACTCCAAAGGTTCAAAATGTCATCATATATACATATATCCAAATAACCGATCTCCTGAGGAGTCACAACTGATCAAAACGTAATATGATACGCAAGCCGACAAGGCTGCCTATACATATCGTCACCATACGCAAGCCGACAAGGCTGCCACTACAGACGAACATATCCATAACACATCGTATAGACACAACTGAACAAAACTTATACACAACCCACACATATGTCTACAGACCTCTAAGAGTATCGATAGCGAAATATGATGGGACAGGGCCCCGCCGTACCCCTAGATAAACATATATATATATATATACATCATAAGATCTGTACCAAAAGTCTAGGCTTCGGAATAATGGAGCTCTCCAAGACAGCTGAGTAGAAGTCCTATGCTGAAGGGTCACCAAACCGACTATCTGTACCTGCGGGCATGAAACGCTGCCCCCCGAAGAAAGGGGGTCAGTACGAGATATGTACTGAGTATGTAAAGCATGAAATACAATAAAAAGGATGATGACTGAAATAGGTATTACAGGAGACAAGTATAATATCCAGAATACCAAAACACTTGCCTTATGAAACATAAACCATGCATGTCAATATCATATATCATACCCGGCCCATTACGGGACTCGGTGAATCAAGTCAGCATATGCCATTCTTGGCGCCATAATCACATCGTCATATCATCATATCATCATGTCATCATATCATCATTTATATATATATATACCGTACCCGACCCTCTAGTGAGGGACTCGGTGAGCAATGCAGTGAAACTGTTCACGATAACATATCCGGCCCTGGACTCGGTGAAAGATATATTACTGCATGCACGAGCAGAGTAGTGAGCAACTATATGCAAATTAAATCATATCTGAGACTTAATAGAATAATCAAAATGAACTATCATTTGACAATCAAGACAATCGTCATATCAAGTACCCTTCGAATGTCACTATGGATTATATCAAAATAGAACTTCTGGAATCATATACACGTATCAAGACATAATGGAATAGTTTCTGGAAATCAAGAACATTAGCCTTCCTAGTGGCTCTAAGAATAGGAACTTCTTTGGAATCATATACACGTCATCTGTTTGTTTCATAAAGATCATGCCAACAGAAAGAAATGATAACTTTACATACCTGTTATAGGTTAACCGTAACCAAGTTCGCTTCGTCGCCCCTTTAGCCTATTTAATATAAAAGTAACGCTATCGTTAGTAAACTATACTTTCTAGTTCATAAATCTACAACCAATCACTTATAGGAATCATTCTTTAGTTCATACTTTCCTGATTAGGATTTTTGTTAGATAAGAACTTAACGGAAATCGGGCAGCATTTCCCCTATATAACTCGCCTAACCCGAACTTCCAGTTAATCATCTGTTATCACAGCAATACCAACAACAACAGTAATAGAAATATTCATATCAAATCCTTACAATCCAGCCCATAAACAACTCAAACAACCCAATAACCTTCCTTAATCCTTTTCCAATCCAAATCATTAACATTTAAGATTGTACACCAAACAGACCAACTTGCGCTTTGCATACGATACGTTATACACTTCGTTATTCCAAATTTAGAAGCCATATCAACGACAACACGACAACAAGACGAACAACAACATATGAACATAAGCAATACTTTTAATCTTTCAACTCAACAATTCCATATAACGACCACAACTCCTAATATCAACGAATTCATGCAATTTCTTAATTCCAATTTCATCTAATACAATTTTAATCTTTCCATTACAACACCATTAATCCAATTATACCATAAAATGAGAAAATCTTACCTTAATTTAATCGGAGCAAATTCTACACCCACTTGCACCAATTGCACTATTTCTTCTTCCTCAATTCAATACCCAATGTTGCTGTCACCTCCTTGGACTTGCAAATTACCTTAGAATTAATCTAAACAAGAAATTGTTTTTTTTAGAGACCATGGCGGCCATGGCTATGATTTTTCTTTCTCTCTCTCTCTTAAGCTTAAAACTTGTAAAATGAAAATGAATTGATCCATTTGGTCATGACATAAATATATATATATGGTGTCCCTCCCTTGGAGACGTTCCACCCCTAATGACTCATCAATTTTGTTGTTTTGATTTGTATATATATATTTTTTTAAACTAAAGAATCAGGTGGGGCCCACCTTAACTATATAATTAGCTAACTTAATTAATTTTAACCCCCGCTTAATAATCTAATCATGGTTAGTTAATACCTAATCTCCATTAATATTGCTATACTAATTGAAATTTATATCAAATCGTGCACTAATTAAAATCGAGGATTAAAAGCACTTTATTTCATATCCCAAAATAATCTCGTCCTTAACATATGTCGATTAGCTTACGAATAATTCGACGTACAAAATACGGGGCATAACAGAAATGCAGGTGTAAGATGGAAACAATTGACACTGAAATATATTTGATATGGATGCTTAAATTTCAATTGAGACGCCTTGCTGAAACAAGTTAGTAAGATCTGAAAGCCAGCAATAAAAAGATAGAAGCCAGGGTGGTATTTGAGACAGAGCTGAGAATCATTTGTAAAGGTCTTGAATTGAATGACATTAAAGGTGGGTTATTATAAAAAGAAAGAGTACGACAAGGGAATGGTAACGAGTAACTTAAGAGATATTATAAAGGATAGAAATGCTATACTATATTAGAGGCTAAGATTTGGCAATAGAGTTGTGCGCTAATGATATTGCGACTTATAAGTAACAAAGGAAAGGGATAGAAAATCGCCTATGGTAGGATATGAGAAAATCAAAAGGGTGAATAAAGGAAAGGAAAAGAGTATGACAAGATAAGGCTACGAGCGAGTTTTAGTACGGATGAGATATGTAAAGCAGGATGAACCAGGAGAAGGAAAGACTATAACTAGGATTGGATATACTTTATACAAGTTGTACAAGAATAGTTATACAACCTACGAATATCTGTATGCTAAGAATGAGACCAAGTGAGTACTTGATAAGAAGAGTAAGGATTCAGTAATAGCAATGTGGTTACGATATTTCGGGCGCATTAGGGAAAGTTGTAAAGACGGTTTAAGCCAAATTACCGAGATAAAACTAATACTAAGGGCAAATAGGACATGGCCATGGCTGAGCCGAAGATTTATCCCGATACCGATTGTATGATAAGAGAGGAGAAGGCAAGGTAAAGCATGAAGCCTGCTGAGACGACGCTAATATATCTCTTGGGCTCATTTGAACATTTACCCGTATTCTGATGCGTAATAGGAGAACTAAGAGCAAAATCTAAGTAAAGGGGCAATAGAAGAGTTTGAATTAAAGATAAAGAAACGACATGAGATGATATGCCTAAAGTGTTGGATTAAGGGAAATTGTGAAATAGTTTAACCGAGACAACCGGAACGAGCTGGGTAAGACAGTGAATTTATATGTCAAAAATCAAAAATTCTTTCAGAATTATACCAGTTGGTGATAAACAGATTACACAGCAGCTATGTAAAGTTGTTAGGAGGGAACTCCAGTGCTACTTGATAGCCAACCCTAAAGATCGGGATTAAGAGCTAAAAGGCAAAGTGACAGTGAAAGTCGAGAAGTCATATATGATGCTGAAGATTCCAGAATATGGACTGTAACAACAGAGGAATGTAAGGTTATTAAAGAAAAACAACGTAACACCTTGGAAAATTTCGTTTTATTCGAGGAGTCTACGAAGGGTCTACAGGTTGCCAGAGGCATGAAATACTCCAGGGATTGTAAAGTCTAATAAATCGACGAGGGACGTCTACGCGTAAGAGGTAAGATGAAGTGAGCGATACGTCTTAAAGGAATAACTATAGAAGAAGAAAGAGTCGAGTTAAGACTAAGTGCACCAGGGGAAGAGTAAGATTTCAGCGGGAGAGCTCGCAATACAACCATCAACCAACTGCGAAATGAAGAAGGAGAGTAAAGACAACGACGTAGAATTATCACCTCGAGAGGCGAAAGCAAGAAGAAATATTACGGGAATGTTTACTTAGAGAGCTGGAATGCGTTATAATAAAGTGAAGGGATTCGACCAATGAAACAGACATGTGAAGAGCATCATAATTCAATAAAAGGACATTTAAGAAAGTATTGGGAGCGCGGGACTAGTTTAACATTCGTGGACGAATGTTCTAAAGGGGGAAGGATGTTATACCCCGTATTTTTGTACGTTGGATTATTCGTAAGCAAATCGACATAAGTTTAAGGACAAGATTATTTTGGGATATGAGATAGAGACTTTTAATCCCGATTTTAATAAGTGCACGATTTGCTTGTAAATTTCAATTAGTATAGAAATATTAGTGGAGATTAGGGACCAATTAACCATGATTGGATTATTAAGTGGGGATTAGTTATTAATTAATGTTAATCAAGTCATTAGTGCCCAAAATGGACCCCACTACAGCATGGCCAAATCTGATTGGTCCATGCAATAGTGGGACACGTGCCCACTTCATAGGCAGCATATATAGCCTAATTTGATGACTAAGATTAGTCATTCACTTCATAATTCTTCTTCAACAATTGTGAATTAGAGAGAGAAGTTCAAGCCATGGCAGCTCACGGCCATGACTGTGCAAGACTGAGCTTATGATTTTGATAAAAAAAAATAGAATTCTAAGGTGTTCTAAACATTCAAGCGTTTAGCAACGTGAATTAATCCTTGGGGAAGCAAGAACGTTTGTTATTTGAATCCATAAATTTCAGCAACGTTAAGGAGCCAAGCTTGTTAAGGTAAGATTTAATTCTCTCTTACATGTTTTAGAGGTGGTTTGGACTTTGTATAATTTGGTAGATGTGAAATTGGATGTAAGAAATGGTGTGTGTTGATGCTAAG
Organism: Lycium barbarum; assembly: GCF_019175385.1. Taxonomy (NCBI): domain Eukaryota; kingdom Viridiplantae; phylum Streptophyta; class Magnoliopsida; order Solanales; family Solanaceae; genus Lycium; species Lycium barbarum. The sequence continues at coordinate 51,435,813 of NC_083340.1, forward strand.
GTTCTGTTTGGGGCGTTGGGGTTGTCCTAATCTAATAATGATGGGTTAATTTTAATTAATGTTGTCGTTGTTGTTGTCATGGATTATATGATGAAAGTGAAGGAATTTGATGGTTAAAGTTGATGTTGTATTTATTTAGTGGGCTGTCTTAAGAACATGTTGTGATATTAAGGTAATTTTCTTGTGTATGAATAATTGACGTCGTTGTCGTGTATTTGCTGATGCGATTTACAAATTTGCATGAAAGGAGTGTATCAGATATCGTATACGAAGAGTATGTGGTCTGCTTGGCGTATTCTTAGATGTTCGTGAGATTATTGTGCATTGTGTTGTTGTAATTGTTGGACTGTTATAAGTTCGTTTCGATGAAGTGTCATGGCTATAGATTATTAAGAATAACTCGAATATGTCGTAGTCGTTAGGTTAACTATTGTTGAATATTGTAATGTGTGGACTGATTGGAATGTTATGCGGGCTATTCGGAGTATCCTTGAATCTTGTCTTGGCTAGTCTTGATATAGTAGTTGAACGTGTGGTTGTTGATGTTGACTTGGTTGTTTTATAGTTAGCTTGAATATGAGGGAAATGAACAATATAGGGGAAATGCCGCCCAATTTTCTAGAAATAAGCTACTAACGTTGGAATACGTTTTGAACCTTTCCGTAGCTTAACCATAGTTCTTAACGTCTTAATATAGGTTAAGACGCTTCGGGCAGCGTATACGTATTGTATCACGGATAAGCGTTAAAGGTATGTAAAGCTATCCTTTCTTTCTTTTGGCATGATTTATATGAAACAAACAAATGACGAATGTATAAGCTCCTATTCTTAGAGACACTAGGATGGCTAATGTCCTTGACTTCCGTAAGCTATTTCATATTATCTTGATACGTGTCTATGATTCCTGAGGTTCCATTTAATATAATCCATATTGACATTCCAAGGGTACTTGACATGACTGTCGACTTTGATACACAAATGTTAGTTCATTATACTTATTCTATTTAGTCTCAGATAATGATTTAGTTTGCATATGGTTGCTCACTATTCTGCTCGTGCATGCTGTAATTATATCTTTCACCGAGTCCCGGGCCAGGTATGTTTTCGTGCACAGTTTCACTGCATTGTTCACCGAGTCCCTCACTAGAAGGCCGGGTACGGTATATATATATATGATATGATATGACGATATGATGATGTGATGATGGCACCGGGTCCCAGGATGGGCCGGGCATGATATACATGTATATGACTTATTCACCGAGTCCATAATGGGCCGGATATGGTATATGACATAGCTATGCATGATTTCATTTCATAAGGCACAGGTACAGTGATTTCTGGATTGTCATACTTGTCTCCTGTAATCTCTATTTCAATCATGATCCTCTTTATTGTATTTCATGCTTTATATACTCAGTACATATCTCGTACTTACCCCTTTCTTCGGGGGGCGGCGTTTCATGCCCGCAGGTACGGATACTCGATTTGGTGATCCTCCAGCTTAGGACTTCTACTCAGCTGTCTTGGAGAACTCCATTATTCCGGAACCTAGACTTTTGGTACCGATCTTTTGATGTATATATATGTCTATCCAGGGGTACGGCGGGGCCCTGTCCCGTCATATTTCACTATTAATACTCTTAGAGGTCTGTAGACATATGTGTGGGTTGTATAGAAGTTCTGTTCAGATGTGTCTATATGATTTGCTAAGGATATTCCTGTTTGTAGTGGCAGCCTTGTCGGCTTGCGTATCTTATTACGTTTTGATTAGTTGTGACTCCTCAGGAGACAGGTTATCTTGATATATATGACGTTGTGAACCTTTAATGTTTTTACAAGTTTTCATATTGTTTTAGTTTCAGTCTGACTATATCTAACAGGTACGTATATGAGTGTCTTGCTCGGGCACTAGTCATGGCCCACGGGGTTGGGTTATGACAATTCTGACCAGATGGTATTAGAGGAGCCAAGAGAAGGAAGAGCTCTAGTATCACCAGTTTCCCTTATGGACCCAGTTGAGCGAGAGGTAAGGAGGACAACGCAAATGTTGACTAGATCGGTTGATCCTTGGACCCCGTGTTGTAATAGGGCACTAGATGGTGTGGGGTCTTCTGAGGAATTGAGAAGCATACTATCTTGGGAGTTAGTTAAACAGGACTCGCCAGCGTCTATGGAATAAGAACCAGAAGAGGGTAGTGGTCAGATTGGGAGAGACAAAATAGTGGATACTTTCGTAGGATTTCCGAGCTTTGTTAGACAACAAGTAGAAGGACAACAGGTTGGAGGACTTCCGCAGCCTATGTGTTACACCTCGGAAATTTCCCCGTGAACGTGCAGTGAAAAGTTGCAGAATTTTCACTTCGGCCCAGTGGTCGTAAAGTGGAAGACGACCCGTAAAGTAGTTTACGGACCGTAAACTGCTGTCGTCCTCCAACCTTCCAAGATTTCAACTTTCTGTCAAATGTTGAAATAGTAAAATACGACTCAGTTTACATACCGTAATTTGAAACACGGCCCATAAACTGTGACCGTAAACCACCATGATCCCAGCAGACCATTCTGTTTCTGATATGCTTAAATACGGCCATGAAGGACGGACCGTAAACCACTATACGGCCCGTAAACTGGGTTTACGTCCACTGTACACCCCGAATGCTGTTCACAAAAATTAGATTTTTAAGTTAAGTATAAGGGACCCCAAGCTCGTTTTATTTCATTTATCATCTTTCCAATTCAAGAACTCTCTAGAACACTTCAAAGAACTTCATCCACAATAATTCAAGAGAATCAAAGGAATACCAAGATCAACAACACATAATCCATGAATCAAAGTGTGTGAAACTCAAGAAAAGTTCATCTTCCTCAAGAAAACCAAAGGAGGTGAGCTAGGGCTTTGGTGCTAAGAAGAGAAACTCCACTCAAGACTAGTTCAACCATCATCCAAGGTAAGTTTCATGACCATTTTATGTTGTTTAAAGTATTGGAAGGTTAAGTTACCCGAATTGTAGAAGAACATAGCAAATGGGTCTTTCAAGAGTGAATAGTATCATGAGTGAGTGGTAGTTGGATTGAATCATGAATGTTAGTGTGTTATGAGTATGAATATGTTATAAATGACATGTAGACCATGAGATAAGTGTGATACATGGGAAAATACGATAGCGAACCCAAAACCACAAATGTGGGGAAAAATGAAGAGTAATGGTGAATCATGGCCATTGTATATGAATGATAATTGTGATTTGCTATATTATGATTGTTATTGTGGGTGATTGGGAGTTGATATGGAATACGGGAAAAGTAGTATAAACAAAGGAAGTGCTGCCCAATTTTCTCTAGGAATAGTAGTGCGTTCTTATAGTTGGTTAACTAACGATCGTACGAATCCTCTTTGAAGGTAGAGGCGTGACATTGAAGGAGAATAAGCAAATGCTAAATTGCTTAAACGGTAAAGGTATGTGAGGCTTAACTCTTCTTTCAAAAGGCATGAATCCTTCGAGCTTTCCACAAATCCTTCTATAAGATGAAGCTTAAGAGTCCTTCCATATATTAAATCCCCTATGAGCATGATAGTGATGACAATGAGCTAGAGTCTAGAGACTTAAGAAATTGTGGCATGATGTTCCTACAATGCTAATGATGCTATTATTGTTAACACTCGCCTTACATTTTCTTCCCTTCAAGGCGAGGCATGATACTCATAAATGTCCATAATAGAATCGGGGGGTCACGACCTTACGTCACCCCGACATAGTATGGTTGTCTTAAAGCTTAATGAATGCTCTTAATGCTATTGTATGTTATGACAATAAGATGATAAGTAATGCTAACTTGTAACACTATGGGATACATGGAACACTAAGAAATGATAACATGATGTTATGGCTTGAGAAGTATAATAATAATGTGTTATGATTGCGGTTGTGATGATAAGATTTCTACCGCGCCTATATGGCCGGGCATATCACCGCTACTGCGGGCTACGTATGATTCCACCACGCCTATATGGCCGGGCATGTCACCGGTAATGCGGGTTGCGATGTTTACACCGAGCCGAGAGGGCCGGGCATGATCACCACTAGTGGACGGCATATGAGGGTTACCCGGATGCGGGTAACGATACAGATTATGATGTGATGAGGCATATGATGACATACGTGATGATGTATGGGATGTGGTAACATGGGTACTATGATTGTGTAAAATGTGAAATATGGTAATAATACGATTGCCTATGATATTATTTATATATATTATTTTTCTAGCCTAAGGGCTCGTATGTATAAAAGAATTTCGTTTCTAAATAAAAATGGATTTTATTATAAATTAAGCATGAATCGGATAAATGATTGCTAAATAAGCTTAATAAGTGATGGCACGAGCGGTGCTCGGTGGTTAGCCCCGGGTACCCGTCACGGCCCCTAATCGGGTCATGACAAAAGTGGTATCAGAGCAGTTCGTTCCTAGGAAGTGTCTACGAGCCGTGTCTAGTAGAGTCTTGTTTATGGTGTGTAGCGCGCCACATCAATAAACAAGGGGCTACGGGGCATTTAGGAAAAATGACTATCTTTCTTCTATGAGATCGTGCGATAGAGCCGTGTATACGATGTTATCCTCCCTAATAGTGTGTTATGGTTTCAGAATGCCGCCAAAGGGAAAAGCTACCGCCGCCCAGAAAGGCAAGATTACAACAAAGAGGCGGGTAGAAAGAGAGCCTCCGATGAATGTAGAGGAAGGAGAATCACACAATGAGGCCTTGTCAGATACTTCTTCTACCCCGCCTAATGTGGGAAAGCAAGGGGGAGCCCCAGCTCCAATTCCTCCGCCGGTTGCTTCGGGTCAACAAATGACCTAGGCTATTCAGTTATTGACCCAATTGATTGTCGCACAAGCACAACGACAAAATGTGGGTTCAGGTGAACGGGCAGAAAGTACAATGGCCCGTGATTTTATGAGTCTAAATCCCTGGAATTCTTTGGGTCAAAGCCGGAGGAAGACCCATAAGGTTTTATTGATGAAATATTTAGGACGTTGAAGAATGTCCATGCCTCCGAAACCGAATCCGTGGAGTTGGCATCCTATAGACTCCGGGATATGGCGGTGTTATGGTACAACAATTGGGTGTTATCAAGAGGGGAGAATGCGCCTCCTCCGATTTGGCAAGAGTTCGTAGCTGCTTTCATTCGCCACTATTTTCCACCCGAGGTCCGCCGAGCTAGAGCGGATATATTTCTGAATTTGAGACAGGGAAGCATGAGTGCCCGGGAATATAGCATGCAATTCAACTCTTTGGCTAGATATGCTCCGACTATGGTGGCCGACATGGGAGATCGGGTACATAGATTTGTGAGTGGTTTGGGACCGCATTTATTTAGAGATTGTCTGACGGCTTCCTTGCAAGACGGGATGGACATTTCCCGGATACAGGCCCATGCCCAGAATTTAGAGGGGCGACAACAACAAAAAACGGGCGATCGCAACAGTGATAGGAGGCAAAACAAAAGGGTTAGATCTAAGGGCACAGGTGGTGATTATTGAAGGGGATCGAGGCAGGCTTATTCCCGACATTCAGGCCAGTCAGCGACTAGTGCACCTCTCTGGTTCGCGGACAAGGGATTTGATCGCTCTTTTCCGTCGGGACAGGATCAGAGCTCCGGGTTCTCAGTTTGGGGGTGATTACAGTCAGAGACGACCGCCAGTTCCACGATGTAGTCAGTGCCGCAAATTACATTCAGGGTCGTGTCGTCAGGACACTGATGGTTGTTATGTTTGTGGGCAGACTGGACATTTGATGCGAGATTGTCCCTCGCGATATGGTAGAGATGGGGTTCAGCCCACAGGCTCAGCAGCGGGTTCCTCATCAGCACGCCCCGCAGGGCAGACTTCTCAGATGACAGCATGCCGAGGCAGAGGCCGAGGGGCAGCATCTTCTTCGTGTGCCACTCAGCCCCGTGTATATTCTTTAGCGGGAAGACTCAAAATTATTGTATACAACTCTTATCTATGACAAGCCTTGGCTCTTTTCCTTATGGACTCTTCGCTCTATCTGTCGGTACCTCGAGTCCTCTCCAGATGTAGTCACAGGTATATTGTCTATATTCTCCCGTGATATGTATGCGATGATAGATCCGGGTTCTACATTTTCTTATATTACTCCATACGTTGCTGGTTGTATCGGGGTAAAACCCGAGTCAATTAAACCCTTTGAGGTACTCACTCCAGTTGGTGATCCTGTGATAGCAAGACAAGTGTACAAAAATTGTGTTATTGTGATATGCGATCGACAGACCAAGGCTGACTTGATTGAGTTAGAAATGGTAGATTTCGATGTAATCATGCGTATGGATTGGATGGATTCGTGTTATGCAAATGTTGATTGTCGCAAAAAAGTATTTCGATTCCAATCCATGTACATGTATACCTGCCCCCTCACATCGAGCCACGGCAAACAATGCAGTGGAAGTCGCTTGAGAACATATCCTGGCCCGGGCTCAGTGTGGGAAACATTGGGGCATCCACGAGTGGAGTAGTGAGAAACTAAATGCAATAAAAATAACACATATATTTCCAGAGACTCAGCGAGGCATATCGAATGACAAATCAAATCAATGAAATCGGACGGAGTCATAGTAAGTGAATTTCGGATGTCATAAGGAGTTACGGAGGCATGTTTCTTTCTGAGATCGTTTCCAATGTCCAAAACAATTTATAAAATTTAACGGGATATTTAAAACAATCTTTAAACAATAGATAGAGGAGTAGTTAAAACGTTTTCTTTAAAAGCTGCTCGAAGACCAGTCCAAAATACAAAAAGGGTAAAATCGGAAATAGTGGGCCCACCTCGGAACAAATGAAGGGGTGGGCTCAAATTACGTATTTTTAGGCTTATGAGGTCACCTACAAAGATCTTAGGGCATTCCATAACTTTCTAGGCAATTTGGGGAAATTTGCATAATTTTCCAACAAAGGATACTTAAGGAGTTCAATCCTATTGAACAAAAATGCGACAATTTCAATCGCGGATTCCGATGGACAGAATATTCCCCGAAGCGTAATTTCAATCCTAGTACATCTAGGACTTGCCAAGAGAAGAATCGAAATAGCTTTACATACCTTTTTCGCCTTTTACGTTTGCCAAAACTCAAATCCCGTTTCGACCAAAACCTACAAATGGTCATGTTTACCAAATATTATTTATAAAGCTTAAAATTTCAATCTTAACCAATACTTGCCTAAAAAAATTTGGGACGTTGAAGAATGTCCATGCCTCCGAAACCGAATCCGTGGAGTTGGCATCCTATAGACTCCGGGATATGGCGGTGTTATGGTACAACAATTGGGTGTTATCAAGAGGGGAGAATGCGCCTCCTCCGGTTTGGTAAGAGTTCGTAGATGCTTTCATTCGCCACTATTTGCCACCCGAGGTCCGCCGAGCTAAAGCGGATATATTTCTGAATTTGAGACAGGGAAGCATGAGTGCCCGGGAATATAGCATGCAATTCAACTCTTTTGCTAGATATTCTCCCACTATGGTGGCCGACATGGGAGATCGGGTACATAGATTTGTGAGTGGTTTGGGACCGCATTTATTTAGAGATTGTCTGACGGCTTCCTTGCAAGACGGGATGGACATTTCCCGGATACAGGCCCATGCCCAGAATTTAGAGGGGCGACAACAACAAAAAACGGGCGATCGCAACAGTGATAGGAGGCAAAACAAAAGGGTTAGATCTAAGGGCACAGGTGGTGATTATAGAAGGGGATCGAGGCAGGCTTATTCCCGACATTCAGGCCAGTCAGCGACTAGTGCACCTCCCTGGTTCGCGGACAGGGGATCTGATCGCTCTTTTCCGTCGGGACAGGGTCAGAGCTCCGGGTTCTCAGTTTGGGGGTGATTACAGTCAGAGACGACCGCCAGTTCCACGATGTAGTCAGTGCCGCAAATTACATTCAGGGCCGTGTCGTCAGGACACTGATGGTTGTTATGTTTGTGGCCAGACTGGACATTTGATGCGAGATTGTCCCTCGCGATATGGTAGAGGTGGGGTTCAGCCCACAGGCTCAGCAGCGGGTTCCTCATCAGCACGCCCCGCAGGGCAGACTTCTCAGATGACAGCATGCCGAGGCAGAGGCCGAGGGGCAGCATCTACTTCGGGTGCCACTCAGCCCCGTGTATATGCTTTAGCGGGAAGACTCAAAATTATCGTATACAACTCTTATCTATGACAAGCCTTGGCTCTTCTCCTTATGGACTCTTCGCTCTATCTGTCGGTACCTCGAGTCCTCTCCAGATGTAGTCACAGGTATATTGTCTATATTCTCCCGTGATGTGTATGCGCTGATAGATCCGGGTTCTACATTTTCTTATATTACTCCATACGTTGCTGGTTGTATCGGGGTAAAACCCGAGTCAATTAAACCCTTTGAGGTACTCACTCTAGTTGGTGATCCTGTGATAGCAAGACAAGTGTACAAAAATTGTGTTATTGTGATATGCGATCGACAGACCAAGGTGATGTGGCGTGATTTTACGCCACAATTGATGCTTTTTAACTCTAAGTTTTACTTGTTTTTAAGCAAGCCTATGTGATTTTATGTGGTTTTTAGTGTTTTCAGGAAAAGGAACAGATTTGGCAAGATCACAGTTGAAGTGCAGATCATGGTCGTAAATTGAAGTTTACGGACCGTATTCCACAATATGGGCCGTATTCCATGGCCGTGTTTAAGGATAACAGAACCAGAAGGTCAAACTGAGAAGATGGTGGTTTACGAGCTAGGTTTACGGACCGTATTTCAGTTTACGGTCCGTATTCCATCACGTATTTAACCAGCTGAGCATCTGGCAGAAAGTGGAAGCAGAGGATGTTGAAATACGACCATGCAGTTTATGGACCGTAAACCAGTTTACGGTCCAGTTTACGGTCCGTATTTAAAAAGGGGAAGTTGCACAGCTGAGCAGCCAACTTGGGCGTAAACCATTTTTTACGGTCCGTAAAGTGATTTACGGACCGTATTTTATCATGATGGGACTAAAGTGTAAAATCTGTAACTTGTGTATTTCCCAAACCTTATAAATAGTCTTTTTAGGGTTTCTAATGACGGTATTGAGTATTTTTATGCTTCTTGACATAGAACATTACATACTCTCTAGCTTGTGAAGATTAAAACATCAATTCAAGTATTCTCAATCCTTTTTCATTTCAAAGTAAGCTATTATGAATTCTCCAATTTCTTATTTCTTGCTCTTTGTTATGAGTAGCTAAATTCCCTTACTAGGGTTGTGAACCTAATGATGGGTGTTTTGTAAATTGGGTATTGTGAATGATATACACATAATGGATTTTTAGGGTTTAGTTATTCTTCATTCTTCATTCATAATTAATGGTTGCAAACATTAGTTAAAGCCATAAACCCTAAATTTATTTGGAAAAATAATTAGGGTTGGTAAGAATAATTAACAAGAACTCAAAGCTTTAACCTTTGTTTAATAAATTCACTTAGGAATAAGATGAATTTACTTGGCATGATTAATCATTCTTCATAGTTACTTTCTTATATTTGGAAAAATCATAGAAAGACATAATCTTTATTTATTGGGAAATAGTAGAGATTCACATAGTGATTAAGTGCATTCATAGAATGATCCATTAGAAGTATATCAAGATCAATACCCATGAGCATACACCCTATCTAACGGGGACACAACCTTAGTTTCTTTTACAATAAAATTCCACCAAAGAAATAGTTAGAAGTTAGTTATAGAAAAGACCAACTTTTACCAACATTATCGGATTAAGACATTAGATCCAGAACTTAGCATCTACGACTTTAGTAATCTTTTCACACCATATTCCCTGTGGGATTCGACCCCAACCTTGTTGGGTTACTATATTTGACAACGTCCGCATTACACCATTAAGAGGTGTAATTTGAGCGTATCAAATTTTGGCGCCGCTGCCGGGGAATACGGTTTTGAAATTACTAAATAGTGTTTGCTTTGATTAAAGTGTTTTGCTTATTCCATCCCACCTTGTTTGCTACTTTGTGTAATTAAGGTGAACATGAATCGACATCAGAAAAATCAACGAGCTGACAACCAAGGAAATGTGGTGAACAATTAGGCGAATGAACCAGTCGATGAAAATATTTTCGCTGAATTTGTTCCGGAGGAGGACTATGCATCTCCTATTGTTCAGCCTCGATTTGGAGCTGCTACTGTGAAGATTGACTCCTCTCTATACCAGTTGTTGAAACTCGAGGGATACTTTCGGAACTCTACCGAGAATGACCCCCACCGTTATTTGAAGAATTTTGTGGATGTGTGTGCTAATCACATCCAGAACAATGTTTCACAAGATGCTATTAGGTTGAGGTTATTCAAATATTCCCTAGCGGGAGAAGCAAGAACATGGTTTGAGAAGCTGCCCCGGAATTCTATTACTTCATGGGCAGAAATGACAACTGCTTTTCTCACAAAGTGGTATCCCCCTAGCAAAAGAGCTGAAATTCGTGATAAGATATATGAATTTAAGCAGCGACCGGGGGAACAGCTATATGAAGCATGGGAGATATTCAAGGAGTGTTTGCAGGACAGCCCGAATCATGGTTTTCTGGATCATATATTGATGGAGAAGTTCTATCGAGGGTTAGACCCAGTGTCACAGTCAGTGGCTAATAATGCAGCTGATGGTTGTTTTATGAACAAGACCTTTCGACAAATAACCACCATACTTAACAAGCTGACAACTCATAATCAGGCTTGGCACTCAAACAATGCTGATATGGTACCATATGGTAGTGCCATGATCCAGAATATGGTGAGGGAAAATCAAGATACCCAGCAAACATTAGCAGCACTTGCAACAAATATTGCCTTGCTGACAAAGAAGTTTGATGAATCACAAATCAAAAAGGTAAATGTTTGTGAAGATAATACAGTCTTGCCGCAAGGGATGTACCATGCTCAAGATGGTCCGCTCCTTGAGGAGCCATCTAGGCAGGTTGAAGATGCCAACTATGTTAACAACCCTCAAGGGGGTTACCAAAGACAGAATTACCAAGGTGGCTATCAGAGTCAAAATCAATGGAGACCGCAGCAAGGCCAAGGCCAAGGCCAAGGTGCTTACAACAATTCTGGCAACTACAACAATAATTTTGGTGGTGGAAATCACAGGAGCTATAACAACAGCAACAATTTTGGGAACAAGAGTACAAATCCTTATATACCACCTAAAGGTGAGTCTTCAGAGCAAGGTAGTTCGAAGGTTGAAGCAATGCTTGAGCAGATTTTGGCAAACCAAGCTAAGTCTGACAGAACTTTATCTGGGCTGACAGAAATAGTGGGGTCCCATACAACAGCTATTCAGAAGCTTGAGTTGCAGATGAGGGACATTTCTAGAGAGCAGCACCCTCCTAAAAAGGGAGGACTTCCGAGTGACACTATTCCAAATCCTAGGAATGGGGGAGGCGGTATAGACCGTGCATTTCCCATCACTACTAGGAGTGGTAAACAAATCCAGGGGGCTGCTGAGAAGATGATTGATCTTGAGCAAATAGATGAAGAGGATGAGGTGCAGTCCGACACACCCATCATTGCTGATGAGAGGCCTATTGACAAAAAGGTTGCTAGGATTCCAGAGATGGTGAGAGAAGCTGATGACACGAGTAAGCAGGCTGTAAAAGGGGCTCTACGCCCTTTGACGCAGCTATTCAAATCTAAACCTCCCTTCCCTCAAAGGTTGGTAAAGAAGAAAGAAGATGCTAAGTTCGAGAAGTTTTATGATCAGCTGAAGCAATTGTCTCTAAATTTTCCCTTCTTGGAAGCTGTCAAGGAAATGCCGGGTTTTGCAAAATACTTGAAGGATATGCTGACCAAGAAGAAGACGGTTCAACATGAAACCGTGAGTTTGACTCACACGGTGAGCTCCATCATCTCAACCACACTTGTTCAGAAAAAGGGAGATCCTGGAGCGTTCACCATTCCTTGTTCTTTTGGGCACCATGATTTTGCTCGCGCCTTGTGTGATAATGGGGCGAGTATAAATTTGATGCCCCTTGCTATTTATAAACAATCAGGTTTGGGGATGCCAAGACCGACTACGATGAGACTGCAAATGGCTGATAGGTCTATCAAAAGACCTGTCGGGGTGGTGGATGATGTCATTGTGCGGGTTGGTGATTTTATGTTGCCCGCTGATTTCGTGATTCTTGACTGTGCTGTTGATCGGGACATTCCTATCATTCTGGGGAGACCTTTCCTTGCTACAGGTAGGGCCTTGATGGATTCTGAGAAAAATGAAATAAAATTCCGAATCAACAATGAAGAAGTGACTTTTCAGGCTAGCAAAGGGATGAAGTTACCAAGTGCTTACGAGAGTATTTCGGTAATTGATTCATGGGATGTTGTTAATGATGCAATGGAGTTCAAAATGGAAGAAGAGAGCTTAGGTGAGGCTTTGGCTGGTATTCTGATGAATTTCGATGCTGAGAATATGGAAGGCTATGAGGAGACAGTTAATTCACTTGTGGGGCTGGGCTCATACACATACCACCCAAAGAAGCTGAGTCTTGATCTGGAAAATAGAACAACTCCTCGAGCAAAGCCTTCGATCATTGAGCCACCTAAGTTAGAGCTTAAGCAGCTCCCATCACACCTGAGATATGAGTTCCTTGGTCCCGACAACACATTACCGGTGATTGTGTCAGCCTCATTGACTGAGGAGCAGATTGTGCAACTTTTGGAGGTATTGAGGGAGTATAGGCGTGCTATTGGTTGGACCATAGCAGATATTAGAGGTATCCCATCTGGGATCTGTGAACACAAAATTCAATTGGAGGACGGCAGCAAACCAAGTGTAGAGCATCAGAGACGACTAAACGAGAACATGCAAGAGGTTGTCAAGAAAGAGATTATCAAATGGCTAGATGCAGGCGTGGTTTTCCCTATTGCTGATAGTAAATGGGTGAGTTCGGTCCAATGTGTTCCTAAGAAGGGCGGCATCACTGTTGTGTCGAATGCTAAGAATGAGTTGATCCCGACCAGAACTGTCACCGGTTGGAGAGTTTGCATGGATTATCGCAAGCTCAACACAGCCACGAGCAAGGACCACTTCCCTATGCCCTTCATTGATCAGATGTTGGATAGACTAGCAGGGCGTTCTTATTATTGTTTCCTTGATGGTTATTCGGGCTACAATCAGATAAACATTTCTCTGGAAGATCAGGAGAAGACCACATTCACTTGTCCTTATGGGACAGTTGCATTCAGCCGGATGCCTTTTGGGTTGTGTAATGCACCAGCCACCTTTCAGAGGTGTATGATGTCAATCTTCTCCGACATGGTGGAGGATTTCTTGGAGGTGTTCATGGATGATATTTCCGTGGTGGGTGACTCATTTGAAGATTGTCTAGGCCATCTGGGTCAAGTGCTAAGAAGGTGTGAGGAGACCAATCTGGTGCTGAACTGGGAGAAATGCCACTTTATGGTGAAGGAAGGAATCGTCCTCAGTCACAAAATCTCTGAAAAGGGAATCGAGGTCGATCAAGCGAAAATTGATGTGATTGCAAAACTTCCTCCACCCATCTCAGTCAAGGGTGTCCGCAGTTTCTTGGGACATGCTGGGTTCTATAGGCGCTTCATCAAAGATTTCTCCAAGATCGCAAACCCTATGTGCAAGCTTCTTGAAAAAAAGGCTAAATTCGTATTTGATGACAAGTGCCAGAAGGCATTCGAGGAGCTAAAAGAGCGTCTCACTACTGCCCCTATTATTATTGCTCCTGACTGGTCTCTACCATTCGAACTGATGTGTGATGCGAGTGGTTTCGCAATAGGCGCTGTGCTTGGGCAGAGGCACAATAAAATTATGCACCCGATCTATTATGCTAGCAGAACGTTGAATGCTGCACAGATGAATTACACAGTGACAGAGCAAGAACTGCTTGCCATTGTGTTTGCTTTCGAAATATTTTGGGCCTACTTGTTGGGATCCAAAGTTGTGGTTTATACTGATCATGCAGCCTTGAGATACCTCATGGCAAAGAAGGAAACAAAGCCGCGACTGATTAGATGGGTGCTACTGCTGCAAGAGTTCGATTTTGAGGTAAAAGACCGAAAGGGCACTGAAAACCAGGTGGCTGACCATCTCTCTCGGCTTGAAGAAGCTGGGAGACCGACTGACGAGCTTGATATAGATGATGCTTTTCCAGACGAAAGGGTGTTGGCGGTGTCAAATGAGGTAGCACCATGGTATGCTGATTTTGCCAATTATTTGGTAACAAGTATAATTCCCGATGATATCAAAACTTACCAAAAGAAGAAATTCTTGCGGGATGCTCGACAGTACTATTGGGACGAGCCTTATTTGTTCCGCACATGTGCTGATAACATAACGACATTGTGTTCCAGAAACTGAAAAAGGAGCTTGAAACGCTCAAGATGCACGGGATGGTAGCCGCACCAGCACCAGCACCACAGGCCATTTTGCCTAGTACATTTAAGGTGCTGGATCTGTTTGGTTCTGAGGAGGAGACGGAAGATGCGGAACCTTTTGATCGCAGTACTGGAAAGAGGGTCAGTGAGTCATCTGAGGACCCGGAGGAGTTAGCCAGGAGATTAAAACAGACCGAAAAGAAGGATCTGCAGCAGGCGATCTTTCAATCATTGGTTGAGCCGCAGCGCCAACCTGGAGAATCCTCAAATCAGCCGTCGGATGCAGCGGGCGCGCCATGAGATGTTCACAGCATTCAGGTACTTTCTTGCTCACTTGTTCTTATATTTGAAGCACTGAGACAGTGCTTAAATTTTCGTTGGGGGTGGGACTTATTGATAGTAAGGTAGTGTAAATATGTGTTTAGGAACCCCCTCGGCTTTTCTTTGCCAGAGTTCTTTTCCTGAGGGGTTTTATTTTTGTTGAAACTGGCATGTTTAGGATATTGCTTAGGTTGAGTAGAATAATTTTAACTTATTTGTTATTACTTGGTAACTAATGGCATGTATTGTGATTTGTTGGAAATTTTGGACCCCTCGAAAATTTGGAAAGCGCATACTTAGAACAGGATTGATCAACATAATTGATTCTTTATATGACATTATTATTATTGGGGCATTGTGTGTGATAAATGACTACTTATGAGGTCACAAGTGTAAAAATATTTGTCCTTATGCCAATGTGTGTGTGAGCTATTAGTTTGATTTTGTTTATGCATGTATAATCTAGAACTTGCCCAGTTGGTCTTGTATGAAATCCGAAAGTTAGTTTGGTTGTGAGATGATCTTAGGCTTTCTTTGTTGAAATAGTCACTTGCCTAAATAAGCCTGACCAAAAGTGTTAAATACCCTTAGTTTCCCTTTTGAGCCTTTTTGACCTTTTTCTTGGCTAGCCAATTATGAAACCTTACCCTTTGTGAAATTAATCCATCTTCGCACCCGTTCCCTCCTTGATGCTACCAGTTAGATGAGGCAAAATGCCTAAGTTGGGGGTGAATTAAATGTGGAGTACATGTTAAAAACATAAGTTGGGGTGGTGGAGTTTGCTAGTGAAGATTCGATGGGGTAGCTGCGTATATATATATATACATAAAAAAAAAAAAAATCAGAAAATTGTAACGCAAAAAGAATTGTAAGTTGGTTAGAAGTAAAACCACATCGAGGTCGAAAACTGAAAGAAATTAAAGGGGTGGAAAGAAAAGAGGCGAATTAAGGTGACAAGATGTTGTAGTGTTCAAGGAGGGTGAGTCACTAATATCCAAAAAGTATCCGACCCGTCCCTAAACCTACATTACAAGCCGAAACAAGTCCTAATGTGATCACAACCGAACGAGCCTAGGATGAAAACATAGAAAATAAGGGCAAGCCTATGGTATTTGCATGTGTAGATATGAATTTCTTTGTGAGTGTGAGTGTTTTTCTCTTCTCTTTCGTCTTCGTCCCATTCTTGTCGTATATATGTGTGTTGGGACAATCTTTGGTCTATGTGAGGGCATAAGGATGAGAATTGAACAAAATAAAGTGACCGCCTAAAGTAGCGTTTATGTGCACCATAATATGTTCGATAATGTAATGTCATTTATTGAAGCTTCATTGTTAGTCGTAAGGTTCTTGAGTTGTGCATAGTGCTTTAAAGTAGAAAGTTGGGGTGGTCGTTTAAAGGAAACATGCATGCCAGAAGTTCCAAGTCAAAACCGATGTAGACATTGTTATTCTATGATATCTAAGTGTTAGATTGAGTCGTTGTGTGGTATAGCCTGCTTGAGGACAAGCAAATACTTTAAGTTGGGGATACGGTCCGTAAACTTCATGGTCGTGTTTAAGGATAACAGAACCAGAAGGTCAAACTGAGAAGATGGTGGTTTACGAGCTAGGTTTACGGACCGTATTTCAGTTTACGGTCCGTATTCCATCACGTATTTAACCAGCTGAGCATCTGGCAGAAAGTGGAAGCAGAGGATGTTGAAATACGACCATGCAGTTTACGGACCGTAAACCAGTTTACGGTCCAGTTTACGGTCCGTATTTAAAAAGGGGAAGTTGCACAGCTGAGCAGCCAACTTGGGCGTAAACCATTTTTTACGGTCCGTAAAGTGATTTACGGACCGTATTTTATCATGATGGGACTAAAGTGTAAAATCTGTAACTTGTGTATTTCCCAAACCTTATAAATAGTCTTTTTAGGGTTTCTAATGACGGTATTGAGTATTTTTATGCTTCTTGACATAGAACATTACATACTCTCTAGCTTGTGAAGATTAAAACATCAATTCAAGTATTCTCAATCCTTTTTCATTTCAAAGTAAGCTATTATGAATTCTCCAATTTCTTATTTCTTGCTCTTTGTTATGAGTAGCTAAATTCCCTTACTAGGGTTGTGAACCTAATGATGGGTGTTTTGTAAATTGGGTATTGTGAATGATATACACATAATGGATTTTTAGGGTTTAGTTATTCTTCATTCTTCATTCATAATTAATGGTTGCAAACATTAGTTAAAGCCATAAACCCTAAATTTATTTGGAAAAATAATTAGGGTTGGTAAGAATAATTAACAAGAACTCAAAGCTTTAACCTTTGTTTAATAAATTCACTTAGGAATAAGATGAATTTACTTGGCATGATTAATCGTTCTTCATAGTTACTTTCTTATATTTGGAAAAATCATAGAAAGACATAATCTTTATTTATTGGGAAATAGAAGAGATTCACATAGTGATTAAGTGCATTCATAGAATGATCCATTAGAAGTATATCAAGATCAATACCCATGAGCATACACCCTATCTAACGGGGACACAACCTTAGTTTCTTTTACAATAAAATTCCACCAAAGAAATAGTTAGAAGTTAGTTATAGAAAAGACCAACTTTTACCAACATTATCGGATTAAGACATTAGATCCAGAACTTAGCATCTACGACTTTAGTAATCTTTTCACACCATATTCCTTGTGGGATTCGACCCCAACCTTGTTGGGTTACTATATTTGACAACGTCCGCATTACACCATTAAGAGGTGTAATTTGAGCGTATCACAAGGCTGACTTGATTGAGTTAGAAATGGTAGATTTCGATGTAATCATGGGTATGGATTGGATGGCTTCGTGTTATGCAAATGTTGATTGTCGCACAAAAGTGGTTCGATTCCAATCCATGTACATGTATACCTACCCCCTCACATCGAGGCACGGCAAACAATGCAGTGGAAGTCGCTTGAGAACATATCCTGGCCCGGGCTCAGTGTGGGAAACATTGGGGCATCCACGAGTGGAGTATTGAGAAACTAAATGCAATAAAAATAACACATATATTTCCAGAGACTCAGCGAGGCATATCGAATGACAAATCAAATCAATGAAATCGGACGGAGTCATAGTAAGTGAATTTCGGATGTCATAAGGAGTTACAGAGGCATGTTTCTTTCTGAGATCGTTTCCAAGGTCCAAAACAATTTATGAAATTTAACGGGATATTTAAAACAATCTTTAAACAATAGATAGAGGAGTAGTTAAAACGTTTTCTTTAAAAGCTGCTCGAAGACCAGTCCAAAATACAAAAAGGGTAAAATCGGAAATAGTGGGCCCACCTCGGAACAAATGAAGGGGTGGGCTCAAATTACTTATTTTTAGGCTTATGAGGTCACCTACAAAGATCTTAGGGCATTCCATAACTTTCTAGGCAATTTGGGGAAATTTGCATAATTTTCCAACAAAGGATACTTAAGGAGTTCAATCCTATTGAACAAAAATGCGACAATTTCAATCGTGGATTCCGATGGACAGAATATTCCCCGAAGCATAATTTCAATCCTAGTACATCTAGGACATGCCAAGAGAAGAATCGGGATAGCTTTACATACCTTTTTCGCCTTTTACGTTTGCCAAAACTCAAATCCCGTTTCGACCAAAACCTACAAATGGTCATGGTTACCAAATATTATTTATAAAGCCTAAAACTTCAATCTTAACCAATACTTGCCTACAAAAATTTGGGACGTTGAAGAATGTTCATGCCTCCGAAACCGAATCCGTGGAGTTGGCATCCTATAGACTCCGGGATATGGCGGTGTTATGGTACAACAATTGGGTGTTATCAAGAGGGGAGAATGCGCCTCTTCCGGTTTGGAAAGAGTTCGTAGATGCTTTCATTTGCCACTATTTGCCACCCGAGGTCCGCCGAGCTAGAGCGGATATATTTCTGAATTTGAGACAGGGAACCATGAGTGCCCGGGAATATAGCATGCAATTCAACTCTTTGGCTAGATATGCTCCGACTATGGTGCCGACATGGGAGATCGGGTACATAGATTTGTGAGTGGTTTGGGACCGCATTTATTTAGAGATTGTCTGACGGCTTCCTTGCAAGACGGGATGGACATTTCCCGGATACAGGCCCATGCCCAGAATTTAGAGGGGCGACAACAACAAAAAACGGGCGATCGCAACAGTGATAGGAGGCAAAACAAAAGGGTTAGATCTAAGGGCACAGGTGGTGATTATAGAAGGGGATCGAGGCAGGCTAATTCCCGACATTCAGGCCAGTCAGCGACAAGTGCACCTCCCTGGTTCGCGGACAGGGGATTTGATCGCTCTTTTCCGTCGGGACAGGGTCAGAGCTCTGGGTTCTCAGTTTGGGGGTGATTACAGTTAGAGACGACCGCCAGTTCCACGATGTAGTCAGTGCCGCAAATTACATTCAGGGCCGTGTCGTCAGGACACTGATGGTTGTTATGTTTGTGGGCAGACTGGACATTTGATGCGAGATTGTCCCTCACGATATGGTAGAGGTGGGGTTCAGCCCACAGGCTCAGCAGCGGGTTCCTCATCAGCACGCCCCGCAGGGCAGACTTCTCAGATGACAACATGCCGAGGCAGAGGCCGAGGGGCAGCATCTACTTCGTGTGCCACTCAGCCCCGTGTATATGCTTTAGCGGGAAGACTCAAAATTATCGTATACAAATCTTATCTATGACAAGCTTTGGCTCTTCTCCTTATGGACTCTTCACTCTATCTGTCGGTACCTCGAGTCCTCTCCAGATGTAGTCACAGGTATATTGTGTATATTCTCCCGTGATGTGTATGCGTTGATAGATCCGGGTTCTACATTTTCTTATATTACTCCATACGTTGCTGGTTATATCGGGGTAAAACCCGAGTCAATTAAACCCTTTGAGGTACTCACTCCAGTTGGTGATCCTGTGATAGCAAGACAAGTGTACAAAAATTGTGTTATTGTGATATGCGATTGACAGACCAAGGCTGACTTGATTGAGTTAGAAATGGTAGATTTCGATGTAATCATGGGTATGGATTGGATGGCTTCGTGTTATGCAAATGTTGATTGTCGCACAAAAGTGGTTCGATTCTAATTTCCGGGAGAGCCCGTGCTTGAATGGCAGGGTAATACAGCATCTCCGAAAGGTTGGTTTATTTCCTACCTCAAGGCAAGGAAGATGATAGCCAAGGGCTATATTTACCACTTAGTTCGGGTTCATGATACCGAGGCAAAGCCACCAGTTTTCCAGTCAGTTCCGGTGGTGAATGAGTTTCCAGACGTATTTCCAGATGAACTTCCAGGTCTTCCACCAGAAAGGGAAATTGATTTCGCTATTGGTGTATTGCCGGACACCAAGCCTATTTCTATTCCTCCTTATCGGATGGCTCCGGCAGAATTAAAAGAGCTAAAGGCGCAGCTGAAAGACTTGCTCGAGAAGGGATTCATTAGACCCAGTTCATCACCGTGGGGAGCACCAGTCTTGTTTGTGAGAAAGAAAGACGGATCTCTACGAATGTGTATCGACTACAGGCAATTGAACAAAGTGACGATAAATAACATATATCCTCTTCCAAGGATTGATGACCTATTCGATCAATTGCAAGGGGCCAAGTGGTTTTCAAAAATAGATTTGAGGTCGGGCTACCATCAAGTGATTGTTAGGGAAGCGGATATTCCTAAAACGACCTTCAGAACGAGATACGGACACTATGAATTCCGAGTGATGTCATTCGGGTTGACTAATGCTCTGGCTGTATTTATGAATTTGATGAACAACGTATTCAGACCTCTTTTGGATCTATTTGTGATTGCATTTATTGATGATATTCTGGTATATTCTCGCATGGAATCAAAACATGCAAATCATTTGAGGATCGTTCTCGGTATTCTTCGAACCAGGGAGCTATATGCAAAATTTTCGAAATGCGAGTTTTGGCTGAATTCTGTGACATTTTTGGGCCATGTTATTTCCAATGACGGTATTCGAGTCGACACTCAGAAAATTGAAGCAGTAAAGACTTGGCCAAGGCTTACGACACCTACAGAAGTTCGTAGTTTTCTGGGTTTAGCAGGCTACTATAGAAGGTTTGTAGAGGGCTTTTCATCCATTTCAGCCCCATTGATGAAGTTAACCCAGAAGTCGGCTAAATTCTAATGGAATGACGCTTGTGAACGTAGTTTCCAAGAGTTGAAAAACAGGTTGACCTCAGCTCCAGTTTTAACACTTCCAGAAGGGCCAGATGGCTACGTTGTGTATTGTGATGCTTCCGGTGTGAGATTAGGATGTGTGTTGATGCAACATGGTAAAGTTATTGCATATGCTTCGAGACAATTGCGGAAACATGAAAAGAACTATCCGACGCATGATCTTGAATTGGCTGCGGTTATTCATGCCCTGAAAATGTGGAAGCATTATTTGTATGGTGTGCATGTTTATATTTATACAGATCACAAGAGCCTCCAGTACATTTTCAAGCAAAGGGAGTTGAATCTGCGGTAGAGGCGGTGGTTAGAATTATTAAAAGATTATGATCTTAACATTTTATACCACCCTGGGAAGGCGAATGTAGTAGCCGATGCACTTAGCCGCCGATCAATGGGCAGTTTATGTGAAATCCCTCCGAAAAGGAGAGAGATAGTTCAAGAACTTCATCGATTCGCTAATCTTGGAGTGCGTGTAATTGATTCAGGTGATGCAGGTATTAGTATCAAAGATTCCGCAATTTCGTCCTTGGATCTGGAAGTGAAGGAACGGCAGTATGAAGACCCACAGTTATGTCATTATGGAGACGCATCGCATGGAAAGGAAAAGTCTCTGTTGGAAGTTTCTAGTGATGGAATTCTTAGATATCGAGGCAGGTTGTGTGTGCTGAATGTGGCGGAATTTCGCCGACGAATTCTAGAAGAAGCACATTGCTCTCGATATTCTATTAACCCGGGTTCAACCAAAATGTATCATGATCTCAAGATGAAGTATTGGTGGGATGGTATGAAGAGAGACATAGCAGAATTTGTAGCACAATGTCCAAGTTTCCAACAAGTAAAAGCGGAACATCAAAAGCCAGGAGGCTTATTGCAAGCGATAGAAATACCCACTTGGAAATGGGAAGTGATTAACATGGATTTCATTGTGGGATTACCTTGTTCCCGTGGTAAATATGATTCTATATGGGTGATCGTGGATAGATTGACAAAAGCAGCCCATTTTCTTCCAGTTAGAACCACGTACTCTGCAGAAGACTATGCAAGGCTGTATCTCAAGGAAATTGTGAGACTCCATGGTATTCCATTGTCCATTATCACGGATAGGGGAGCACAGTTTACAGCTAAGTTCTGGAAGTCTTTTCAAGAGGGTTTGGGCACGTAAGTGAAGTTTAGCACGGCATTTCATCCACAAATTGACTGGAAGGCCGAGCGTACCATTCAAAGCTTAGAAGATATGCTACGGGCGTGTGTGTTGGATTTCGGTGGTAGTTGGGATAATTTTCCATTAATTGAGTTTGCATATAACAACAGCTACCATTCTAGTATACAAATGGCTCCGTAAGAAGCGTTATATGGAAGGAAATGTAGATCTCCAATCAGATGGTTTGAAATAGGAGAAGCACAATTAGTGGGCCCTGAATTGATTCAACAAGCAGTAGAAAAGGTCAAGGTGATTCGAGATCGGTTGTTGACGGCCCAAAGTCGCCAAAAGTCCTATGCGGACAACCGCCGACGAGACTTGGAGTTCCAAGTTAATGATTGGGTATTTTTGAAAGTGTCACCAATGAAAGGGGTGATGAGATTTGGTAAGAAAGGGAAACTAAGTCCTAGGTACATCGGACCCTACAAAATCATTCGCAAGGTGGGACAGGTAGCATATGAATTGGAATTGCCTTCGGAGCTTGAATCAGTCCATCCAGTCTTTCATGTTTCGATGCTCCACAAGTGTGTTGGAGATCCCACAAGGATTTTCCCGATAGGCGATGTCCAGATAACAGAAAGGCTAACTTATGAAGAGGTGCCTATTGCCATCTTGGATAGGCAAGTGCGCAAGCTTCAAAATCAAGAGATAGCTTCAGTCAAGGTCCTATGGCAAAACAACAATCGGGAAGAAATGACTTGGGAGGCAGAAGAGAAGATGAGGTCCAAGTATCCGCACTTATTCCAACCCCCAGGAGAGATACAAAATGAAACGCCAACAATATAAGGTATGTATGCTTTATCTTTATATTTTTGGTCGTGTGTGGCCATTGATATGTTTCTATTGTGATGTAGCCCCGTGAGGCAATGATATTATGGGTTGTTGTGACAGGTTGGTAATGCCAAGTTACAGGGGAAACGCGGGCGAAATTTTCGTAGAATTCTGAGGGTTCAACATTCGGGGACGAATGTTCCAAAAGGGGGGAAGAGTGTTACACCTCGAAAATTTTCCCGTGAACGTGCAGTGAAAAGTTGCAGAATTTTCACTTCGGCCCAGTGGTCGTAAAGTGGAAGACGGCCCGTAAAGTAGTTTACGGACCGTAAACTGCTGTCGTCCTCCAACCTTCCAAGATTTCAACTTTCTGTCAAATGTTGAAATAGTAAAATACGACTCAGTTTACATACCGTAATTTGAAACACGGCCCATAAACTGTGACCGTAAACCACCATGATCCCAGCAGACCATTCTGTTTCTGATATGCTTAAATACGGCCATGAAGGACGGACCGTAAACCACTATACGGCCCGTAAACTGGGTTTACGTCCACTGTACACCCCGAATGTTGTTCACAAAAATTAGATTTTTAAGTTAAGTATAAGGGACCCCAAGCTCGTTTTATTTCATTTATCATCTTTCCAATTCAAGAACTCTCTAGAACACTTCAAAGCACTTCATCCACAATAATTCAAGAGAATCAAAGGAATACCAAGATCAACAACACATAATCCATGAATCAAAGTGTGTGAAACTCAAGAAAAGTTCATCTTCCTCAAGAAACCAAAGGAGGTGAGCTAGGGCTTTGGTGCTAAGAAGAGAAACTCCACTCAAGACTTGTTCGACCATCATCCAAGGAAAGTTTCATGACCATTTTATGTTGTTTAAGGTATTGGAAGGTTAAGTTACCCGAATTGTAGAAGAACATAGCAAATGGGTCTTTCAAGAGTGAATAGTGTCATGAGTGAGTGGTAGTTGAATTGAATCATGAATGTTAGTGTGTTGTGAGTATGAATATGTTATAAATGACATGTAGACCATGAGATAAGTGTGATACATGGGAAAATACGATAGCGAACCCAAAACCATAAATGTGGAGAAAAATGAAGAGTAATGGTGAATCATGGCCATTGTATATGAATGATAATTGTGATTTGCTATATTATGATTGTTATTGTGGGTGATTGGGAGTTGATATGGAATACGGGAAAAGTAGTATAAACAAAGGAAGTGCTGCCCAATTTTCTCTAGGAATAGTAGTGCGTTCTTATAGTTGGTTAACTAACGATCGTACGAATCCTCTTTGAAGGTAGAGGCGTGACATTGAAGGAGAATAAGTAAACGCTAAATTTATTAAACGGCAAAGGTATGTGAGGCTTAACTCTTCTTTCAAAAGGCATGAATCCTTCAAGCTTTCCACAAATCCTTCTATAAGATGAAGCTTAAGTGTCCTTCCATATATTAAATCCCCAATGAGCATGATAGTGATGACAATGAGCTAGAGTCTAGAGACTCAAGAAATTGTGGCATGATGTTCCTACAATGCTAATGATGCTATTATTGTTAACACTCGCCTTACGTTTTCTTCCCTTCAAGGCGAGGCATGATACTAATTAATGTCCATAATACAATCGGGGGGTCACGACCTTACGTCACCCCGACATAGTATGGTTGTCTTAAAGCTTAATGAATGCTCTTAATGCTATTGTATGTTATGACAATCAGATGATAAGTAATGCTAACTTGTAACACTATGGGATACATGGAACACTAAGAAATGATAACATGATGCTATGGCTTGAGATGTATAATAATGATGTGTTATGATTGCTGTTATGGTGATAAGATTTCCATCGCGCCTATATGACCAGGCATGTCACCGCTAATGCGGGCTGCAATGTTTACACCGAGCCGAGAGGGCCGGGCATGATCACCACTAGTGGGCGGCATATTAGGGTTACCCGGACGCGGGTAACGATAAATATTATGATGTGATGAGGCATATGATGACGTACGTGATGATGTATGGGATGTGATAACATGGGTACTATGATTGTGTAAAATGTGAAATATGATAATAATACGATTTCCTATGACATGTGTGCAGGTTATATCTTTGTCCCATGACTCATGATCTTTCTATTCTGTTTGTTTATTTCATTCCTGCCTTACATACTCAATACAATATTCGTACTGACGTCCTTTTTCTTTGGACACTGTGTTCATGCCCACAGGTAGACAGGGAGGAGATCTTGCTCCGAATTCTTATTGGCTGCTAGCTGACTGAAAGCCCTCCATTGTCCCGGAGGTGCCTATGATGATTCTTTTGTGTACAGTTGTAGATGTCATCTCTTAGAGGCTCATAGATACTTGACGTGGGTCGTGTGGTTTCATGGCATGGTCATTATGTATATATATTATTTTTCTAGCCTAAGGGCTCGTATGTATAAAAGCATTTCGTTTCTAAATGAAAATGGATTTTATTATAAATTAAGCATGAATTGGATAAATGATTGCTAAATAAGCTTAATAAGTGATGGCACGAGCGGTGCTCGGTGGTTAGCCCCGGGTACCCGTCACGGCCCCTAACCGGGTCGTGACACTATGTTAGATCAGTTTATGCCAGATTAGGGCTCCAGGGTAGGGCCATGGCAAGATTCACGTGCATTAGGATCTTAGGATTAGAGTGACTTATGATGGAAGGTATATTATTTGATAAAATATTTGTATATACATGATTGTGATCTTTAAATGTCATATGTTACATTATAAAGATAGCTTTTAAAGCATTATATATTTGGCCTAAAAGAGGGAAAAGGGTAAAGCTAGAAAGAGAAACTTTGGTGGGATTCTCGATCGGATAATAGTAAAAGATCGCGTTTATGTTTGGATTGGTTAGCAACCTTAGAGATACTTGATTGATAAGGTAACGGTGTGACTAGATGGAGGTTATATTTGAGGTATAGGAGGGATGTGTATATGTTTAGTATGATACTTAAGTTTCATTTATACGAATAGTCTACAAGCAAAAAGGTAAACACCAATGATGGAATAGGAAAAGAGTGTGAATTATAAAGATTGTGGTGCTTAATGTCCATGACTATACGATATGACATTGCAAGATTCGTACAAAGGTAGTTATATTGTTTTGATCATCAATGGGATCATAAATAGTTAGATAAGGCGGAAGGACGGCGTATGTTACTCAAAAAGTTATATATTGATGGAAGCTTTCTTACACATAGTTTAATATCGGCAAAGATGTCATGAAGTTATATGAGTATATGAATATTAGGATCATAAATTGTCAAAGAGGAACGTATAACGTGAAAGGTAAGACTAAGATGCAGAAAATATCCTCTAGAAATTTTTATGAATTTAGGATCATCAATTAAGTAACGCAAGATTGAGTAGTTAATGGAGAAAGCAAAAGGTGCTTGGCAAAGACTATTTAAAATAATATAAGGGGTGAAAAGTCATGAACCATAGAAGTGGAATCTGAGAAGGAAAGGAGGTAAATGAGTTCGAGACTACAAGCAATGTAAGTTACGTTCTTCATTATTGATGAACTAATAATCTGAAGGAGACCTACCATAAGGTCACATAATTATGTAACGCAGAGAAGTCATCTCAGGATGGAATTTATTAGGAGGGAATCTTGCTACTATTACAGTGATGAATGAGTTAATGTGTAGAAGGAAGAAAATTATTAATGGAAAGAGGATCGAGAGAGATTCATAAAAGGTCTCTTTGACGAAAAGTTAAGCCTATGTGTATGCCGTAAGGATATATCATCCTCTATGTACATGTACATCTCGATAAATTGTCTCAGATGATGAAAGCTTACCCTTAGATCAATCATGAGCAGCCAAGAACATGGACCTATGGGAAAAATAAAGACCATTAATTTTTTTTAACATAAGTATTGGGCCACGTTCCTAAGGGGAGAAGATAAGATGATAAAGTACTGATATGACCCAACTAGGCACACTTCACTTGCAGGTTCACATTGATGACCAAGGCATGGGACTCCAATCCATTCAAGCTAGGAGGATGACCAAAGGAGCATTGGAGACCCATGGAGAGACATACAAGGCCCATAAGAAGGCCTATGAAGTAAGGAAAGTAGCTTGGAGAGAAATGAAAGAAGAAGCTACAAGAAAGAAGGCCAACATTCGAAGTGGCTAGAGTCGCAAAGGGACAGAAACACAAATGTGGCTAGGCGTGCAAAGAAGGGCCATAGATTCCAAAAGGGTCACAATTGCAAGCTTGAGGATTAGATGATGGCTATATGTGCAAGAGGAGCCTTTTTTGGATTTCAAGCCAACATCCAACTAGCCAAACAAGGCCCTTGCCTCATTAATGGCATTCTTGTAATAACTAGCCTAGCTCTTAAGTCTCTTAGTATAAATACTAGACTTAGGTTATTTTCATCTCTAGATTACGTTGAATGAAGAAACTCTTATGAGAGATTGTAGTTGATAGCTTTAGATTACTATAGATTGTTTGGTTGGTTAACCAAGTGTTGCTTCCTAGTTGTGAAGTGAATTGCTTAATTCCATCGAATTCAATGTTGCTCATTTCTGGATTCATTTGAGTCGTTTGTTGATTCGAATTACTTAGGTTCTAGGGTTTATAAATCCGATTGGAAGGGTTAGGGTTTAATATACCCTTTCTTTCTCTTGGGTCAAGTATCTATCCTCTATTCTCCTTAATCCCCAATTCTTCATCTATCTTTATTTTCCTTCATTTTGATTTTCTTGTTCTTTTATTATTCTTAGAGTTTCCTTAGGTTGAATCTTATCATTTGGTATCAGAGCATAGGCTAAGAGATTGTTCCTACAATTTCTAATCCTAGGCTCAAATTCGAAAGTCCCAAAATAAAATCAAAAAATCAAAAATCATTTTTGTTGTTTAATTTGAGTGTTTTTGAAGATAGATTTGAGTTTGTTGTGGTGGAAAACATCTAGAAACGAAAATTGAAACCATTTGGGTAAGAATTGAAGTTTTCACCATTAGAGGTTCATCAAATCTTGAAGAACTCAAGTGGGTTTAGTTGATTTTGGTGAAATTGAGCTTTGATTCGTATTGGGCTTTGTTGTCTAAGTGATAAGGAGCTTAGATCTGAAAATTGCGACGAAAACGAGTTGATTTGGACCACATTGGAATTTTGAGTGTTCTTCATTGTTCATCTTTGTTCTTGGTGAAGAAGAGGATAAAAAGGATAGTTAGATCCAAGTAATCCAAGTCAAAAGTTGAAAAGTTGTTTTTCTAGCCAAAAAGGGTAAATACAAGGTTGAGTGGGTCCCAAGAAGTCAGCAAATTCAGAAAATCTAGCACAATTCCCGAACCAAACGAGGTACAGTCGAATTTCATTAAAGTTGTTGTCATCAAGTTATATGGACCGTACAATTATATACGGCTGGTGAAACTTGGTCGTGGTATAGGAGCTGGTTTGCAGAGTTTCTGTTGCATTTGATTAGTCGAATACGACCGTATTATACGGATCATACAATTTTGTACGACCTGTGATACTTGATCGTGGTACAGGAGCTTGTTTGGAGAGTTTCTGTTACATTTGACCTGTCGATTACGACCGTATTATACGGATCGTACAATTTTATACGACCTGTGAAACTAGGTCGTGGAATAGGAGCTGGTTTGGACAGTTTCTGTTACAATTTGGTCTTCAAGTACGGACGTATTATATGGACAGTACAATTTTATACGGCTCGTGAAACCTAGTCGTGAAATAGGAGCTGACTTGGAGACATTCTGTTCATTTCATCCTTCGAATACGTACGTATTATACGGACCGTATAGTATTATACGACCCGTGTAAGTTGGTCGTGAAAGGTGATATAACACTATCTTCCGCAACAATTCTAAGGTGCTCGTTTCTTGATTCAATGTCGATTTCTATCACTTCTAATTCAAGGATAAGCAACGTGTGAATTTGATTAGGCGAGCGATTCATCAACAACATCGAAAGAGCACGGAGTGTGGTAAGGTTGAGAGTTCAATACGAGTGAAGTGAGGCTTTTATTGCTAATCTTTTTTGCTAGTTTTGCAGGTCATCATGTCTAACTAAGGCAATAGGACGCAAGAGGTGGTAGATGTGTCATCTATAGCAAGTTCATTGGCTATGATTGTGAATCAAATCTCGGGCATGAAAGCGGGAATGGAAGAGATGAGAGGAGAGATGAATGGTGTGAATGGGAAGTTGAAGGTTATAGATGAACGGATGGTGAGTATTAAGAAAGTTCAAATGGAGGGTTCGAGTAGAATGGGCATTCCCCGTTCTCGGAATGAGGGTGATGGGGATAAAACACAAGACACTACACCAACCATTACACCGGGACAAATCCATGCCTTGTGCAATCCCAACACCACAACCACCTCCACCCAAAGAGCTCTACCACCCCAAACAACCAACCTTCCATCCCAAAACTCCACATTCCAAAACATCAATCGAAAAACCTATCCCCAAGTTTACCAATACACCCCGAATGAGGCAATCCCTCAAGTAACCTTACAACAAACACCCTGAGCTCCACCTCAAGTCCAAACACAACTGTAACTCACATTTTCTGTATCTCGAAAGGCAACATAAGACCAAGGTACTATAAGCCATAGGGGCACAACCCCAAAAGATAACATACTTACGTCTTCAGACTAATCTCGAGTGCATCTGCCGGTAAGGCTATTCATAATAATGATACAACATAGTACAAGTCGCGATAATTATAAGATATCTAGCTGTGCATATCTGTCTACCAGCCTCTATAGGAGTACATGGCATAAATTGGCCGGACCAGGGCCCCGCCATACCCATGCAAATGCTGATGCAGTCATGCTGACTCATATGGTAACTCCGAAGCAAGTGGAGCGCCATGACTCTGCCTGTTGTGCTGGTATCCTTACTGAAAGATCCGTCAAGCTGTATCTCAAGACCTGCGGGCATGAAACGCAGCGCCCCCAACAAAGGGATGTCAGTACGACCAATGTACTGAGTATGTAAGGCGGAAAGTGCAACAAAATAGCCATACACTAAAGATGAGAAGAATATGAATCATCCTGGCATTTCTGAACTACCGATGGAAATATAGCATATGTATACATACCTCTTCATCTTCTTGCAATCTTTACTAGGTCTGTATACCCTACTATGGCCCTAGTTAACTTATCATCAAACATTATCCGAGCATATGTTGCGGCGTGCAACCCGATCAGCGGTAAATATATACCCAACCGGCCGTAGCACTGTGGTAACTGCCCGACTGGCTGCAGTCCAGTGGTAAATATATACATCTGCCCAACTGATCGTAGACCAGTGGTAATTATAATCAACATCATAACTAAACTTCTACAAGTAATCTCTTTTCACTTCCCGTGGTCATCACTTAACCCGTAGGGTCTACATAATCACATAAGACTTATAAGCACAACTCAGACCCTTAGTGTTATACCTCGTATTTTTGTACGTTGGATTATTCATCGACGTAAGTTCAAGGACAAGGTTATTTTTGAGATATGAGACAAGGACTTTTTAAACCCGATTTTAATAAAGTGAACGATTTGTTGTATATTTCAATTAGTGTAGAAATATTAGTGGAAATTAGGAATTAACTAACCATGATTAGATTATCAAGTGGTGATTAACGGTTAATTAAACTAATTAATGTGTCAAATGGACCCCACTACAACATGGCCAAATCTAATTGGTCCATCCTATAGTGGGGCACGTGTAAAATTTATGGGCCGCATATATAAGACATAAGATGACTCATTATTCACAACATCATCTTCATAATTTATTGAAACCATTTGCTTAGCACAGCCATGGCAGCTCACGGCCATGACAATTCTTCATCATCTTGATAGCAAAAAATATAGTTTAAATTAAATTCCAAGGTGCTTTACATGTTCAA
The DNA here is from genome assembly GCF_019175385.1 of Lycium barbarum. Classification (NCBI taxonomy): domain Eukaryota; kingdom Viridiplantae; phylum Streptophyta; class Magnoliopsida; order Solanales; family Solanaceae; genus Lycium; species Lycium barbarum. The sequence goes on from NC_083340.1 coordinate 51,466,690, forward strand.
GGAGGTAGCAACATAAGAATTTAAATTGAAGAAGAAGAAGTGGTGCAATTGGTGCAAGTTATTGTAGGACCTGTCCTGATCAATTTAAGGTAAGATTTCTTCTTCTTGAAATGTAATTGGAGTTAATAATGTTGTAATGGAGAGATTAAATTGTGTTAGACGAAATTGGAAGTAAGAAAATTACATGATTATTGTTGGCGTGTAAGTGGGCAGAATTGGAGTTGTTCTAATCGGATTGGGTTTGATTGTTGTTATTGTTATTGTTATTATTTTTATGGATTATGTGTTAAAAATGAAGGAATCTTGATAATTTAAGTTGTAGTTGTTTTTATAAGATTGTTGAGACATGAATTGGATTAGATGTTCATGAAGTTGTGGGATGTTCTTGTTGATTTGAAAGATTAAAAGTGTGGTTATAAGTATGCTTATGTGTTGTTGTTCTTGTTGTTGTCGTGTTTTTGTTGATATGGCTCCTAAATTTGGAAGAAAGAAGTGTATAGGGTATCGCATACGAAGCGTATGTTGGTCTGTTTGGTGTATAATCTTAGATGTTAATGATTTGGATTGAAAAAGGGTTAAGAGAGGTTATTGGGTTGTTTGAGTTGTTTATGGGCTGGATTTTAAGGATTTGATATGATTATTTCTATTATCGTTGTTGTTGGTATTGTTGGGATCACCGGAGATTAGTTGGAAGTTTGGGTTAGGCGAGTTATATAAAGGAAATGCTACCCGATTTCCGTTAAGTTCTTAACTAATTAAAATACTAATCAAGGAGTATAAATGTCACGACCCAGCTAGGGGCCGCGACGGGTACCCGAGGCTAACCGCCGAGCACCACTCACTCTATTACCCTCCTTACCCGATTAATGCCTTATCATCACATTTATGCTTAAAACATGGAAAACGATCATAACTTATATGGAAACATAAACACTTGTGGGAAACATAAACACTTGTGTATATTGAAAGGTTTGGTACACCAAAAAAATGAGTGCACGTATACATGAAAGATGTGCGACCGTGCTACTCACACTACGCATCTATGAGCCTCTACTGTCATACTATACAATGGACGGAACAAGACTCCGTCATGCCCAAAATATATATATATGCATATGTACCAAAAGAGAAATCACAAGCACCTCCGAACAATGGAGTGCTCTTGACAGCTGGCAGCTCCTAAGTAGCTGGATCAAGCTCGCCTCCCTGTCTACCTGTGGGTATGAACACAACGTCCAACGAAGGGACGTCAGTACGAATATTGTACTGAGTATGGGAGGCATGAACAGTGAAGAAAGGCATCAATAATATAATGAGAGCATCAATATGAAGCATATGGATCTGACCGATAATCATAAATGGAAATAATGCATGCTGTCTTACTCATACTTATCATCGTAACATGTATGCATCATATGCAAGCTGCCCGCCCATGTCGGGACGGTGTGATAATCAATAATATAAGCCCATGTCCAGGCCTCCCGCGTCCGGGGTACCATCTCGTGCCGCCCACTAGTGGTGTCTGCCCACGCCCGAAGGTTGTGGTGTATCCGTATCGCCGCACGCCGAAGCGGTGTCTGCCCGGCCAACTAGGCCCGGTATGCAATGCTCATGCCATGCTTATCATAAAATAATCATAATAATGTACTTATTGTAAAATACTTATCTTATCATAACACATGCGTAAGGTTTGGGAACAACTTTACTCTATCGGGGTGACGTAAGGTGGTAACCCCCCGATGACTTTATGGAGCAATTACGGACATTCTACCTCACCTTGAAAGGACTAGTACATAAGGTGAGTGTAGGCAAGGACTAACATCATCATATCGTATAACTTATCTCATATAGACAGTTAACTTTTTGGAATGTAGGAGCTCATGGAAAGATGGTAATTCGGACTATAAGATTCATGCCATTGGAAAGAAAGGACTAGCCTCACATACCTTGTCATTTAGCTAAGTTGTTGTCCACTTATTCTCCTCGTTACCACGTCGTCACCTTCATGAGAGAATTCGTATTACATTAGTCAATTAACTACAAGAACGAATTGCTAGTTCTAGGAAAATTTGGGCAGTACTTCCTTCGTTTATACTACTTTTCCCATGTTCTATATCTACCCCCAACATTCACAATGCTATTCGCAATATCTCAATCAAAATCATCATTTATATCGTATTTGTACTCGCAACACTTCAACATTCATGATTCAATTCCACTATCATCCATTTATGTCACTATTCACTCAATAATGACCCATTCCTATGTTCTTATACATTTTAAGTATCTAAGACTTCCAATACCTTGAATCACGTGGTATAGTCATGAAACATACCTTAAATGATGATTGAATAGGCCTTGAGTTGAAATACTTCACTTAGCCAAAACCCTAGTTCCATCCTTTTAAGGATTTCTTGACTTAGATAATCCTTTGATGCGTTCTTACACTTGTTTTCATGAACTTAGTGGTGTTGATCTTGATGTTCCCTTTGATTCTCTTGAATTCTTATGGAGGAAATATTTGAAGAGTTCTAGAGCATTCTTGAGTTGTATGGATGAATAATGAAATGTAATGAAGCCTAAGTCCCTTTTAATAATCACAAAACTGATCTTTAATGAAAAATTGTCGGGATGAACAGTGGTCGTAAACCACAGTTTACGGACCGTATTGTGGTTTACTGTCCGTCCTCCGCGATCGTCTTTAAGCATTTCAAAAACAGAAAGTTTGGCTGAGGGACATGGCAGTTTACGACCGAGGTTTACGGTCTGTAAACCAGTTTACGGGCCGTCCTCCAAGTCGTTTTTAGCCATTTCAACACTTTGACAGAACTTGAAATTTTTGGACAGCTGGAGGACGATTGCACTATACGGTCCGTAAATCACTTTACGGGCCGTATAGTGCCCTTTACGACCACTGTGCTGAAAAATTTTCCGCCACCTTCTTATTTCCAAAAATTCACAATTAGCCATTCCCGACTTAATAAAACATCATCCACTCAAGCCCTTCATTGTTCTACTCATCACACAAGTACAGAAAAATTTCCGAGGTGTAACATTCTTCCCCCCTTTTGGAACATTCGTCCTCGAATGTTCGACACTCGGGAATTTTAGAAAAAATTTGCCAGAGTTTCCTTTGTAATTTGACTCTACCAACCTGTCACAGCAACCCACAATATCATGGCCTTACAAGGCCACATCACACTATCAACACATCCATGGCCACACACGACTTAAAGCATAATACTAAGGTGTACATACCTTACATCGTCGACGCTTCACCTTGAATCTCCTCCGGGGACTGGAAAAAATGCGGGTACATGGATTTCATCTTCTCCACCGCTTCCCAAGTCATTTCTTCTCCATTGCTGTTTCGCCATAGGATTTTCACTAAAGCTACTTCTTTGTTCCGGAGATCATAGTAACCCAAAAACATATACAGAACCCACACAAGTATGTCTACAGACCTCTACAGAACATAACAGAATCATAAGACGGGACAGGGCCCCGTCGTACCCCTGAACAGTGTACATATATATACAATAGCAGAAGACTGTACCAAAATATAGGCTCCAGATAAAGGAGCGCTACAAAATAGCAGAGTAAAGTCCTAAGCGGGCGGATCAGCAAACCTGTCGTCTGTACTTGCGCGGCATGATGTACTGAATATGTAAAGCCTGGAGTACAGAAACCAAATCATAACCGTAAACAGAACGAAAAGAAAACGAATGCAAAATCCAGAATATCAAATGCCTATTTTCAAAACGTAAGGAGTGTGTACAGAACATATGCCATATCATATCCGGCCCCCGCCAAGGGACTCGGCAGACAAAACGTGGTCACCCTCCCGACATCGGTGCCACAACACATAAGGATCAGAATAGGTGATAACCCCATAGCATAGCTTATCATATCAGATGGCCATATCAGATCATATCATATCATATCAGAATAGTGTACGTGGCACATCATACTCCACAACCCATGTACATGTATACCTGCCCCCTCACATCGAGGCACGGCGAACAATGCAGTGGAAGTCGCTTGAGAACATATCCTGGCCCGGGCTCAGTGTGGGAAACATTGGGGCATCCACGAGTGGAGTAGTGAGAAACCAAATGCAATAAAAATAACACATATATTTCCAGAGACTCAGCGAGGCATATCGAATGACAAATCAAATCAATGAAATCGGACGAAGTCATAGTAAGTGAATTTCGGATGTCATAAGGACTTACGGAGGCATGTTTCTTTCTGAGATCGTTTCCAAGGTCCAAAACAATTTATAAAATTTAACGGGATATTTAAAACAATCTTTAAACAATAGATAGAGGAGTAGTTAAAACGTTTTCTTTAAAAGCCGCTCGAAGACCAGTCCAAAATACAAAAAGGGTAAAATCGGAAATAGTGGGCCCACCTCGGAACAAATGAAGCGGTGGGCTCAAATTACGTATTTTTAGGCTTATGAGGTCACCTACAAAGATCCTAGGGCATTCCATAACTTTCTAGGAAATTTGGGGAAATTTGCATAATTTTCCAACAAAGGATACTTAAGGAGTTCAATCCTATTGAACAAAAATGCGACAATTTCAATCGCGGATTCCGATGGACAGAATATTCCCCGAAGCGTAATTTCAATCCTAGTACATCTAGGACATGCGAAGAGAAGAATCGGGATAGCTTTACATACCTTTTTCGCCTTTTACGTTTGCCAAAACTCAAATCCCGTTTCGACCAAAACCTAAATATGGTCATGTTTACCAAATATTATTTATAAAGCTTAAAATTTCAATCTTAACCAATACTTGCCTACAAAAATTTGGGCAGCATCTCCCCTATACATACAACATCCCCGAGATTTAAACTCGGCCAAAATAACAACAACCATACCAACAATAATACCCACATCAATAATCGACTAGAAACGCATTCTAGCATAAATAGTCTTATTTTCCAAATAATGCAACAACTCCCAATCCAACTTTGCACTTATAAATCAATATCAATATTTTCATGTTTACATACTAATTTAGGATCACTCAAACATAAACCAAGAACATTCCAAGCCATATATCCGATATTCAACAATTCCATCAATTTGCATACTTCACCCAAAATTCCTACATGTCCAAAACAATCATCTCAACACATTTTCTACTTACTAATTCATCTCAACAACAATCTACACTTTAACAACTTCATTATCTTAATATCATAAAATCACATTAATGTGTCATAATTCTCTACATTCCATTTTCATGTCAACTTCACTCATATAATCTTCCTTTGCATTGTGAAGATCACAATAACACAACTAACATGTTAAACAAAATAAATTCAACATTATCTCAACAACATATACCACACGGCCAACATGGCTTCTTTCCAATTTCATCCAATTTTCATTCAACTTCCATTTCCAATACAAATTCCACAATAACCACAACTAGTATACAACTTAAAATTCAACTCATATTATCCATACAACAATATACATATACGGCCACTTACACACATGCACTCCCACTTTGCAAACTTCCATCTTTTCATAAATTCTACTCATTTCCATATACTACCACACAAACAAACCTTCATAACATAATAACAAGGGATTAATTCTTACCTTTTTCTCCTTGATTCTTCACTTGTCCAATGATTGAGATTGAAGAAACTAATGCTTAATCTTCCAAAACAACTACACCAAGTTGTAGAGGGACCTTGATTTAGTAGGAATATAACAAGAAAATAATTTTTGGGACAAGATTTTGAGGGGTGAATTTTCCCATGGCCAAGCCGAAATGCCTTCTTTTTTTTGTTCTTGTTTTTCTCTTGTTTTTCCTCCTATTCTTTCTCTTGAAAGTTCTATGGAATTTGGATGATTAAGTGGTCTTTTATTCATTGACCACATGACTTAATTCCATGGGCTTGGATCCTTTTTATGGACCATGGCCGAATGGCTCCTATTGGGCCTCTTCTTCTCCCTTTATTTTTCCATGGGCCTAATTCGGTTGGCCCCGAGTTGGCCTAGTCCGCAGACCTTTCGACCTTAAAACGTCCATATCTCCTTGTACCGACGTCACACTGGACCCCACGACCTATGGATGGAAAGCTAATTCCATTATCTACAACTTCTATTTCTTGGTATTTTTCCAAATTCCAAACTTATAATACCGTTTTTACCCCTCAAAGTCAGGTCACCCGAAAACGTTTTCTTAAAAATATTCGTTTGGAGGGCTTCCACTTTGATTTGGCCCAAGGGTACTTCATGAGTTGTGTTTAACTTTAAATATGTGATTCATATGACTTTTCATATGTTCAAAAAAAAAATCTCGGTGTGTGGGCCCCACCCCAGCGGATACTCTGATGTTCTAAAATACGGGATATAACATCCTCCCCCCCTTTAGAACATTCGTCCTCGAATGTTAGATTAATCTTATAAGGTCTTGTAAGAATTTTGGGGAAGGTTCCTTATATGGGCAGCATGCATAACTTATTTATCAATCAACATAATCCGTTACAAAATTTAAATTACCTGTAGATGGAGGAAACAGGTGAGGGTACTTCTTCTTCATTTCTTCTTCAGCCTCCCAAGTCATCTCCTCCCTGTTCTTATTTCGCCACAGTATTTTAACCGAGGCTACATCCTTATTGCGCAATCTCCTCACCTGGCGATCCAGAACGGCTATAGGCTGCTCCTCGTAAGATAGCTCTTCTGTCACCTGAATATCATTCACTAGAAATATTCTGGAAGGCTCGCCAACACATTTACGGAGCATGGATACATGAAATACCGGATGCACTACTTCTAAATCAGATGGCAGGTCCAATTCATAGGCAACTTTGCCTACCTTGCGGATGATTTGATAAGGGCCGATATATCTCGGACTGAGCTTCCCTTTTTTGCCAAATCTCATGACGCCTTTCATAGGCGATACCTTCAGGAATACCCAATCACTAACCTGGAACTCCAAAGGTCGACGTCGTTTATCGGCATATGATTTCTATCGACTCTGAGCTGATAGTAACCGCTCCCGAATAAGTTTTACCTTATCAACCGCCTGCTGGACCATATCTGGGCCTACTAAGTCAGTTTCGCCAATATAGAACCAGCCAATTGGCGACCTGCACTTCCTGCCATACAGAGCCTCGTACGGAGCCATCTGGACGCTAGAATGGTAGCTGTTATTATAAGAAAACTCAATCAGCGGCAAATGATCATCCCAGCTGCCTCTGAAATCAATAATACAGGCCCGCAACATATCTGCCAGCGTCTGTATAGTGCACTCGTCCTGCCCGTCAGTCTGAGGATGGAATGCTGCGCTGAGACTCACCTGGGTCCCTAATCCTTCCTGAAATGATCTCCAGAAATTTGCTGTAAACTGGGCACCTCTGTCAGTGATAATAGAAATAGGAACTCCGTGAAGTCTCACTATTTCCTTAATATATAGCCTGGCATAATCCTCAGCTGAATAAGTAGTTCTGACGGGGAGAAAATGGGCTGATTTTGTCAGCCTATCAACGATAACCCAGATGGAGTCATACTTCCGTGGAGTGCGAGGCAAACCTGTAATAAAATCCATGTTAATAATCTCCCACTTCCATGTCGGGATTTCCATTTCCTGCAACAGTCCACCCGACTTCTGCTGTTCAATTTTGACCTGCTAACAATTTGGGCACTGGGCGACGAATTCTGCAATATCCCGCTTCATGCCATCCCACCAGTATAGGCATCTGAGATTATGCTACATCTTCGTCGATCCAGGATGAGCAGAATAACGGGCATAATGTGCCTCGCTCATAACCTGCTGTCGTAACCCTGCAACATCCGGTACACACAACCTGCCTCTGTACAATAATATCCCGTCCGATGTAAACTCGAACGAAGTCTTCTCCTTTTCATGGGCTGTGTCTCTGTACCGAGCTAAAACAAGATCTTCATATTGGTGCCGCTTAATATCTTCCTTAATAGATGACTCAAAAACCCCTCGGACGGAAATCTGCGTACCTCCAGAATCGGCCAGACGAACTCCAAGATTAGCTAGCTGATTAATATCACGTACTATCTCCTTCCTGTCTGGCTGTAAATCTGCTAAACAGCCCATAGATTTCCGGCTGAGCGCATCTGCTACAACATTAGCCTTGCCCGGATGATACAGAATATTGACATCATAGTCTTTTCTTTCTAACCTATAACTTGATTATCTTCGTACGATACCTTAACAGAATCACGATTATGTAGTACAAAATCTTATCCGATAGCTGGCACTCAAGTAATATAATTAATGTAGCAGTTTATCTCTTAGTAATCACATTCTTCCTTCATACCCATTCCTTATCTGTCGTTCTGTTTCCTCAATAATCGAATTATTTGATACTCACATGATTCATCATTTCATGCCATAAGTTTTCCTTTGCCCTGCACTATTTCATTTTAGTTCGTTTTCGCAATTAACTTCGTGCTTTGCCCGTCGACTCTTTTATAGGCCCTGCTTAATTACGTTTCTTACGGTTCACTTTTTCTGGCATTTTGATCTCCTTGCCTTCCACTCAATTATCCTCTTTTTCTTCCAAACATCGTTGTATTAGAATCTTCCAATCTCAACCGGTAGCAAAATGAATATCAATCTATTTCGTAACATCGGTACCATACCTTTCCCTTTTTCTCGAAAACTCTGTCCGGTTAATGTTTTCTATATATTACAACACGGGCTATTAGGGTTCACCAATCAATCGACATAGTCATAGATGGGGGTACTACACATATGTATATATATATTACTGCCATTTCTTTTATAATACATCTTCAATCACTTGTTCAAATTTACTCTAATTCCAGAGTTGCGCTGCTTTTTTTTTTTCCTTCTTTTTACCAATCTAATCCGTCTCAGCTCACGTGACCCCTATAAAGTTTCTAACCATTCCACATACTCTAATTCCCTTTAGGTTACCCCAAGCTTCTTATTCACCTCTTATATCCATATTTGTGAAGATTTTGTGCATTTCCCAGGGGGTCACCCATCCCAAAATTGCTCCGGCCCTGGCAGGCTTAACCTTACAACTTTAATGCATTTAGACGCGTTTAGGCCGGTATAATTGCATCAATTGCCCCGCACGGCCTTTATCACGTAATTAAAGACAAGTCGGGGTCTTAACGACTTTCGAAACGCTCTCGTAGCGGGTCCCACCCCGATCTAGAGAGAATTCTTTTACTTTTCTGACTAAATAGTTACCGTGTCGCCCCCTGTAAATCCTCAATATTTACCTCCATGTGAGTATATATATATATATATTTCTAGACAGCTCACGGGTTTAAGTTTTTATTCCACAGATCCCATCTCCAATCAGTCGATGAAAACTGATAAAATGTTACTGTAGGGCATCTTCCGACCACCAGCAAAAGAAAACTAGAATCCGACGAACTTCGCGGAATCTGTTAGTACTTAATTCACATAATTACCTCCATATTTGTGTATATTTTTTTTTGAGTCGTAAGCGGACCACTCAATTCCCAACTGCCTGTCATATACTTTGTAATCTTCCAATTAGAGGAAATTTAATCGTTGGACATTTTTGCCCTTCAACATAGGCCGTTCTAAAGCAAAAGGGGGTTGGAACATATTTCTGGTCCGTTTAAATAAATTGCGAATTTGCTACTCATATATGCTTCCTCGAGATAACATTTTCCAAATAAGGATAATACTTCTTACGAATGACATGAAGGGTATCTCTTAAACTTTAATCCAATATAATAGATTTATCCTATCAGTATCGACCTTCAAGACATGTTAAGAATTTATATCTCATTTTCCCCTTCGTATTTCTAGAAAAATTTGGGCAGAGGTTCCTCTATATTTCTTACTATCCCAAAACCTGCACATAGGAAATACCAACCATGCCTCACAGGGCCAACACATATACATATATATATATATATATATCATATCATATCGCATCATAGCCACACAGGGCTAACATTTTCAAATAAAAGTATAAAGATGCCGAGGCTTACTTCATATGTCCAACTCGAACTGCACCTGTTGCACTTTCCTGTTTACTTTTCCTTACGATTTTAAACTTTATGTTTCAATCGTACTTCAATACTTTACCCAGCACACGTCTTTCATACCATTGCTTACCTGTGTACTGTGTAGCTTCCAATATCATCAGTCGCTGTCTTACGTCGATACCGTTCTCCAGCTGAAATCAGAGGTTAGTAAAAAGGAATTCATTTACTACAGCTGGCTCTATCGCACGATCTAAGATTCAAAGAAAGGTAACACCCTAAATGTCCTGTAGCCTCCTGTTTATATATGTGGTGCACAACACACCGACAAACAAGACTCAATGAGACACGGTCTGTAGACACTCCGAGGACGAACCGCTCTGATACCACTTTTGTCACGACCCAACCCCGTAGGCCGTGACTAGTGTCCGTGCTGGACACCCAAACGTACCCAATAACCCAAACGAGCATATTAGCAGAATATATCAATATAAAAGTCAATTGGCGCTACCAGATATCGCAGATGAACAGATATAGCACGTGGAAGCCGATAAGGACGTCACAGATCATAGTAACCCAAAAACATATACAGAACCCACATAAGTATGTCTACAGACCTCTACAGAACATAACAGAATCATAAGACGGGACAGGGCCCCGTCGTACCCCTGAACAGTGTACATATATAAAATAGCAGAAGATTGTACCAAAATATAGGCTCCGGATAAAGGAGCGCTCCAAAATAGCAGAGTAAAGTCCTAAGCGGGCGGATCAGCAAACCTGTCGTCTGTACCTGCGCGGCATGAAAACGCAGCCCCCGAAGAATGGGGGTCAGGAAGGAATATGTACTGAATATGTAAAGCCTAGAGTACAGAAACCAAATCATAACCGTAAACAGAAATGAACATAAAAGGAATGCAAAATCCAGAATATCAAATGCCTATTTTCAAAACGTAAGGAGTGTGTACAGAACATATGCCATATCATATCCGGCCCCCGCCAAGGGACTCGGCAGACAAAACGTGGTCACCCTTCCGACATCGGTGCCACAACACATAAGGATCAGAATAGGGGATAACCCCGTAGCATAGCATATCATATCAGATGGCCATATCAGATCATATCATATCATATCAGAATAGTGTACATGGCACAGCATACTCCACAACCCATGTACATGTATACCTGCCCCCTCACATCGAGGCACGGTGAACAATGCAGTGGAAGTCGCTTGAGAACAAATCCTGGCCCGGGCTCAGTGTGGGAAACATTGGGGCATCCACGAGTGGAGTAGTGAGAAACTAAATGCAATAAAAATAACACATATATTTCCAGAGACTCAGCGAGACATATCGAATGACAAATCAAATCAATGAAATCGGACGGAGTCATAGTAAGTGAATTTCGGATGTCATAAGGAGTTACGGAGGCATGTTTCTTTCTGAGATCGTTTCCAAGGTCCAAAACAATTTATAAAATTTAACGGGACATTTAAAACAATCTTTAAACAATAGATAGAGGAGTAGTTAAAACGTTTTCTTTAAAGGCCGCTCGAAGACCAGTCCAAAATACAAAAAGGGTAAAATCGGAAATAGTGGGCCCACCTCGGAACAAATGAAGCGGTGGGCTCAAATTACGTATTTTTAGGCTTATGAGGTCACCTACAAATATCCTAGGGCATTCCATAACTTTCTAGGCAATTTGGGGAAATTTGCATAATTTTCCAACAAAGGATACTTAAGGAGTTCAATCCTATTGAACAAAAATGCGATAATTTCAATCGCGGATTCCGATGGACAGAATATTCCCCGAAGCGTAATTTCAATCCTAGTACATCTAGGACATGCCAAGAGAAGAATCGGGATAGCTTTACATACCTTTTTCGCCTTTTACGTTTGCCAAAACTCAAATCCCGTTTCGACCAAAACCTACAAATGGTCATGTTTACCAAATATTATTTATAAAGCTTAAAATTTCAATCTTAACCAATACTTGCCTACAAAAATTTGGGCAGCATCTCCCCTATACATACAACATCCCCGAGATTTAAACTCGGCCAAAATAACAACAACCAATAATCAACTAGAAACGCATTCTAGCATAAATAGTCTTATTTTCCAAATAATGCAACAACTCCCAATCCAACTTTGCACTTATAAATCAATATCAATATTTTCATGTTTACATACTAATTTAGGATCACTCAAACATAAACCAAGAACATTCCAAGCCATATATCCGATATTCAACAATTCCATCAATTTGCATACTTCACCCAAAATTCCTACATGTGCAAAAAAATCATCTCAACACAATTTCTACTTACTAATTCATCTCCAACAACAATCTACACTTTAACAACTTCATTATCTTAATATCATAAAATCACATTAATGTGTCATAATTCTCTACATTCCATTTTCATGTCAACTTCACTCATATAATCTTCCTTTGCATTGTGAAGATCACAATAACACAACTAACATGTTAAACAAAATAAATCCAACATTATCTCAACAACATATACCACACGGCCAACATGGCTTCTTTCCAATTTCATCCAATTTTCATTCAACTTCCATTTCGAATACAAATTCCACAATAACCACAACTAGTATACAACTTAAAATTCAACTCATATTATCCATACAACAATATACATATACGGCCACTTACACACATGCACTCCCACTTTGCAAACTTCCTTCTTTTCATAAATTCTACTCATTTCCATATACTACCACACAAACAAACCTTCATAACACAATAACAAGGGATTAATTCTTACCTTTTTCTCCTTGATTCTTCACTTGTCCAAAGTGTGAGATTGAAGAAACTAATGCTTAATCTTCCAAAACAACTACACCAAGTTGTAGAGGGACCTTGATTTAGTAGGAATATAACAAGAAAATAATTTTTGGGACAAGATTTTGAGGGGTGAATTTTCCCATGGCCAAGCCGAAATGCTTTCTTTTTTTTGTTCTTGTTTTTCTCTTGTTTTTCCTCCTATTCTTTCTCTTGAAAGTTCTATGGAATTTGGATGATTAAGTGGTCTTTTATTCATTGACCACATGACTTAATTCCATGGGCTTGGATCCTTTTTATGGACCATGGCCGAATGGCTCCTATTGGGCCTCTTCTTCTCCCTTTATTTTTCCATGGGCCTAATTCGGTTGGCCCCGAGTTGGCCTAGTCCGCAGACCTTTCGACCTTAAAACGTCCATATCTCCTTGTACCGACGTCACACTGGACCCCACGACCTATGGATGGAAAGCTAATTCCATTATCTACACCTTCTATTTCTTGGTATTTTTCCAAATTCCAAACTTATAATACCGTTTTTGCCCCTCAAAGTCAGGTCACCCGAAAACGTTTTCCTAAAAATATTCGTTTGGAGGGCTTCTTCCACTTTGATTTGGCCCAAGGGTACTTCATGAGTTGTGTTTAACTTTAAATATGTGATTCATATGACTTTTCATATGTTCAAAAAAAAAATCTCGGTGTGTGGGCCCCACCCCAGCGGATACTCTGATGTTCTAAAATACGGGATATAACATCCTCCCCCCTTTTAGAACATTCGTCCTCGAATGTTAGATTAATCTTATAAGGTCTTGTAAGAATTTTGGGGAAGGTTCCTTATATGGGCAGCATGCATAACTTATTTATCAATCAACATAATCCGTTACAAAATTTAAATTACCTGTAGATGGAGGAAACAGGTGTGGGTACTTCTTCTTCATTTCTTCTTCAGCCTCCCAAGTCATCTCCTCCCTGTTCTTATTTCGCCACAGTATTTTAACCGAGGCTATATCCTTATTGCGCAATCTCCTCACCTGGCGATCCAGAACGGCTATAGGCTGCTCCTCGTAAGATAGCTCTTCTGTCACCTGAATATCATTCAATGGAAATATTCTGGAAGGATCGCCAACACATTTACGGAGCATGGATACATGAAATACCGGATGCACTACTTCTAAATCAGATGGCAGGTCCAATTCATAGGCAACTTTGCCTACCTTGCGGATGATTTGATAAGGGCCGATATATCTCGGACTGAGCTTCCCTTTTTTGCCAAATCTCATGACGCCTTTCATAGGCGATACCTTCAAGAATACCCAATCACTAACCTGGAACTCCAAAGGTCGACGTCGTTTATCGGCATATGATTTCTGTCGACTCTGAGCTGCTAGTAACCGCTCCCGAATAAGTTTTACCTTATCAACCGCCTGCTGGACCATATCTGGGCCTACTAAGTCAGTTTCGCCAATATCGAACCAGCCAATCGGCGACCTGCACTTCCTGCCATACAGAGCTTCGTACGGAGCCATCTGGACGCTAGAATGGTAGCTGTTATTATAAGAAAACTCAATCAGCGGCAAATGATCATCCCAGCTGCCTCTGAAATCAATAATACAGGCCCGCAACATATCTTCCAGCGTCTGTAAAGTGCGCTCGTCCTGCCCGTCAGTCTGAGGATGGAGTGCTGCGCTGAGACTCACTTGGGTCCCTAATCCTTCCTGAAATGATCTCTAGAAATTTGCTGTAAACTGGGCACCTCTATCAGTGATAATAGAAATAGGAACTCCGTGAAGTCTCACTATTTCCTTAATATATAGCCTGGCATAATCCTCAGCTGAATAAGTAGTTTTGACGGGGAGAAAATGGGCTGATTTTGTCAGCCTATCAACGATAACCCAGATGGAGTCATACTTCCGTGGAGTGCGAGGCAAACCTGTAATAAAATCCATGTTAATAATCTCCCACTTCCATGTCGGGATTTCCATTTCCTGCAACAGTCCACCCGACTTCTGGTGTTCAATTTTGACCTGCTGACAATTTGGGCACTGGGGGACGAATCCAGCAATATCCCGCTTCATGCCATCCCACCAGTATAGGCATCTGAGATTATGGTACATCTTCGTCGATCCAAGACTAGCAGAATAACGGGCATAATGTGCCTCGCTCATAACCTGCTGTCGTTGGAAAGCTAATTCCATTATCTACACCTTCTATTTCTTGGTATTTTTCCAAATTCCAAACTTATAATACCGTTTTTGCCCCTCAAAGTCAGGTCACTCGAAAACATTTTCTTAAAAATATTCGTTTGGAGGGCTTCCACTTTGATTTGGCCCAAGGGTACTTGATGAGTTGTGTTTAACTTTAAATATGTGATTCATATGACTTTTCATATGTTCAAAAAAAAAATCTCGGTGTGTGGGCCCACCCCAGCGGATACTCCGAAGTTCAAAACTACGGGATATAACAAATTTTATAAGGTCTGATGTATCTTGGGCTCAACTTCCCCTTTTTGCCAAATCTCATCACCCCTTTCATTGGCGATACCTTCAGAAATACCCAGTCATTTTCCTGAACTTCTAAATCCTGTCAGCGATTGTCTGCATAGGACTTTTGGCGACTTTGAGCTGTTAACAGTCGGTCTCGAATTACTTTAACCTTTTCAAATGCTTGTTGGATCAAGTCGGGGCCAATCAATTGTACTTCTCCGGTTTCAAACCATCCAGTTGGAGATCTGCATTTCCTTCCATATAAGGCTTCATACGGGGCCATTTGAATACCGGAATGGTAGCTATTGTTATAAGCAAATTCGATAAGGGGTAAATGCTCATCCCAACTACCCCCAAAATCCAACACACACGCTCGGAGCATATCCTCCAAGGTCTGAATGGTGCGCTCGTCTTGTCCGTCCATTTGGGGATGAAATGATGTGCTGAATTTGACTTGGGTACCTAACCCTTCTTGAAAAGATTTCCAAAACTTAGCTATAAACTGGGCCCCTCTGTCTGTAATAATGGCCAAAGGGATCCCATGAAGGCGCACAATTTCCTTTAAATATAACCTGGCATAGTCTTCTGCTGAATACGTGGTTCTAACTGGGAGGAAATGAGCTGCTTTCGTGAGTCTTTCCACGATCACCCATATAGAGTCATATTTGCCTAGGGAGCGGGGTAACCCCACAATAAAATCCATATTAATCTCCTCCCATTTCTAGGTAGGAATTTCCATTGCTTGCAATAAGCCTCCTGGCTTCTGATGTTCTGCTTTCACCTGTTGGCAGTTCGGACACTGCGCCACAAATGCCGCTATGTCTCGTTTCATGCCATCCCACCAATATAGCAATTTAAGATCGTGATACATTTTGGTCGTACCTGGATGAATGGAATACCGAGAATGATGCGCTTCTTCTAAAATTTGCTGGCGTAATTTTGCCACATCCGGGACACAGAGTCTGTCTCGGTATCTAAGAACCCCATCTATGGAAACTGCAAATGGAGACTTCTCTTTCCCACGGGATACATCCCTGTGATGACACATATGTGGATCTTCGTACTGGCGTTCTTTTATCTCCGCATTCAAGGGAGAGACCGCAGGATCATTAACACTAATTCCTACCTTACCCGAATCAATTACACGTACCCCAAGATTTGCTAGTTGATAGAGCTCACGAACCATTCCTTTCTTTTCTGAAGGGACTTCACTTAAACTGCCCATTGATCGGCGGCTAAGCGCGTCTGCTACCACATTCGCTTTCCCGAGGTGGTATAAAATATTCACGTCATAATCCTCCAACAATTCCAACCACCGCCTCTGCCGTAGGTTCAACTCCTTCTGCTTAAAAATATGTTGAAGACTCTTGTGATCTGTATAGATATCGACGTGCACACCGTACAGATAATGCCTCCATATGTTTAAGGCATGAATAACCGCAGCCAATTCGAGATCATGAGTCGGATAATTCTGTTCATATTTCTGCAACTGTCTCGAAGCATATGCAATAACCTTGCCATGCTGCATCAGCACACATCCTAGTCCCACACCAGAAGCGTCACAATACACGACATAACCATCCGGCCCTTCTGGAAGTGTTAACACTGGAGCCGAGGTCAATCTATCTTTTAGCTCTCGGAAACTACGCTCACAAGCATCATTCCACTGAAATTTTGCTGACTTCTGGGTTAGCTTCGTTAATGGGGCTGAAATAGATGAAAAGTCCTTTACGAATCTTCGATAATAGCCTGCCAAACACAGAAAACTACGAACTGCTGTAAGCGTCGTAGGCTTTGGCCAAGTCTTAACAGCTTCTATTTTCTGAGTGTCGACTCGGATGCCATCATCTGAAATAACATGGCCTAAAAACGCCATAGAATTCAGCCAAAACTCGCACTTTGAGAACTTCGCATATAATTCTCGGGCTCGGAGAACGCCAAGAACAATTATTAGGTGGTCTGCATGCTATGACTCGGTGCGAGAATATACCAGAATATTGTCGATAAATACTATCACGAAGAGATCTAAAAATGGCCTGAACACATTGTTCATTAAATTCATGTACACCGCCGGGGCATTTTTCAATCCAAACGACATCACTCGGAACTCGTAGTGACCATATCTTGTCCTGAAGGCAGTCTTAGGAATATATGCTTCTCTAATTCTCACCTGATGATAACCCGATCTCAGATCTACCTTGGAAAACCACTTAGCGCCCTGTAACTGATCAAACAAATCATCGATTCTGGGAAGAGGATATTTATTCTTTATTGTTACTTTGTTCAACTATCTGTAGTCGATACACATTCGTAAAGATCCGTCCTTCTTCTTTACGAACAGGACTGGTGCTCCCCACGGCGAAGAACTGGGTCTTATAAACCCCTTCTCAAGTAAATCGTTTAGCTGTGCTTTTAGCTCTTTCAGTTGTGCCGGAGCCATTCGATAAGGGGGAATGGAAATAGGCTCGGTGTCTGGTAATACATCAATAGCAAAGTCGATTTCCCTTTCTGGAGGAAGACCTGGAAGTTCATCCGAAAGTACATCTGGAAATTCATTTACTACCGAGACAGATTGGAAAATTGGTGGCCTTGCCTCCGTATCATGAACCTGAACTAGATGATAAATATATCCCTTGGCTATCATCTTTCTCGCCTTGAGGTAGGAAATAAACCTACCCTTAGGGGATGCTGTGTTACCCTTCCATTCAAGTACGGGCTCTCCCGGAAACTGGAATCGAACCATTTTCGTCCGGCAATCAACATTAGCATAGCACGAGTCCGACCAATCCATTCCCATAATCGCGTCGAAGTCTATCATTTCCAGTTCAATCAAATCGGCTCGAGTCTGGCGGTCACATATCACAACGACACAATTTGTATATACCTTCCTCGCTAATACGGGATCACCAACCGGAGTGAACACCTCGAAAGGTTTAATTGGCTCAAGCTTCACCCCAATACAATCATTAACATATGGGGTAACATAGGAGAAAGTAGAACCCGAATCAATCAAAGCATATACCTCACGGGAAAATATAGTCAAGGTACCTGTGACAACATCGGGTGAGGATTCAAGATCCTGTCGCCCTGCTAAAGCATATACGCGGGGCTGAACAGCGCCGGAAGTAGATGCTCCCCCTCTGCCTCTGCCTCTACCTGCTATAGTCTGGGAAGTCTGTGCTGTCGGACGCATCGAAGAAGAACCCGATGCTGAACCTGTGGGCTGAGTCCCTGCTCTATCTCTCACCGAAGGGCAATCCGTCATTATGTGACCAACTTGGCCGCATGCATAACAAGCATCGGTACCCTGACGACACTGTCCGGAATGTAATTTACCGCACTGGCTACACCGCGGTAATGGGGGTCTCCTCTGGCTAAAATTTCCCTTGAACTGAAAATCTGAGGCCCTCGAGCTCTGGCCCTGCCCTGATTGAAAAGAACGGTCAAACCTCCTATCTGAGAACCGGGGAGGCGCACTGGTCGCTGACTGACCTGAGTGCCTAGAATGCATCTGTCTCGATCCCCCTCTATACTCACTGCTTGCCCCCGCAAATCTAGCTCTCTTACCTTGCCTTCGGTCATTATCCCGATCACTTCTTTGCTGCTGTTGTCGTTCCTCCGGGTTCTGAGCATGTGCCTGTATTCGGGAAATAGCCATCCCGTCTTGCAAGGAGGCTGTCAAGCAATCTCTAAATAGGTGTAGCCCCAAACCACTCACAAATCTATGAACCCGATCGCCCATATCAGCCACCATAGTCGGGGCATACCTGGCCAGGGAATTAAACTGCATACTATACTCTCGGGCACTCATACTTCCTTGCTTTAAATTCAAGAACCTGTCCGCTCTAGCTCGGCGGACCTCAGGCGGCAAGTAATGACGAATAACGGCATCCATAAATGCTTGCCAAACGGGAGGTGGTGCATTCTCTCCTCTTGATATTATCCAATTTTTGAACCATAGCACCGCCACTTCGCGAAGTCTATAAGAGGCCAACTCTACCGATTCGGTCTCAGAAGCATGCATAAGTTTCAGCGTCCTCGACATCTCATCAACAAAGCCTTGGGGGTCCTCATCCGGCTTCGACCCAAAAAATTCCAGAGGATTTAAAGTCAAGAAATCACGGGCTCTCGTACTGGCCGATCGATCACTTGGGCCCGCATTCTGTCATTGTGCCTGAGCGGTGACCAACTGCGTCAATAAATGTATGGCCTCGGATACCTGTTGACCCGAAGTAATTGGCGGAGGAATTGGGACTGAGGCTCCTCCCTGGTCTCCTACATTAGGCGAGGCCTTATTCTGTGATTCACTTTCCCCTACATTCGCCGGAGGCTCCCTTTCTGCCCGCTTCTTCGTCGTAGCTTTGCCTTTCTGGGCAGCTGTAGCTTTTCCTTTCGGCAGCATTCTAAAATCACAACGCACTTTTAGGGGAGGATAAAATCCTATGCATTGCTCTATCGCACGATCTAGTAAAAAGAAAGATGGTCATTTTCCTAAATGCCCTGTAGCCCTTGTTTATTGATGTGGCGCGCAACACACCATAAACAAGACTCTAATAGACACGGCTCGTAGACACTTCCTAGGACGAACTGCTCTGATACCACTTCTGTCACGACCCAGCTAGGGGCCGCGACGGGTACCCGGGGCTAACCGCCGAGCACCGCTCGCTCTATTACCCTCCTTACCCGATTAATGCCTTGTCATCACATTAATGCTTAAAATATGGGAAAAGATCATAACTTATATGGAAACATAAACACTTGTGTATATAGAAAGGTTTGGTACACCAAAATAATGAGTGCATGTATACATGAAAGATGTGAGACCGTGCTACTCACACTACGCATCTATGAGCCTCTACTGACATACTATACAATGGACGGAACAAGACTCCGTCATGCCCAAAATATATATATATGCATATGTACCAAAACAGAAATCACAAGCACCTCCGAACAATGGAGTGCTCTTGACAGCTGGCAGCTCCTAAGTATCTGGATCAAGCTCGCCTCCCTGTCTACCTGTGGGCATGAACACAGCGTCCAACGAAGGGACGTCAGTACGAATATTGTACTGAGTATGAGAGGTATGAACAGTGAAGAAAGGCATCAATAATATAATGAGAGCATCAATATGAAGCATATGGATCTGACCGATAATCATAAATGGAAATAATGCATGATGTGTTACTCATACTTATCATCGTAACATGTATGCATCATATGCAAGCTGCCCGCCCATGTCGGGACGGTGTGATAATCAATAATATAAGCCCGCGTCCAGGCCTCTCGCGTCCGTGGTACCATCTCGTGCCGCCCACTAGTGGTGTCTGCCCACGCCCGAAGGTTGTGGTGTATCCGTATCGTCGCCCGCCGAAGCAGTGTCTGCCCGGCCAACTAGGCTCGGTATGCAATGCTCATGCCATGCTTATCATAAAATAATCATAATAATGTACTTATTGTAAAATACTTATCTTATCGTAACACATGCGTAAGGTTTGAGAACAACTTTACTCTATCGGGGTGACGTAAGGTCGTGACCCCCCAATAACTTTATGGAGCAATTACGGACATTCTGCCTCACCTTGAAAGGACTAGTACATAAGGTGAGCGTAGGCAAGTAACATCATCATATCGTATACCTTATCTCATATAGACAGTTAACTTTTTGGAATGTAGGAGCTCATGGAAAGATGGTAATTCGGACTATAAGATTCATGCCATTGGAAAGAAAGGACTAGCCTCACATACCTTGTCATTTAGCTAAGTGGTTGTCCACTTATTCTCCTTCGTTACCACGTCGTCACCTTCATGAGAGAATTTGTATTACATTAGTCAATTAACTACAAGAACGAATCGCTAGTTCTAGGAAAATTTGGGCAGTACTTCCTTCGTTTATACTACTTTTCCCATGTTCTATATCTACCCCCAACATTCACAATGCTATTCGCAATATCGCAATCAAAATCATCATTTATATCGTATTTGTACTCGCAACACTTCAACATTCATGATTCAATTCCACTATCATCAATTTATGTCACTATTCACTCAATAATGACCTATTCCTATGTTCTTATACATTTTAAGTATCTAAGCCTTCCAATACCTTGAATCACGTGGTATAGTCATGAAACATACCTTAAATGATGATTGAACAGGACTTGAGTTGAAATACTTCACTTAGCCAAAACCCTACTTCCACCCTTTTAAGGATTTCTTGACTTAGATGATCCTTTGATGCGTTCTTACACTTGTTTTCATGAACTTAGTGGTGTTGATCTTGATGTTCCCTTTGATTCTCTTGAATTCTTATGGAGGAAATATTTGAAGAGTTCTAGAGCATTCTTGAGTTGTATGGATGAATAATGAAATGTAATGAAGCCTAAGTCCCTTTTAATAATCACAAAACTGATCTTTAATGAAAAATTGTCGGGATGAACAGTGGTCGTAAACCACAGTTTACGGACCGTATTGTGGTTTACGGTCCGTCCTCCGCGATCGTCTTTAAGCATTTCAAAAACAGAAAGTTTGGCTGAGGGACATGACAGTTTACGACCGAGGTTTACGGTCCGTAAACCAGTTTACTGGCCGTCCTCCAAGTCATTTTTAGCCATTTCAACACTTTGACAGAACTTGAAATTTTTAGACAGCTGGAGGACGATTGCACTATACGGTCCGTAAATCACTTTACGGGCCGTATAGTGCCCTTTACGACCACTGTGCTGAAAATTTTCTGCCACCTTCTTATTTCCAAAAATTCACAATTAGCCATTCCCGACTTAATAAAACATCATCCACTCAAGCCCTTCATTTTTCTACTCATCACACAAGTACGGAAAAAATTTCGAGGTGTAACATTCTTCCCCCCTTTTGGAACATTCGTCCTCGAATGTTCGACACTAGGGAATTTTAGAAACAATTTGCCAGAGTTTCCTTTGTAATTTGACTCTACCAACCTGTCACAGCAACCCACAATATCATGGCCTTACAAGGCTACATCACACTATCAACACATCCATGGCCACACACGACTTAAAGCATAATACTAAGGTGTACATACCTTACATCGTCGACGCTTCACCTTGAATCTCCTCCGGTGACTGGAAAAAATGCGGGTACATGGATTTCATCTTCTCCTCCGCTCCCCAAGTCATTTCTTCTCAATTGCTGTTTCGCCATAGGATTTTCACTGAAGCTACTTCTTTGTTCCGGAGCCTTTGCATTTGTCTATCCAAAATGGCAATAGGTACTTCTTCATATGTCAGCTTCTCTGTCACCCGCACATCGTCAACCGGGACTATTGTTGTAGGATCCCCGATACACTTGCGGAGCATCGAAACATGGAACACCGGATGGACTGATTCAAGCTCCGAAGGTAGGTCCAATTCATATGCTACCTGTCCCACCTTACGGACAATTTTATAAGGTCCGATGTATCTTGGGCTCAACTTCCCCTTTTTTCCAAATCTCAACACCCCTTTCATTGGCGATACCTTCAGAAATACCCAGTCATTTTCCTGAAATTCTAAATCCCATCAGCGATTGTCTGCATAGGACTTTTGGCGACTTTGAGCTGTTAACAGTCGGTCTTGAATTACTTTAACCTTTTCAACTGCTTGTTGGATCAAGTCGGGGCCTATCAATTGTACTTCTCCGGTTTCAAACCATCCAATTGGAGATCTGCATTTCCTTCCATATAAGGCTTCATACGGGGCCATTTGAATACCGGAATGGTAGTTATTGTTATAAGCAAATTTGATAAGGGGTAAATGCTCATCCCAACTACCCCCAAAATCCAACACACACGCTCGGAGCATATCCTCCAAGGTTTGAATGGTGCGCTCGTCTTGTCCGTCCGTTTGGGGATGAAATGATGTGCTGAATTTGACTTGGGTACCTAACCCTTCTTGAAAAGATTTCCAAAACTAAGCTATAAACTGGGCCCCTCTGTCTGTAATAATGGCCAAAGGGATCCCATGAAGGCGCACAATTTCCTTTAAATATAACCTGGCATAGTCTTCTGCTGAATACGTGGTTCTAACTGGGAGGAAATGAGCTGCTTTCGTGAGTCTTTCCACGATCACCCATATAGAGTCATATTTTCCTAGGGTGCGGGGTAACCCCACAATAAAATTCATATTAATCTCCTCCCATTTCTAGGTAGGAATTTCAATTGCTTGCAATAAGCCCCCTGGCTTCTGATGTTCTGCTTTCACCTGTTGGCAGTTCGGACACTGCGCCACAAATGCCGCTATGTCTCGTTTCATGCCATCCCACCAATATAGCAATTTAAGATCGTGATACATTTTAGTCGTACCTGGATGAATGGAATACCGAGAATGATGCGCTTCTTGTAAAATTTGCTAGCGTAATTTTGCCACATCCGGGACACACAGTCTATCTCGGTATCTAAGAACCCCATCTATGGAAACTGCAAATGGAGACTTCTCTTTCCCACGGGATACATCCCTGTGATGACACATATGTGGATCTTCATACTGGCGTTCTTTTATCTCCGCATTCAAGGGAGAGACCGCAGGATCATTAACACTAATTCCTGCCTTACCCGAATCAATTACACGTACCCCAAGATTTGCTAGTTGATAGAGCTCACGAACCATTCCTTTCTTTTCTGAAGGGACTTCACTTAAACTGCCCATTGATCGGCGGCTAAGCGCGTCTGCTACCACATTCGCCTTCCCGAGGTGGTATAAAATATTCACGTCATAATCCTCCAACAATTCCAACCACCGCCTCTGCCGTAGGTTCAACTCCTTCTGCTTAAAAATATGTTGAAGACTCTTGTGATCTGTATAGATATCGACGTGCACACCGTACAGATAATGCCTCCATATGTTTAAGGCATGAATAACCGCAGCCAATTCGAGATCATGAGTCGGATAATTCTGTTCATATTTCTGCAACTGTCTCGAAGCATATGCAATAACCTTGCCATGCTGCATCAGCACACATCCTAGTCCCACACCAGAAGCGTCACAATACACGACATAACCATCCGGCCCTTCTGGAAGTGTTAACACTGGAGCCGAGGTCAATCTATCTTTTAGCTCTCGGAAACTACGCTCACAAGCATCATTCCACTGAAATTTTGCTGACTTCTGGGTTAGCTTCGTTAATGGGGCTGAAATAGATGAAAAGTCCTTTACGAATCTTCGATAATAGCCTGCCAAACACAGAAAACTACGAACTGCTGTAAGCGTCGTAGGCTTTGGCCAAGTCTTAACAGCTTCTATTTTCTGAGTGTCGACTCGGATGCCATCATCTGAAATAACATGGCCTAAAAACGCCATAGAATTCAGCCAAAACTCGCACTTTGAGAACTTCGCATATAATTCTCGGGCTCGGAGAACGCCAAGAACAATTATTAGGTGGTCTGCATGCTATGACTCGGTGCGAGAATATACCAGAATATTGTCGATAAATACTATCACGAAGAGATCTAAAAATGGCCTGAACACATTGTTCATTAAATTCATGTACACCGCCGGGGCATTTTTCAATCCAAACGACATCACTCGGAACTCGTAGTGACCATATCTTGTCCTGAAGGCAGTCTTAGGAATATATGCTTCTCTAATTCTCACCTGATGATAACCCGATCTCAGATCTACCTTGGAAAACCACTTAGCGACCTGTAACTGATCAAACAAATCATCGATTCTGGGAAGAGGATATTTATTCTTTATTGTTACTTTGTTCAACTATCTGTAGTCGATACACATTCGTAAAGATCCGTCCTTCTTCTTTACGAACAGGACTGGTGCTCCCCACGGCGAAGAACTGGGTCTTATAAACCCCTTCTCAAGTAAATCGTTTAGCTGTGCTTTTAGCTCTTTCAGTTGTGCCGGAGCCATTCGATAAGGGGGAATGGAAATAGGCTCGGTGTCTGGTAATACATCAATAGCAAAGTCGATTTCCCTTTCTGGAGGAAGACCTGGAAGTTCATCCGAAAGTACATCTGGAAATTCATTTACTACCGAGACAGATTGGAAAATTGGTGGCCTTGCCTCCGTATCATGAACCTGAACTAGATGATAAATATATCCCTTGGCTATCATCTTTCTCGCCTTGAGGTAGGAAATAAACCTACCCTTAGGGGATGCTGTGTTACCCTTCCATTCAAGTACGGGCTCTCCCGGAAACTGGAATCGAACCATTTTCGTCCGGCAATCAACATTAGCATAGCACGAGTCCGACCAATCCATTCCCATAATCGCGTCGAAGTCTATCATTTCCAGTTCAATCAAATCGGCTCGAGTCTGGCGGTCACATATCACAACGACACAATTTGTATATACCTTCCTCGCTAATACGGGATCACCAACCGGAGTGAACACCTCGAAAGGTTTAATTGGCTCAAGCTTCACCCCAATACAATCATTAACATATGGGGTAACATAGGAGAAAGTAGAACCCGAATCAATCAAAGCATATACCTCACGGGAAAATATAGTCAAGGTACCTGTGACAACATCGGGTGAGGATTCAAGATCCTGTCGCCCTGCTAAAGCATATACGCGGGGCTGAACAGCGCCGGAAGTAGATGCTCCCCCTCTGCCTCTGCCTCTACCTGCTATAGTCTGGGAAGTCTGTGCTGTCGGACGCATCGAAGAAGAACCCGATGCTGAACTTGTGGGCTGAGTCCCTGCTCTATCTCTCACCGAAGGGCAATCCGTCATTATGTGACCAACTTGGCCGCATGCATAACAAGCATCGGTACCCTGACGACACTGTCCGGAATGTAATTTACCGCACTGGCTACACCGCGGTAATGGGGGTCTCCTCTGGCTAAAATTTCCCTTGAACTGAAAATCTGAGGCCCTCGAGCTCTGGCCCTGCCCTGATTGAAAAGAACGGTCAAACCTCCTATCTGAGAACCGGGGAGGCGCACTGGTCGCTGACTGACCTGAGTGCCTAGAATGCATCTGTCTCGATCCCCCTCTATACTCACTGCTTGCCCCCGCAAATCTAGCTCTCTTACCTTGCCTTCGGTCATTATCCCGATCACTTCTTTGCTGCTGTTGTCGTTCCTCCGGGTTCTGAGCATGTGCCTGTATTCGGGAAATAGCCATCCCGTCTTGCAAGGAGGCTGTCAAGCAATCTCTAAATAGGTGTAGCCCCAAACCACTCACAAATCTATGAACCCGATCGCCCATATCAGCCACCATAGTCGGGGCATACCTGGCCAGGGAATTAAACTGCATACTATACTCTCGGGCACTCATACTTCCTTGCTTTAAATTCAAGAACCTGTCCGCTCTAGCTCGGCGGACCTCAGGCGGCAAGTAATGACGAATAACGGCATCCATAAATGCTTGCCAAACGGGAGGTGGTGCATTCTCTCCTCTTGATATTATCCAATTTTTGAACCATAGCACCGCCACTTCGCGAAGTCTATAAGAGGCCAACTCTACCGATTCGGTCTCAGAAGCATGCATAAGTTTCAGCGTCCTCGACATCTCATCAACAAAGCCTTGGGGGTCCTCATCCGGCTTCGACCCAAAAAATTCCAGAGGATTTAAAGTCAAGAAATCACGGGCTCTCGTACTGGCCGATCGATCACTTGGGCCCGCATTCTGTCATTGTGCCTGAGCGGTGACCAACTGCGTCAATAAATGTATGGCCTCGGATACCTGTTGACCCGAAGTAATTGGCGGAGGAATTGGGACTGAGGCTCCTCCCTGGTCTCCTACATTAGGCGAGGCCTTATTCTGTGATTCACTTTCCCCTACATTCGCCGGAGGCTCCCTTTCTGCCCGCTTCTTCGTCGTAGCTTTGCCTTTCTGGGCAGCTGTAGCTTTTCCTTTCGGCAGCATTCTAAAATCACAACGCACTTTTAGGGGAGGATAAAATCCTATGCATTGCTCTATCGCACGATCTAGTAAAAAGAAAGATGGTCATTTTCCTAAATGCCCTGTAGCCCTTGTTTATTGATGTGGCGCGCAACACACCATAAACAAGACTCTAATAGACACGGCTCGTAGACACTTCCTAGGACGAACTGCTCTGATACCACTTCTGTCACGACCCAGCTAGGGGCCGCGACGGGTACCCGGGGCTAACCGCCGAGCACCGCTCGCTCTATTACCCTCCTTACCCGATTAATGCCTTGTCATCACATTAATGCTTAAAATATGGGAAAAGATCATAACTTTTATGGAAACATAAACACTTGTGTATATAGAAAGGTTTGGTACACCAAAATAATGAGTGCATGTATACATGAAAGATGTGAGACCGTGCTACTCACACTACGCATCTATGAGCCTCTACTGACATACTATACAATGGACGGAACAAGACTCCGTCATGCCCAAAATATATATATATGCATATGTACCAAAACAGAAATCACAAGCACCTCCGAACAATGGAGTGCTCTTGACAGCTGGCAGCTCCTAAGTATCTGGATCAAGCTCGCCTCCCTGTCTACCTGTGGGCATGAACACAGCGTCCAACGAAGGGACGTCAGTACGAATATTGTACTGAGTATGAGAGGTATGAACAGTGAAGAAAGGCATTAATAATATAATGAGAGCATCAATATGAAGCATATGGATCTGACCGATAATCATAAATGGAAATAATGCATGATGTGTTACTCATACTTATCATCGTAACATGTATGCATCATATGCAAGCTGCCCGCCCATGTCGGGACGGTGTGATAATCAATAATATAAGCCCGCGTCCAGGCCTCTCGCGTCCGTGGTACCATCTCGTGCCGCCCACTAGTGGTGTCTGCCCACGCCCGAAGGTTGTGGTGTATCCGTATCGTCGCCCGCCGAAGCAGTGTCTGCCCGGCCAACTAGGCTCGGTATGCAATGCTCATGCCATGCTTATCATAAAATAATCATAATAATGTACTTATTGTAAAATACTTATCTTATCGTAACACATGCGTAAGGTTTGAGAACAACTTTACTCTATCGGGGTGACGTAAGGTCGTGACCCCCCAATAACTTTATAGAGCAATTACGGACATTCTGCCTCACCTTGAAAGGACTAGTACATAAGGTGAGCGTAGGCAAGTAACATCATCATATCGTATACCTTATCTCATATAGACAGTTAACTTTTTGGAATGTAGGAGCTCATGGAAAGATGGTAATTCGGACTATAAGATTCATGCCATTGGAAAGAAAGGACTAGCCTCACATACCTTGTCATTTAGCTAAGTGGTTGTCCACTTATTCTCCTTCGTTACCACGTCGTCACCTTCATGAGAGAATTTGTATTACATTAGTCAATTAACTACAAGAACGAATCGCTAGTTCTAGGAAAATTTGGGCAGTACTTCCTTCGTTTATACTACTTTTCCCATGTTCTATATCTACCCCCAACATTCACAATGCTATTCGCAATATCGCAATCAAAATCATCATTTATATCGTATTTGTACTCGCAACACTTCAACATTCATGATTCAATTCCACTATCATCAATTTATGTCACTATTCACTCAATAATGACCTATTCCTATGTTCTTATACATTTTAAGTATCTAAGCCTTCCAATACCTTGAATCACGTGGTATAGTCATGAAACATACCTTAAATGATGATTGAACAGGACTTGAGTTGAAATACTTCACTTAGCCAAAACCCTACTTCCACCCTTTTAAGGATTTCTTGACTTAGATGATCCTTTGATGCGTTCTTACACTTGTTTTCATGAACTTAGTGGTGTTGATCTTGATGTTCCCTTTGATTCTCTTGAATTCTTATGGAGGAAATATTTGAAGAGTTCTAGAGCATTCTTGAGTTGTATGGATGAATAATGAAATGTAATGAAGCCTAAGTCCCTTTTAATAATCACAAAACTGATCTTTAATGAAAAATTGTCGGGATGAACAGTGGTCGTAAACCACAGTTTACGGACCGTATTGTGGTTTACGGTCCGTCCTCCGCGATCGTCTTTAAGCATTTCAAAAACAGAAAGTTTGGCTGAGGGACATGACAGTTTACGACCGAGGTTTACGGTCCGTAAACCAGTTTACTGGCCGTCCTCCAAGTCATTTTTAGCCATTTCAACACTTTGACAGAACTTGAAATTTTTAGACAGCTGGAGGACGATTGCACTATACGGTCCGTAAATCACTTTACGGGCCGTATAGTGCCCTTTACGACCACTGTGCTGAAAATTTTCTGCCACCTTCTTATTTCCAAAAATTCACAATTAGCCATTCCCGACTTAATAAAACATCATCCACTCAAGCCCTTCATTTTTCTACTCATCACACAAGTACGGAAAAAATTTCGAGGTGTAACATTCTTCCCCCCTTTTGGAACATTCGTCCTCGAATGTTCGACACTAGGGAATTTTAGAAACAATTTGCCAGAGTTTCCTTTGTAATTTGACTCTACCAACCTGTCACAGCAACCCACAATATCATGGCCTTACAAGGCTACATCACACTATCAACACATCCATGGCCACACACGACTTAAAGCATAATACTAAGGTGTACATACCTTACATCGTCGACGCTTCACCTTGAATCTCCTCCGGTGACTGGAAAAAATGCGGGTACATGGATTTCATCTTCTCCTCCGCTCCCCAAGTCATTTCTTCTCAATTGCTGTTTCGCCATAGGATTTTCACTGAAGCTACTTCTTTGTTCCGGAGCCTTTGCATTTGTCTATCCAAAATGGCAATAGGTACTTCTTCATATGTCAGCTTCTCTGTCACCCGCACATCGTCAACCGGGACTATTGTTGTAGGATCCCCGATACACTTGCGGAGCATCGAAACATGGAACACCGGATGGACTGATTCAAGCTCCGAAGGTAGGTCCAATTCATATGCTACCTGTCCCACCTTACGGACAATTTTATAAGGTCCGATGTATCTTGGGCTCAACTTCCCCTTTTTTCCAAATCTCAACACCCCTTTCATTGGCGATACCTTCAGAAATACCCAGTCATTTTCCTGAAATTCTAAATCCCATCAGCGATTGTCTGCATAGGACTTTTGGCGACTTTGAGCTGTTAACAGTCGGTCTTGAATTACTTTAACCTTTTCAACTGCTTGTTGGATCAAGTCGGGGCCTATCAATTGTACTTCTCCGGTTTCAAACCATCCAATTGGAGATCTGCATTTCCTTCCATATAAGGCTTCATACGGGGCCATTTGAA
Organism: Lycium barbarum; assembly: GCF_019175385.1. Lineage (NCBI taxonomy): Eukaryota > Viridiplantae > Streptophyta > Magnoliopsida > Solanales > Solanaceae > Lycium > Lycium barbarum. The sequence goes on from NC_083340.1 coordinate 51,497,133, forward strand.
TACCGGAATGGTAGTTATTGTTATAAGCAAATTTGATAAGGGGTAAATGCTCATCCCAACTACCCCCAAAATCCAACACACACGCTCGGAGCATATCCTCCAAGGTTTGAATGGTGCGCTCGTCTTGTCCGTCCGTTTGGGGATGAAATGATGTGCTGAATTTGACTTGGGTACCTAACCCTTCTTGAAAAGATTTCCAAAACTAAGCTATAAACTGGGCCCCTCTGTCTGTAATAATGGCCAAAGGGATCCCATGAAGGCGCACAATTTCCTTTAAATATAACCTGGCATAGTCTTCTGCTGAATACGTGGTTCTAACTGGGAGGAAATGAGCTGCTTTCGTGAGTCTTTCCACGATCACCCATATAGAGTCATATTTTCCTAGGGTGCGGGGTAACCCCACAATAAAATTCATATTAATCTCCTCCCATTTCTAGGTAGGAATTTCAATTGCTTGCAATAAGCCCCCTGGCTTCTGATGTTCTGCTTTCACCTGTTGGCAGTTCGGACACTGCGCCACAAATGCCGCTATGTCTCGTTTCATGCCATCCCACCAATATAGCAATTTAAGATCGTGATACATTTTAGTCGTACCTGGATGAATGGAATACCGAGAATGATGCGCTTCTTCTAAAATTTGCTGGCGTAATTTTGCCACATCCGGGACACACAGTCTATCTCGGTATCTAAGAACCCCATCTATGGAAACTGCAAATGGAGACTTCTCTTTCCCACGGGATACATCCCTGTGATGACACATATGTGGATCTTCATACTGGCGTTCTTTTATCTCCGCATTCAAGGGAGAGACCGCAGGATCATTAACACTAATTCCTGCCTTACCCGAATCAATTACACGTACCCCAAGATTTGCTAGTTGATAGAGCTCACGAACCATTCCTTTCTTTTCTGAAGGGACTTCACTTAAACTGCCCATTGATCGGCGGCTAAGCGCGTCTGCTACCACATTCGCCTTCCCGAGGTGGTATAAAATATTCACGTCATAATCCTTCAACAATTCCAACCACCGCCTCTGCCGTAGGTTCAACTCCTTCTGCTTAAAAATATGTTGAAGACTCTTGTGATCTGTATAGATATCGACGTGCACACCGTACAGATAATGCCTCCATATCTTTAAGGCATGAATAACCGCAGCCAATTCGAGATCATGAGTCGGATAATTCTGTTCATATTTCCGCAACTGTCTCGAAGCATATGCAATAACCTTGCCATGCTGCATCAGCACACATCCTAGTCCCACACCAGAAGCGTCACAATACACGACATAACCATTCGGCCCTTCTGGAAGTGTTAACACTGGAGCCGAGGTCAATCTATCTTTTAGCTCTCGGAAACTACGCTCCAAGCATCATTCCACTGAAATTTTGCTGACTTCTGGGTTAGTTTCGTTAATGGGGCTGAAATAGATGAAAATTCCTCTACGAATCTTCGATAATAGCCTGCCAAACACAGAAAACTACGAACTGCTGTAAGCGTCGTAGGCTTTGGCCAAGTCTTAACAGCTTCTATTTTCTGAGTGTCGACTCGTATGCCATCATCTGAAATAACATGGCCTAAAAACGCCACAGAATTCAGCCAAAACTCGCACTTTGAGAACTTCACATATAATTCTCGGGCTCGGAGAACGCCAAGAACAATTCTTAGGTGGTCTGCATGCTCTGACTCGGTGCGAGAATATATCAGAATATTGTCGATAAATACTATCACGAAGAGATCTAAAAATGGCCTGAACACATTGTTCATTAAATTCATGAACACCGCCGGGGCATTTGTCAATCCAAACGACATCACTCAGAACTTGTAGTGACCATATCTTGTCCTGAAGGCAGTCTTAGGAATATCTGCTTCTCTAATTCTCACCTGATGATAACCCGATCTCTGATCTATCTTGGAAAACCACTTAGCGCCCTGTAACTGATCAAACAAATCATCGATTCTGGGAAGAGGATATTTATTCTTTATTGTTACTTTGTTCAACTGTCTGTAGTCGATACACATTCGTAAAGATCCGTCCTTCTTCATTACGAACAGGACTGGTGCTCCCCACGGCGAAGAACTGGGTCTTATAATGTTATATCCCGTGTTTTCACACGTTTGGAAAAACTTGAATTATATTGGATTCTTGATACATAAGGTCAAATTTGATAGTTGGTTGAACATAGGAGTTATGCATGAAAGAATAGAGTCATGGAAGTGTGGGACGAGGCCAAGGGCAATTTTGGAATTTTGGAAATTAGTTTCGGGAATTACAAAACGTGGACTATAAGTCATTGGGCCAAAAATAATGGAATGGAATTTAAGGCCTAATGCATATGGAGTGGCCGGCCATGGTGTGGCCCAAGCCCACAATTCTTATTAAATTTCCATGTGATTAATTAACATAAGGCCTTGATCCAAGCCCATTTTAGTTGGTCATGTGCTTGGTCATGTGACCAAGTCTGCTTAATATATGATTAGAAGGTTCAAGACTTTAGAAACAAGATAAAAAAAATCAAGAACAAGAGAAAGAGCAAGGAGGCTCTCGGGTTTGGCCATAGAAAATTAGCCATCAAAAATATTGCTCCAAAAATTTTTCTTTTGTGGTTTTTCTACTAAGTTGAGGTTCCTTTGTAACTTGGTATAGTTGGTTTGGAGGGAGAAGCTTTAGATTCTTCAAAGTGATCACATTTCCAAGTGAAGAAGACTTGAGAAAAAGGTAAGAATTTCTACCTTTTTATTGTGTTATGAAGTTTTGTTTGTGTTGTAGTATGTAGAAATGTGTTGATTGTATGGAAAAATGGAAGTTTGCAAAGGGGGTTTGGAATATGGCTTGTAGCCGTGGGTGTGTGTGTGTTGTGTGGTGATAATGTGTTGAATTTATGTTATATTCTAGTTGTGATTGTGATGAAATGCATATGGGAATTGAAAGTTGGATGAATTTAGTTGATATTGAAAAATAAGCATATGGCCGTAGGGTGTGCTTGACTTGGCATAAGAAATGAATTAAGTTGTTTAGTGTGTTGGAGTGTTGTTGTAATGTTTGTAATGTAAATGAAGTTAGAATGATATAAGTTTGTATTGAATTGGAATGTAGAAACTTATGTCGTTTTAGTATGATTTTCCGACATTAAGGAAATGAAGTTGTTTGGTTGTGAATTATGATGATCATTGGTGAATTTGGAAGTTGGAAACTTGTTATGAAGTTGTATGCCAAAGATTTGATGTTTTGCATAAGTTATGACTTTGACGGAAAGTTGTATATTATGTATATCGAGTGTATAACTTGAGGAAAACGATATGAAATGCTTTTAGAACTATATGGTGATGATCTTGATTGTTGATGAATGTGAAATTATTAATATTAGTTGAAAGTTGGGTTGAAATGAAGGTTATGTCAACTTGTTAGAAAGATGACTAGTTGAAGGATATTTGTCTTTTTAATGTTCATTGTTGATATTGATGTTGTCGTTTGGGTTGTTGTTGATGATTTCTAGCCGAGTTGAATTCTCGGGGTGCTATATGTATAGGGGAAGTGCTGCCGAAATTTCGGTAGACAATTATGCATTAAGTTGAAACTTTGGTATTCATAACTCACAATTGGTAAACTTGACCAATTGCAGTTTTTCGACGAAACGGGAAGTGAGTTTGGAAAGGCGTAAAGAGCTTGAAAGGTATGTAAAGCAACCCCAATTCTTCCCTTGGCATGCCCTTAGTGTGTTAGGGTCGGATCCGGGCCTCGAAAGACTTCTTGGCCCTCGAAATCCGCAAGAGAAATTCTCCGTTTTTCCTTCAGTAGAATTGAACCATTTTGGTATGCTTTTCTTGAAATTATGCAATTTTGTTCTAAATTACTTGGAAGGTCACAGAATGTTTGTAGAACCTTTTTAGGTGACTCCATGAGCTTGGAGGGCATAATTTGAGCCCGCCGCCTTGTTTGTCCCAAGGCGGGCCCACTATTCCCGGTTTTGCCCTTAATGTACTAAAGCTTTCTTTTTAAGCAATTTTTGAAAGAAACGTTTTGACTATCCTTTTAATTACTTAACGAATATTGTTTTAAATACTCTATTAAGTCTTACAAATTATTCTGACACTCGGAATGACTTCGGGAAGGTTATATTTCTGTAATTTATTATGATATCCGAAATGCATCTATTATGATCCCGTCCAACTCCATTGGATTTGTTTGACTTTTATACGCTTCATCGAGTTTTTGAAAATATCTATGGTAATTTTAAATTGCATTAGTCTCTCACTACTCCATTCGTGGATGCCCCAATGTTTCCCACACTGAGCCCGAGCCAGGATATGTTGTCAAGCGTGATCCTTTGCATTGTTCGCCGTGCCTCGATGTGAGGGGGAAGGTATACGCGTACATGGGTTTGTGGAGTATGATGTGCCATGTACGCTTGTTCTGATATGATTTACTATGGCCATCTGATATGACATATTGTGTTACGGGGTTATGCCCCTATTCTGATTCTTCTGTGTTGTGGCACCAGCGTCGGGAGGGTGGCCACGTTCTGTCTGCCGAGTCCCTTGGCAGGGGCCGGATTTTATATGACATATGTTTCTGTACACACTTCGCATGTTTTGAAAATATATATCTGATACTTGGTATTTTCTGTTTACTTTCTGTACGTTCTATACCAGTTATGATTTTGTTTCTGCAACTCAGGCTTTACATATTCAGTACATATTTCGTACTGACCCCCTTTCTTCGGGGGCTGCGTTTTCATGCCGCGCAGGTACCGACGACAGGTTTGCTGATCCGTCCGCTTAGGATCTTATTCTGCCATTTGGAGTGCTCTCTTATTCAGAGCCATCTGTTGGTATAGTCTGTCACTTCTACATATGTATATTCTCGTTCATGGGTACGGCGGGGCCCTGTCCCTCCATATGATTCTGTTGGTTCATTTAGAGGTCTGTAGACATGTTTGTGGGTTGGGATCTTTCTGTACAGCTGTGTGTATATGTTGTGTTTCGGCGATCCCTTTCGCTGCGGCGGCCGGTCCGCATATATTTAAATGTTGCTCTGTTGGCCCTGTGTGGCCTTTGTTGGTATTTTCTGCGTGCAGGGTATGTGGGATAGTCCGTAAAACAAAGGAAACTCTGCCGAAATTTTTCTGGAAATCATTTAATTTGGAAATAAAGCCTTGTCGGCTTCTGTTATATACTAGAATATGTTTGAGTGCCCAAATCGGGCACTAGTCACGACCTACGGGGTTGGGTCGTGACATATAAACCCCTTCTCAAGTAAATCTTTTAGCTGTGCTTTTAGCGCTTTCGGTTCTGCCGGAGCCATTCGATAAGGGGGAATGGAAATAGGCTCGGTGCCTGGTAATACATCAATAGCAAAGTCGATTTCCCTTTCTCGAGGAAGACCTGGAAGTTCATCCGGGAATACATCTGGAAATTCATTTACTACCGAGACAGATTGGAAAATTTGTGGCCTTGCCTCCGTATCATGAACCCGAACTAGATGATAAATATATCCCTTGGCTATCATCTTTCTCGCCTTGAGGTAGGAAATAAACCTACCCTTAGGGGATGCTGTGTTACCCTTCCATTCAAGTACGGGCTCTCCCGGAAACTGGAATCGAACCATTTTCGTCCGGCAATCAACATTAGCATAGCACGAGGCCGACCAATCCATTCCCATAATCGCGTCGAAGTCTATCATTTCCAGTTCAATCAAATCGGCTCGAGTCTGGCGGTCACATATCACAACGACACAATTTGTATATACCTTCCTCGCTAATACGGGATCACCAACCGGAGTGAACACCTCGAAAGGTTTAATTGGCTCAAGCTTCACCCCAATACAATCATTAACATATGGGGTAACATAGGAGAAAGTAGAACCCGAATCAATCAAAGAATATACCTCACGGGAAAATATAGTCAAGGTACCTGTGACAACATCGGGGGAGGATTCAAGATCCTGTCGCCCTGCTAAAGCATATACGCGGGGCTGAAGCATATACGCGGGGGAGGATTCAAGATCTTCGTACTGGCATTCTTTTATCTCCGCATTCAAGGGAGAGACCGCAGGATCATTAACACTAATTCCTGCCTTACCCGAATCAATTACACGTACCCCAAGATTTGCTAGTTGATAAAGCTCACGAACCATTCCTTTCTTTTCTGAAGGGACTTCACTTAAACTGCCCATTGATCGGCGGCTAAGCGCGTCTGCTACCACATTCGCCTTCCCGAGGAGGTATTAAATATTCACGTCATAATCCTTCAACAATTCCAACCACCGCCTCTGCCGTAGGTTCAACTCCTTCTGCTTAAAAATATGTTGAAGACTCTTGTGATCTGTATAGATATCGACGTGCACACCGTACAGATAATGCCTCCATATCTTTAAGGCATGAATAACCGCAGCCAATTCGAGATCATGAGTCGGATAATTCTGTTCATATTTCCGCAACTGTCTCGAAGCATATGCAATAACCTTGCCATGCTGCATCAGCACACATCCTAGTCCCACACCAGAAGCGTTACAATACACGACATAACCATCCGGCCCTTCTGGAAGTGTTAGCTCTCGGAAACTACGCTCACAAGCATCATTCCACTGAAATTTTGCTGACTTCTGGGTTAGCTTCGTTAATGGGGCTGAAATAGATGAAAAGTCCTTTACGAATCTTCGATAATAGCCTGCCAAACACAGAAAACTACGAACTGCTGTAAGCGTCGTAGAAAACTATGCAAGCTGCCCGCCCATGTCGGGACGGTGTGATAATCAATAATATAAGCCCGCGTCCAGGCCTCCCGCGTCCGGGGTACCATCTCGTGCTGCCCACTAGTGGTGTCTGCCCACGCCCGAAGGTTGTGGTGTATCCATATCGTCGCCCGCCGAAGCAGTGTCTGCCCGGCCAACTAGGCCCGGTATGCAATGCTCATGCCATGCTTATCATAAAATAATCATAATAATGTACTTATTTTAAAATACTTATCTTATCATAACACATGCGTAAGGTTAGAGAACAACTTTACTCTATCGGGGTGACGTAAGGTCGTGACCCCCCGATAACTTTATGGAGCAATTACGGACATTCTGCCTCACCTTGAAAGGACTAGTACATAAGGTGAGCGTAGGCAAGGACTAAGATCATCATATCGTATAACTTATCTCATATAGACAGTTAACTTTTTGGAATGTAGGAGCTCATGGAAAGATGGTAATTCGGACTATAAGATTCATGCCATTGGAAAGAAAGGACTAGCCTCACATACCTTGTCGTTTAGCTAAGTGGTTGTCCACTTATTCTCCTTCGTTACCACGTCGTCACCTTCATGAGAGAATTTGTATTACATTAGTTAATTAACTACAAGAACGAATCGCTAGTTCTAGGAAAATTTGGGCAGTACTTCCTTCGTTTATACTACTTTTCCCATGTTCTATATCTACCCCCAACATTCACAATTCTATTCGCAATATCGCAATCAAAATCATCATTTATATCGTATTTGTACTCGCAACACTTCAACATTCATGATTCAATTCCACTTTCATCAATTTATGTCACTATTTACTCAATAATGACCTCTTCTTATGTTCTTATACATTTTAAGTATCTAAGCCTTCCAATACCTTGAATCACGTGGTATAGTCATGAAACATACCTTAAATGATGATTGAACAGGCCTTGAGTTGAAATAGTTCACTTAGCCAAAACCCTAGTTCCACCCTTTTAAGGATTTCTTGACTTAGATGATCCTTTGATGCGTTCTTACACTTGTTTTCATGAACTTAGTGGTGTTGATCTTGATGTTCCCTTTGATTCTCTTGAATTCTTATGGAGGAAATATTTGAAGAGTTCTAGAGCATTCTTGAGTTGTATGGATGAATAATGAAATGTAATGAAGCCTAAGTCCCTTTTAATAATCACAAACCTGATCTTTAATGAAAAATTGTCAAGATGAACAGTGGTCGTAAACCACAGTTTACGGACCGTATTGTGGTTTACGGTCCGTCCTCCACGATCGTCTTTAAGCATTTCAAAAACAGAAAGTTTGGCTGAGGGACATGGCAGTTTACGACCGAGGTTTACGGTCCGTAAACCAGTTTACGGGCCGTCCTCCAAGTCGTTTTTAGCCATTTCAACACTTTGATAGAACTTGAAATTTTTGGACAGCTGGAGGACGATTGCACTATACGGTCCGTAAATCACTTTACGGGCCGTATAGTGCCCTTTACGACCACTGTGTTGAAAATTTTCCGCCACCTTCTTATTTCCAAAAATTCACAATTAGCCATTCCCGACTTAATAAAACATCATCCACTCAAGCCCTTCATTGTTCTACTCATCACACAAGTACGGAAAAATTTTCGAGGTGTAACAATAAACTAAGAAGTGATTCCCATAAGTGATTGGTTGTAGCTTATTATGTTTGGGAAATCGTAGTTTATTAACAATAGTGTTACTCTCATATTAGTAGGCTAAAGGGACGACGAAGCAAGCTTGGTTACGGTTGATCTATAACAGGTATGTAAAGCTAACCCTTCTTTCTTTTGGCATGATCTATGTGAGACAAACAGACGACGAATGTATAACTCCAAAGAAGCTCCTATTCTTAGAGACACTAGGATGGCTAATGTTCTTGATTCCCAAAAATTACTTCATTATGTCTTGATACGTGTCTATGATTCCTGATGTTCTATTTGATATATTCGATAGTGACATTCGAAGGATACTTGACCATTGTCTTTGATTTTCAAATGATAGTTCGTTTTGAATATTCTATTGAGTCTCAGATGATGATTTAGTTTGTATATGGTTGCTCACTACTCTGCTCGTGCATGCTATTAATATATCTTTCACCGAGTCCCGGGCCGGGTATGTTTTCGTGCACAGTTTCACCGCATTGTTCACCGAGTCTCTCACTAGAGGGTCGGGTACGGTATATATATATATATATATATATGTATATGATGATGATGATGATGAGATTATGGCGCCGAGTATGGTATATGATGACTTATTCACCGAGTCCCATAATGGGTCGGATATGGTATATGATATAGATATGCATGATTTTCATATCGTAAGGCACAGGTGCATTGGTATCTTTGATTATCATACTTGCCTCCTGTAATCGTTTTTGCAGTTGTGATTTTCCTTATTGCATTACATGCTTTATATACTCAGTACATATCTCGTACTGACCCCCTTTCTTCGGGGGGCTGCGTTTCATGCCCGCAGGTACAGATACTCGATTTGGTGATCCTCCAGCTTAGGACTTCTGCTCAGCTGTTTGGAGAGCTCCATTGTTTCGGAGCCTAGATATTTTGGTACAGATCTTCTATATAGACTTATATATATATATCCAGGAGTACACCGGGGCCCTGTCTCGTCATATTTCACTCTTGTACTCTTAGAGGTCTGTAGACATGTGTGGGTTGTATATAAATTTTGGTCAGCTGTGTCTATATGGTTTGCTTTGGATATCCCCGTGTATAGTGGCAGCCTTGTCGGCTTGCATATTGTGTTATTGTTATGTTGTGACTCCTCGGGAGACAGGTTTATGATATGTGGTGTTGCGAACCCTTCGTTTGTTTTTACAAGTTTCCATATTGTCCTTAGTTCCAATTTGACTATATTTAACAGGTTCGTATACGGGTGTCCAGTTCGGGCACTAGTCATGACCCATGACAATTAGTACTTCTTCCAACTTGACAAGACTATAACCAAATCCTAAGATACAACATGAACCTCTCTTTGAAGATTAAATACCTCATTAGGTATCCTCTACTATCACTCTATGCATGTCACACAAAACATTCCTTAAGACACCTTCCTAACCTCGTTGGATTATTGGTATTATGGAACTATCATCATCGTTATAGCTCACCTTGAAGGAACAAGTATCATAAGGTGAGATCAATCACAATGCATAATTCCAAAGGTCATGAATAAGCTCAATAATATCATAAGGATCATGAGATTCATAGGCATCTAGCATTTGTGGAAGCAACGATATTATGGATATAGTACAAAGGTTTACAACAAGGAATCATGCCTTTAGAAAGACAGGGTTTAGCCTTAACATACCTGGAATCTAGCTCCTTGACCTTCCCACTTATCTTCTGACTTGCAATCTACATATAAAATCGTTCATACTATTATTAGGCTCACCATCATATACTTGTCGTAAGCCTTTAATTAAAATCCCTTTAGAATCTGCCGAAATTCGAGCAGCATCTCCCCTGTTTATATGCCTAACCCGAAATCTCAATTTAGTAACCAACAACAACAACAACAATACTAAAATCAACAATAATATTATCAATCACCAAAATATTCCATAAACATCTCACACGATGTTTTATCCAATTTCTCGACCCATAAATTCATTATACGCTCATTTAGTAACTTTTCCTCTGTAGATAAACTTAAATCAATACTAATAAGGAAAGATTCATACCTTTCACCCGCTAGAATTGCAATATCTTCGATTATCACCTTGAATCCAAGGCAAGTTTCACCGCAATTCGATATTATAATCGCAGCCATGTGTTGTCCAAACTTAAATTCGGGGATTTCACTTAGTTTGCATTAAAATCTTGTGGACGGGAGTTGGGAGAGTTTTCTAGAGAATTTGGGAAATATTTGGATTGTTCTTGGCTGAAAAATGAGGCTTAGGATCTGATTTGATCCTTAAATAATGGGTAAAATTCGGGTCGGGGGTACTGTAGCAGCCTGGTTACTGTAGCAGCGTTTCTACTTCGTCAGCCTAAATTGCAACGTCCATAATCCTCTACTCCGATGTCGTATCGATGAGCGGTTTGTTGTGTTGGAAACTAGACTCGACGAACTTCATTTGAGGCTTTTGCTTTGCTTCAAAACATCTCATATACTAAAAGATATTTTTTCTCCAAGTTGGGCCAAAATTGCCCCTCATATTTTCTTTCAAGTTCCAACAAATTTAATTTCCTTAATTCACTTGCGCTTCAATCCTTTCATAGCTTACTACATGAACTTAAATCCTTATAACCATAAGTTAAATACATATAAGCTCACATACCTCCTGAAAGGTAGCTCGAATCTAAACATACGAAACTACGGGGTGTAACATTCTGCTCCCCTTTAAAAACATTCGTCCTCGAATGTTAAACTCTCAGGGATCTTATGAAAATTTCGGCAGAGCTTTCTCTGTAAATGCAATACTATCAACCTGTCTTGTGGTAAACCAACAGCAAAATGCCACACAGGGCTATAACAATCAGTAATAACAACGGCCCCAATAATAGTAACTGGCAATATATATGCATACCTGAAGGCCATGGCGTCTCTATCTGAACCTCATTTGATAATGGAAACAAATGCGGCTATATGAACCTCATATCTCTATATACTATCCTTGCCAATATACTCTATATAATAAGGAAGCCACGTCAATATCTATCTCATCGAGTGACGTGCATCGCTCTTTTACCTTTTCTAACCAATCATATCCCTTCTGAAGGGGTCATCGTCAACTTATAAAACAACAGAAGTTGGGATTGAGGATTTACACCGTATGACTCAGCTCTATAGCACGATTTAAGATACAAAGAAGGGTAAACATCCTGAATGCCCTGCAGCCTCCTGTTTATAAGTATGGCATGCTTCACACCCATAAACAAGATTCTATTGGACACGACTCGTAGACCAACCCTAGGATGAACTGCTATGACACCAATTTGTCACACCCCAACCTTGGTAAGGCGTGACTAGCACTCGACACCCTATGGGAACTGAGTGAACCAACTGTAACTCACGTTTTCTGTATCTCGAAAGGCAACATAAGACCAAGGTAATATAAGCCATAGGGGCACAAGCCCAAAAGATAACATACTGACGTCTTCAAACTAATCTCGAGTGCATGGCCCTGGTTAACTTATCATCAAACATTATCTGAGCATATGTTGCAGCGTGCAACCCGATCTCTCTGTACTCTCGCATGCTTAACCATATCTATGTACAGTACTGTGTCTTTATCTTACTAATCATCCTATACTAACTGCCCAACTGATCAGTGGTAACTGCCTGACCGGTTGTAGTCTGGTGGTAATAACTGCTCGTCGGATTATCGCCCGATAGTATAGCGCAACTGCCCAACTGGCCGTAGCACGGTGGTAACTGCCCGACTGGCTGCAGTAAAGTGGTAAATATATACATCTGCCCAACTGGTCGTAGACCAGTGGTAATTATAATCAACATCATAACTAAACTTCTACAAGTAATCTCTATGCACTTCCCATGGTCATCACTTAACCCGTAGGGTCTACATAATCACATAAGACTTATAAGCACAACTCAGGCCATTAGTACTTCTTCCAACTTGACTAGACTATAACCAAATCCTAAGATACAACATGAACCTCTCTTCGAACATTAAATACCTCATTAGGGATCCTCTACTAGAACTCTATTCATGCCACACAAAACATTCCTTAAGACACCTTCCTAACCTCGTTAGATTATTGGTATTATGGAACTATCGTCATCGCTATATCTCACCTTGAAGGAACAAGTATCATAAGGTGAGATCAATCCCAATGAATAATTCCAATGGTCATGAATAAGCTCAATAATATAATAAGGATCATGAGATTCATAGGCTTCTCGCATTTGTGGAAGCAACGATATTATGGATCTAGTACAAAGGTTTACAATGAGGAATCATGCCTTTAGAAAGAAAAGGATTTAGCCTTAACATACCTATAATCTTGTTCCTTGACCTTCCCACTTATCTTCTGACTTGTAATCTATATATAAAATTGTTCATATTATTATTAGGCTCACCATCATACACTTGTCTTAAGCCTTTAATTAAAATCCCTTTAGAATCTGCCGAAATTCGGGCAGCATCTCCCCTATTTATATGCCTCACCCGAAATTTCAATTCAGCAACCAATAACAACAATAACAATACCAACATCAACAACAATATTATCAATCACCAATATATTCCATAAACATCTCACACGATTTTTTATCCAATTTCTCGACCCATGAATTAATTATACGCTCATTTAGTAATTTTTCCTCCGTAGATAAGCTTAAATCAATACTAATAAGGGGTGTAACAGAATGACCAGGCGAGGAGAGGAAGAGGAGGTTTTGAGAGGTTTCTGGGCCATGACCCTAGATTCCCAGGTCATGTAGACTTAGGGAGGGCCCATGGTTATGAGGACTGGGGAAGATGGCAATATAATGAGCGGAATTTGAACACCATCAAGGTGAATCTTCCTATGTTCCAAAGAGGTAGCAATCCGGAAGAGTTCCTTGAATGGAAATTGCAAAGTGAGCGCATCTTCCTCACGAACAATGTGTCCGAGGCCTTGAAGGCAAAGTATGCCCTCACTCAATTTGAGGGATATGCTTCTACTTGGTGGGAATCCAAGAAGTTACAAAAGGCACAACAACACATCTATGAGCTCCCAACTTGGAAGGACTTGATTGAGCTCATGGAGACAAGGTGGCTTTCACCCACATACCACCGAGATGCACTCAAAAGGTTGTACATGTTGAAGCAAGGGTTGAAAAGTGTGGAAGCATACTTTGATGAGTTTTAGGATTTGCGGATAAAGTCAATGATAGAAGAACATGAGGAGTACACTATTATAAGGTTTGTAGCCAACTTGAATCGAGACATCTCTAAACCGATGAGGCTTAAAACCTATAATAGTCTTGAAGAGGCATTCCATGACGCATCCAAGGTTGAGGCGAATCTAAAAGAAGATAGGTCCTACAAAGACAAAAGCAAATCGTCTTCAACTTGGAACAAAGGCAAAGAAAAGTGGAAAACTTCCACTTAGGATAAGCCCAAGATCAACACTCAAGCACCTCAAGCCAAGTTCGATTACAAAGCCAAAGGTGATAACAAGGCTAAAGGAGGTAACAATTCTAACACCAACTATAATCGACCTTCTACCATCCAATGCTTTAAGTGCCAAGGAAGAGGGCATATTGCAAGTGAGTGTCCCAACCGGAGGACTATCATAATAGTAAGGGATGGGTATTGAACCGATGATGAAAATGAGGGCAGGGTTGGTCATGATAAGGAAGGAGAAAGTAGTGAGTGTGAGGGTGATTCTGAGGATGAAGTTGAATTGAGCTATGAGGAGACTTTGAATCATGCTATTGTTGTAAGAAGGGCCATGGGATCTCTAGCTAGGGAAGAGAGTGACCAACGGGAGAACTTGTTTCATACTAGGTGTAAGATTTTGGACAAGGTTTATTCCTTGACCATTGATGGTGGGAATTGCACTAATGCGGTTAGCCAATTCTTGGTTGAAAGTATGAAATTCCTCACAAGAAGACACCCTAGCCCCTACAAGCTTCAATGGTTCAATGAAAGTGGAGAAATGTGGGTGACAAAGTAAGCGATTATCCAATTGAGCATTGGAAGATATGAGGATGAAATCTTATGTGATGTGGTGCCAATGCAAGCGTGCCATATTTTGCTTGGAAGACCTTGGAAATTTGATGTGGATGCTCAACATAGTGGGCGGACCAAAAAGTATTCTTTTGTGGTCAAAGGTAAAAAGTATGTCCTTGCTCCATTGACTCCCCATGAAGTGCGTGAAGACTATAGAGTCATGAAAGATCTACGTGAAAATATGGAAAGAGAGGAAATATTTGTGAGTGAAAAAGAGGCCTTGGTTGCTCAAGGAGGACAAGGTTCGACCCTAGAGAAGTGTAAGAAGTGTATAGTCGCGAGAGGAATGTTAGAAGGAGAGGAAAGGTGTGGTGAAGAGAAGGACCTGGTACTAAGTCAAGATAACCCCTCTAACCTTTCTATTTCTTGTAGTTGTCTTGTTCCTTTTGTAGGTACTTACGTGGATGATCACCCCAAAGAGGAAATGGACCCGAGTTTCCAAGTTTCTTTAGAGGGTGAAGTAGTGCTACCCTCTTCAAAAGAGGAAGGCCAATACAAGGAACTTGACCAAATTGACAAAGGTGATGTGCTTCAACAAAGAGGTAACAAAGCTAACCCTTCTACTTTAGCAAATGTGGATCACTTTGTGCTTGATGAACAACTGAGTAGAGGTAAAGTTTTACCTTTTGTGGGAATTAGAGACCCTTTGTTAATTGATGATGCATTGGTGAAAAGTGCTTACACACTAGTTGATCCTTTTGATGACTATATTGACTCTTTTTGCAAGAGTAAATTGTGTCCATCTAGTGATAGCACTTGTGTTGATATTGATCCTATTGAGAATGAACTTGCTTATTTTGAATGTGATCTTCTGATTGCACCTACTCTCTTGAAGGATGGTAATTTGCTTGATAGTGATATAGTGGATGATTGTGAAATACATGACCTTGTGTTTTGTGATGTTGAAATTGAATCCATTCTTTGGAGTCACAAAGTCACCAAAGTTCCACTATGGTATCATGATCCATTTCTTTGTGAGAAAAACCTCCTCTTGAGGGATTTTGACGTGACTGCTAAAATGGATTATCTTGAAAAGGAGGGTAAAAGTTGGCTACAAATTTCTAACCATCTCTTGTGTGATACCTTGCCTTGTGACCTCTTTACTCATGAAAACCTTTGTATGTTGTTGCTTAAGTTTATGATGGGTTTGCAAAAGGGATGTGTAGTCCATGACTTGAGGAATATCTTTGTTTATGATCCCGGTGTAGTGTCCTCTTGTTATGTCTTGGTAGTGAAATCATTATTTGAGGAGACTAGTGTCGAGGGTTGGGCTCTAGGTTGGAATGACCTTACTTTACACCTTACACTTAGTCAAAATAAGGGTAGGACTTGTTTGAGGAGTGAGTTATTTCTTGAATTTTGGGGAAATCACCTTGTTGAAATCCCATGTATACACTCTCTATGCATGATTACTATTGATGTGTGATTGTACCACAAATTTGTTCATCCTTGGCAAGATTAGGTGGTTATTATTGTGTGTGCTAACCCTCAATCTTTGAGGAGTATGGTGTCTTCCATCTTCCTTTGGTTTTTGCAAGGTTCGGATTCAAGGATGAATCCTTTTCAAGAAGGGGAGGATGATATGACCCTACTAGGCACACTTCACTTGAAGGTTCACATTGAAGACCAAGGCATGGGACTCCAATCCATTCAAGCTAGGAGGATGACCAAAGGAGCATTGGAGACCCATAGAGAGACATGCAAGCCCCATAAGAAGGCCTATGAAGTATGGAAAGTAGCTTGGAGAGAAATGAAAGAAGAAGCTACAAGAAAGAAGACCAATATTCAAACTGGCTAGAGTCGCAAAGGGACAGAAACACAAATGTGGAAAGAAGGACCATAGATGCCAAAAGGGTCACAATTGCAAGCTTGAGGATTGGATGATGGCTATATGTGCAAGAGGAGCCTTTTTCGGATTTCAAGCCAACATCCAACTAGCCAAACAAGGCCCTTGCCTCATTAATGGCATCCTTGTAATAACTAGCCTAGCTCTTAAGTCTCTTAGTATAAATACTAGACTTAGGTTATTTTCATCTCTAGATTATGTTGAATGAAGAAACTCTTATGAGAGATTGTAGTTGATAGCTTTAGATTACTATAGATTGTTTGGTTGGTTAACCAAGTGTTGCTTCCTAGTTGTGAAGTGAATTACTTAATTCCATCGAATTCAATGTTGCTCATTTGTGGATTCATTTGAGTCATTTGTTGATTCGAATTACTTAGGTTCTAGGGTTTGTAAATCTGATTGGAAGGGTTAGGGTTTAATAAACCCTTTTTTGTCCATATATTTCTTGCTCTTGGGTCAAGTATCTATCCTCTATTCTCCTTAATCCCCAATTCTTCATCTATCTTTATTTTCCTTTATTTTGATTTTCTTGTTCTTTTGTTATTCTTAGAGTTTCCTTAGGTTGAATCTTATCAAGTACCAGGTCAGAAGTGTACCTTGTTTAACAATGAAAAGATAGAGGAATCGTGACAGAAACGGACTAGAAACCATCTTAAAGTGTGACACATTAGTATAATGATAGGAAAAGGAATGAATTGACGACGGATGCAGTCAAACACTGATACAAGAGCAACTCCATCGAGCTTCAAACACTGATACAAGAGCAACTCCATCGAGCTTCATGATGATGGAGTCTTTGAAGATCATGGGAGGTCCACATAGGATGGCCTTCAAGATATAGGATATATCTTGGATGGAAGGCTTCAAGAACGTCACATTCAAGATATGGAAAATAGCTTGGGAGACTATTTGGAGAAGGAGGCTATGCATGCCAAAGGGGCTAGTACTTAAATGCAAGCCTTTTCAAGTTTCACTTCCATGGAAGACATCCAAACAAGGCCCTTACTTCATTAAGGGTATAATTGTAATAATGCAGTGTCTTCTTTATTTCATTAGTATAAATAGCTAGTATTTTTATTTCATGAGGGAGATTTTGATGAATTATGAATATTTTGAGTGTTTTTAGAATTATCTTTAGAGAGAGAAACTTGTGAGAGGCCTTTGGTAGGCTCTTGTTGAATCTTGTGTTGTTGAGAGGTTGGTTGCTTGGGAATTCAATTCCCTTGAGGTCAACTTAAGAATTTGGTGTTTCTTTTGATGATAATTTACAGGTCTTAGTTTTATATAACTTTGGTTGCTAAATTTAATTTTAAGTTGTGTCAAATTATCTATCTTTTCTTTTTCTTTTGTTTATCTTCTTAATTTCTCGTTTCCGCGTATCCGTTATTGTATCAATTGGTATCAGGGCTTGGATTAGATTTGTTCTATCAAATCTAGCCTAGGGTTTGTTACTATTAAAAAAATCGAAAAATCCTAGAAAACCCAAAAAAAAATTGTTTGTTTTGTTGTTTTGTTATTAGATTCTTATTCCTTAGTACGGTAGGGGTTTCAAATCTTCAAATTTCTTGTCAATCGGGTCAATATTGAAGAATCCACCATTTTTTAGTTGAAGCTTTTGAAAAACTTGAAGTAGGTCTTGTTGATTTGGGTGAAATTGGAACTTGAAACTTATTGGGCTTTGTTCTACAAGTCCTGGGGAGTCTAAATATGAAATTTGAAGGAAAAACAAGTTTATTTGAAGGTAGTTGGAAATTTGAAGTTGTTGGTGTTCTTGAAGATTTTCAAATCTTTATAGGGAAGAAGACTCTCCAAAAGGGCATTTAATCCAAAGTTTTCAAGTCAAGATTTGGGGAAAGTGTTTTTCTACCCAAAGAAGAAAATACTAGGTTGTGTGGGGCCATAAGAGTCAGCAAATCTAAGAAATTCGTGCACAAATCCCGAGCCAACTAAAGCTTTTCCACGATCATATTATATGGATGAGTTCCACGGACCAAAAATATTATATGGTCCGTGAAACTCAAGTTTAGGTCCATGACAGGCAAGCTGTTTGGACCAGTTTCTGCCCAATTTTGGTCCTAAGATACGAACGGGTTCCACAGACCGTGAACCATTATACGGTCCGTGAAAGTCAACCTGAGCACTCGTGAAACTCAAGTTTAGGTCCGTGAAAGGCAAGATGTTTGGACCAGTTTCTGTCCAATTTTGGTCCTAAGATACAGACGGGTTCCACGGACCATGAACCATTATACGGTCCGTGAAAGTCAACCTGAGCGCTTGTGAAACTTGGCCCTAAAAACCAACATTCTGCCTCATGTTAGCCTTGTTACACGACCACTTATACGACCCGTGGAAACTTATATGGACCGTGAAACACCACCACTTGGTCGTGTAAGTCCAATTTCATCAATTTCGATCAGGTGATTCGTTCTTAATTATTTTCAATTCCAAAAATTTTCTAGGGATTGCTTGTTGGATTGTGTCCTTAATCCTTTGGTAAGGAACACACACAAAAAAAAAAGAGTATGGAAATTTAAAAAAATTCGTTACTTCAAATTGATACCTTGGATCAATTGGGCTTCACATTTTCAAGATATCACCTACCCGGGCTCGAAATTTTAATTAATTTCTCAATTTTTGCATTCCATTTTCTTTTGTCTCTCAACTAGTAGCCATTTAGTAGTTGTTCCTACTTGTGTTTGCTAGTTCTTGTGTCCACATTTCTTTCGTTCCAATTCTTTCGTGCTTTTCTTCGTTTTTGCTTCGTTGTTAATTTCTTGGTTCAAGTTCGTTAGATTGAATTGAGTCGTCCGTCTTTCTTCGAGTCTAACAAAAATCCATTCTGACCTCAAGTAGCAATTGTGCGCCTTGCAAGCAACAGAATCCAATCGAGAATCAACACCGGCCATTCCATTTGAGTGGTAAAAGGCAAAGAGCGTGTGAGTTCATTTGAGTGGTGCTAGCCGAGCAGAAACGAGTGTAAACATGAGTGTGTTAAGGTTTCTTTATTACTAACGTGCTTGCTAAGTGTTCTTTGCAGGTACTTCTCCATGGATTCTGATTCATGTGGTGGAGATTATGATTGTTATGACGATGATTGTAGTTATGAAGGGGAGGACTATGGGAGCTATGAAGAGTGTGACGATGGGGAATAAGAGAGCTATATGGGAAATGGTGACCATGAGGAATTTCGGAGAGAGAATTACCATTTTGAAGGAGAATATGATGAAAGTGGTACTCATGTGTCTCATGAGGAAGATAGGGATGAATAAGAACCTTGTTATGATTCGTATGGTGAAGCTAATGAAGGTGAAGATTCTTGTGCTATACATCATGAAGATGAAGACGACTCGAGGTATGACTCTCCTTCACACGTATCTTATGGGTCTTATGGGGAAAATCCTTATACAAATAGGACTCGTGGAAGGTATGTCTATGGAGGTAGTGTAAGTGCTAATGTTGATTATGGAAGGACTTCTAGTGGGCATGCATATGCTTCTTCTTGTAGTACTTCCTATCCGAAGCAAAGTGGCATGAGTGGGAATGTGAGTACTAGTTGGAGTCGTCCTATGCAAAAGAAGGTGGTTCCAAAGAGGCGATTCATGGAGACCAAGGTAAACCTTTGTGGTAGAGAGGGAATTCTTGTGCTTAATGATGATTGTTACACAACCTTTATCACCCCTTGTGCGGTTGAAGAGTTAAGGTTACCTTGTGTGATTAGGCAAAATCCTTATTATGATGAGGGAGGGTATTGGGTTGATAAGAGAGTGATGGTATTCATTTCACTTGGTGAGTACCAAGAGGGGGTTTGATGTGATGTGCTTCCATTGGATACTTGTCATGTATGTTTAGGTGGCCCTTGGTTTCAAAGGCATGAGATCCCATATGAGCAAGAGTGGCATAAGTATGTCGTGGATGAAAGGAGGAAACCTCTATTTCCATACGTACTTCGTAGAATGAGTCCAAGTGCAAAAGTGCGAGATACCCATGTGAAATGGCCTACCTTGGCTAGGGAAGCTAGTAGAGAAGAATATGGAGAAATGGGAGTTCATAATGGATGAAATCTTTGCTAGCTACAACTATTCACAAGAAATGAAGATGGACTTAGCCGTTCAAACTTTTGACTCAAAGCTTGTCAAATATTGGGAGTATGTGAAAAGTTGTGGGAGACGAGTGAGGAGTCCAATCAAGACTTGGGAGGATATTGAGAGGCTAACATCCCAAGACCCATGTGAGAAGAAATGAATCTTTGAAGGGTACCTCTTTTGAGAAAACCCCATGCTTGAAGGCAAGGACGGCGGCCCCAACCATTCCTTCAATTGGTCAAAGGAGCTTACATGAACGCCAAGGTAAGATCACTTATCCTTATACTCCTACATCTTTGTGTGATTTTAATGTCAAATCAAGTATGAAAGTTAGTTTACCTTGTGTTATGCCTAATGCTTCTTTGCCATGCTTTGGTAATGTCATTGTTAAAAGTGTCCCCACACTAGTTGATCCTATTGATGACCGAATTGATCCTTCTTGTAAGGTCGATTTGTGTCCACCTAGTGTTGACAATTGTGCTTTGAATGATAGTGCATTATCGAATGAAGGTGCTCAAACACTAGTTGATCCTTTAGATGACCAAATTGATTCTTCTTGCAATATCGATTTGTGTCCACCTAGTGTTGGCACTTGTGAGTTAAATGGTACTACCATTTAACTTAAGAATTTGGGATTCGATTCCCTTGAGGTCAACTTAAGAATTTGGTGTTTCTTTTGATGATAATTTAGAGGTCTTAGTTTTATATAACTTTGGTTGCTAAATTTAATCTTAAGTTGTGTCATATTATCTATCTTTTCTTTTCCTTTTGTTTATCTTCTTAATATCTCGTATCCGTTCTTGTATCAATTGGTATCAGAGCCTAAACTAGGTTTGTTTCAACAAAGCTAGCTTGGGATTTGATTCTACAAAAAAAAAAAAAAAACCAAAAAAAATTTGTGTTTGTTTTGTTGTTTTTCTATTAGATTCTTGTTGCTTAGTACGTTTGGGTTTCAAATCTTCCAATTTAGTGTCAATCGGGTCAATATTGAAGAATCCACAATTTTTGAATTGAAGCTTTTGAAAAAGTTTAAGAACATTTGGTGGGTGTTCAAAATTTGGTGAAATTAAAGGTTGATAACCATTGGGCTTTGTTCTCCGAGTGATAAGGACCTTAGATCTGAAAATTGGAGCAAAAAGGAGTTGGAATTAAGGTACTTGGAAATTTGAATGTTCTTCATGTTCTTGAAGATATTCATATCTTCATCTTAAGAAGAAGACCCAAAAAGGAAAGTGAGATCCAAATTTTTCCCAAGTAATTCAAGAAAAGTGTTTGTTGGGCAAAGAAAGGAAAGTTCTAGGTTGGTTGGTTCCCTATTAGGTCAACCAAAATCGAAGAATATTGCACAAATCCCGAGCCAACTGAAGTTTTCTGAGATCATATTATATGGACAAGTTCCACGGACCATAAAATTTTATACGGTCCTTGAAAGGCAAGCTGTTTGGACCAGTTTCTGCCCAATTTTGGTCCTAAGATACGGACGGGTTCCACGGACCGTGAACCATTATACGGTCCGTGAAAGTCAACCTGAGCACTCATGAAACTTGGCCCTAAAAACCAACATTCTGCCTCAAGTTAGCCTTCTTACACGACTACTTATACGGCCCATGGAAACTTATACGGACCGTGAAACACCGCCACTTGGTTGTGTAAGTCCAATTTCATCAATCTCGATCAGGTGATTCATTCTTAATTCTTTTCAATTCGAAAAAATTTCTTGGGATTGCTTGTTGGATTGTGTCCTTAATCCTTTGGTAAGAAGCGCAAAAAAAAAAAGTATAAAAATTTAAAAATTTAGTTTTTTTAAATTGATACCTTAGATCAATTGGGGCTTCACAGTCGTGTTTTCAAGTTATCACTTACCTGGGCCCGAAATTTTATATATTTTTCGATTTTAGCATTCTAATGTTTCTTGTGTCTCTCAACTAGTAGCCATTTAGTAGTTGTTCCTACTTGTGTTTGCTAGTTCTTGTGTCTGCATTTCTTTCGTGCAAATTCTTTGTGCTTTTCTTCGTTTTTGCTTCGTTTTTAATTTCTTGGTACAAGTCCGTTAGATTGAATTGAGTTGTCCGTCTTTATTTGAGTCTAACAAGAATCCATTCCTACCTCAAGTAGCAATTATGCACCTTGCAAGCAACCGAATCCAATCGAGAATCAACATCGGCCAATCCATTTGAGTGGTAAAAGGCAAGAGTGTGTGAGTTCATTTGAGTGGTGCTACCCGAGCACAAACATGTGTAAAAACGAGTGTGGTAAGGTTTCTTTATTACAAACGTGTTTGCTAAGTGTTCTTTGTAGGTACTTCTCCATGGATTCCGATTCATGTGGTGGAGATTATGATTGTTATGACGATGATGGTTGTAGTTATGAAGGGGAGGACTATGGGAGCTATGAAGAGTGTGACGATGAGGAATAAGAGAGCTATATTGGAAATGGTGACCATGAGGAAGTTCGAAGAGAGAATTACCATTTTGAAGGAGAATACGATGAAAGTGGTACTCATGTGTCTCATGAGGAAGATAGGGATGAAGAAGAACCTTGTTATGCTTCGTATGATGAAGGTAATGAAGGTGAAGATTCTTGTGCTATACATCATGATGATGAAGACGACTAGAGTACTTACTATCCAAAGCAAAGTAGCATGAATGGGAATGTGAGTACTAGTTGGATTCGTCCTATGCAAAAGAAGGTGGTTCCAAAAAGGGGATTCATGGAGACCAAGGTAAACCTTTGTGGTAGAGAGGGAACCCTTGTGCTTGAAGGCGAAATCCTTTTTATGACGAGGGAGGTTTGGGTTGATAGGAGAGTGATGGTAAGCATTTCACTTTGTGAGTACCAAGAGAAGGTTTGGTGTGATGTGCTTCCAATGGATACTTGTCACGTATGCTTAGGTGGCCCTTGGTTTCAAAGGCATGAGATGCCATATGAGCAAAATTGGCATAAGTATATCATGGATGAAAGGAGAAAACCTCTATTTCTATACGTGCTTCATAGAACTAGTCCCAGTGTAAAAGTGCGAGATACCCATGTGAAATGACCTACCTTGGCTAGGTAAGCTAGTGGAGAAGAATATGAGAAATGGGAGTCCATAATAGATGAAATATTCGCTAGCTACAACTATTCACAAGAAATGAAGATGGACCTAGCCGTTCAAACTTTTGACTCAAAGCTTGTCCAATATTGGGAGGATGTGAAATGTTGCGGGAGACGAGTGAGGAGTCCAATCAAGACTTGGGAGGATATGAAAAGGATATTGAGAGGACAATATCCCAAGCCCCATGTGAGAAGAAATGAATCTTTGAAGGGTACCTCTTTTGAGAGATCCCCATGCTTGAAGGTAGGGACGGCGGCCCCAACCATTCCTTCCATTGGTGAAAGGAGCTTACATGAACATCAAGGTAAGATCGCTTATCCTTATACTCCTACATCCTTGTGTGATTTTAATGCCAAGTCAAGTATGAAATTTAGTTTACCTTGCATTAAGCCTAAAGCTTCTTTGCCGTGTATTGGTAATGCCATTGTTGAAAGTGTCTGCACTCTAGTTGATCCTATTGGTGACCGAATTGATCCTTCTTGTAAGGTCGATTTGTGTCCACCTAGTGTTGACACTTGTTCTTTGAATGATAGTGCATTATTGAATGAAGTTGCTCAAACACTAGTTGATCCTTTAGATGACAAAATTGATTTTTCTTGCAAGATCGATTTGTGTCCATCTAGTGTTGACACTTACGAATTGAATGGTAGTACAATGTCATGTGGTCATCATGTTAGTAATTCATGCGAGATTGACATACTACCAACTACTGTTGAAACTTGTGTTGATCAACTTGCTTGTAATGATAATTCACTACTCGAGGATCCTTGTGATGTGTTTAATGTACCTCTAGTTAGTGATGATGTTGATATAGTTGGTCAATTGAAAGAATGTGACATCTCACCCTTTCTTGTTTCATGTCAAAATGAATCTCTTGATCGTACTTTAGTGTCATGTGATAAGACTCCAATTTGTAGTGGTGATGTGTGTCATGTAGATAGTCATGTGAGCAAAAATGCATTGAAAGATAACATTGGTTCTTTTGAGAGTGAAATGACATGCTTTGACTCCTCATTGTTCATGGATTACTCTCTTGTAAGGGATAATGTTTTATTTGAGGATGACATGACTATTGAGAGTGAAGTACCTAGTGGGATGTTTTGTAACGTTGAAAGTGTGACCACTTTTGGTGACTACATGGTATTTGAAAATCCACTATGGGAGGATAACACTCTTCCCTGTGATGGAGATCCTCCCTTGAGGAGTTGTGATCCACTTATTGGGAGGGGAAGTGTTCAAAAGGAAGGTAAAACTTGTTTTCAAATTGCTAATTCTTCCTTGGGCGTTCTGAATAGTAGTAGTATGATTGACCATGCTTTTGAGTTTAATAGTGAAACTACATTTGAAGACACCCTAGATGAAGTTATTTTGCGTGACACCTTTCTTTATTATCTTTTTGCATATGATGACATTCATGATTTTTTTGGGAGTGCATCTTATGGAGGGCGGGGGCCTATTGGGGTACTTAGTTGTTGCCTTGCCCGTGATATGTGGGTATTTTTTCCCTTTGACCTCGGTGAATCTTAACTTGGTGCGAATGGTGTCATTTTGCAATTGAGGATCATTTGTATGTCCTGCCAACTTGGTGTCTTGAAACCCTTGGCTCTTTTAGAATATCCTCATTCCTTAATCTTTGGGTTATCCAAGTTCTTAGTGCTCTACTTGAGAGCTTATTTTGCTTGAAAATGGTTGATACTTGGCTATATCACAATTTTGTGCTTACTTGGCATGGTGGTAGGTTAGTTCGCCCTAACACTAACCCTCATCCTTTGAGGACTTGGTTTTTATTTGTCTCCCTTATGGTTTTGCAAGGTTTAGATTCGAGGACGAATCCTTTTCATGAAGGGGAGAATGATACGAGACCGACTCCATCGAGCTTCATGAAGATGGAGCCTTTGAAGATCATGGGAGGTTCACATAGGCAACCTTCAAGATATGGGAGATAACTTCGGAGGCTATTCAGAGAAGGAGGCTATGTATGCAAAAAAAAAAAAAGGCGAGTACTTAAATGCAAGCCTTTTCAAGTTTCACTTCCATGGAAAACATCCAAACAAGGCTCTTACTTCATTAAGGGTATAATTGTAATCATGTAGTGTCTTCTTTATTTTCTTAGTATAAATAGTAGACTAAACATTTGAATAGGGAGCTTTTGATGAATTATGAATATTTTGAGTGTTTTAGGGTTATCTCTAGAGAGAGAAACTTGTGAGAGGCCTTTGGTAGGCTCTTGTTGATTCTTGTGTTGTTGAAAGGTTGGTTGCTTGGGATTCGATTCCCTTGAGGCCAGCTTAAGAATTTGGTGTTTCTTTTGATGATAATTTAAAGGTCTTAGTTTTATATAACTTTGGTTGCTAAATTGAATCTTAAGTTGTGTCAAATTATCTATCTTTTTTTTTCCTTTTGTTTATCTTCTTAATTTATCGTTTCCGTGTATCCGTTCTTGTATCAATAAACGACTCAAATGAATCCACAAATGAGCAACATTGAATTCAATGGAAATAAGCAATTCACTTCACAACTAGGAAGTAACTCTTGGTTAACTAACCAAACAATCTATATTAATCTAAAGCTATTAACTACAATCTCTCATAAGAGTTTCTTCATTCAACATAATCTAAAGATAAAAATAACCTAAGTCTAGTATTTATACTAAGAGACGTAAGAGCTAAGCTAGTTATTACAAAAATGCCATTAATGAGGCAAGGGCCTTGTTTGGCTAGTTGGATGTTGGCTTGAAATCCGAAAAAGGCTCCTCTTGCACGTATAGCCATCATCCAATCCTCAAGCTTGCAATTGTGACCCTTTTGCATCTATGGCCCTTATTTGCATGACTAGCCACATTTGCATTTATGTCCCTTTGCGGCTCTAGCCATTTTGAGTGTTGGCCTTCTTTCTTGTAGCTTCTTCATTCATTCCTCTCCAAGCTACTTTCCATACTTCATAGGCCTTCTTATGGGGCTTGTGTGCCTCTCCATGGGTCTCCAATGCTCTTTTGTATTACATCCCGTGTTCTCATGCGTTGGAAAGTGTGCGAGTTAAATGATATTAGTAATGGACACGAGGTTATCCCCCCAGATTATAGGTAGTTAAAGTGATGGTACACATGTATCGTAAGGATTTGAAGTTAAACCAATCGAAGAAAATAAATTTTGTCAAGTTTCAACATTTATTTGAGTGAAATACGGTACAAGCTATAATACCCCGTATTTTTGGACTAGAACATTTAATCGTCCAACATGAGCAAATTTACCCTAGCCCGGAGAATTCGATCATATCCAAGGATGAAAATCAAGAGCTCGGTGTATACAAGGAATGAATTCCCAAAATAATTTAGGACTTAACAAGTGTGACCACGGTGGTTGAGAATAATATTTTGTGTGTACCAAAAGGGACTATGGACTAGTGCTACATCACATAATCATGGAAATGAGTATATGAAGTGTATTAAAAATAATTGGTATTAAAGTGAATTGAGATCAAGAAATTAATTATGCGTGTGATTGATTAAGAGGGGAATTATAGTGGAAGACAAGAAATTAATGGATATAATTGGATAGCTATTAGTGGACATAGTCCATGTATTAATGGAAAAAGGGATAAACATTAAGTTGATGACTATGCTTGACACATGACTTCCTTGGCAAAATTGCTGAAGATGATTAAGCTTGAATACGGGTAGGTTCCTTTTAAAGATAGGGATTTTTTTTTTTAAAGTGGACCCCACAGTCCACTACATGCCCCACTACATATTACACAACTCTTATCTTCCTTTGGTGTAGATATACCCATATCTTCAGAAGTTATTATAGGGCAGCATCAATTCATCTAAGATAGCAAAGATAGATACATTTTTCTTACCTTCTTCTTACGCTAGTTAATGGAAGATTAGAAGTGGACAACATTTTTTCTTTCAACACCCAAAACAGAAACATGAGCTACAATTTTAAAAGAAGCGAAGTGTAATTTTTTTTTTCAAGGATAACATACGGGTTTTTGCATACCTCTTCAATCTCGTTGTTCTATTTTGTCGTGTTGTTAAATTTGGGCTTTCTTCGAAGTGAAGTACGGTGGAAGAAAAATAGTTCTTCGCATATAATGTAAGAATTCTCCTACTCTTTATATATTTAAGTTCGTCCGGGTCATGGCTAAATTGTGGGATAAGAAAGATGGATTTAATAGCTAGAAACCATAATTTGACGGATTGGAATGATGGAAATGACGTTATAACTACGATATGTCTATTGAGTTGATATTGTAATTGTTGGCTGTTTTGAGAGTGATCTAAAGGTGGGTTTGATTCTAGTTTGATATGACATTGTTGGTATTGTTGTTGTTGTTATCATTGACGTGTATTTTGAAGGAAAGAAAAATTGGAGAAGTGTGTTTGGTAATCGTATCCGGGCTCGTCGCTAGTCGTGAAATGTTTGTGGCTTGTTGTTACCAATGGTACCTTGTTATTTATGTATATATACTTGCTGGATTGTCTGGTTGTTGTTGTTGATACATGGAGTTTAGGAAAATGAGAAGAATGGGGGAGGTGTTGCCCATTTCATTTTAGGATAAGTTAAAGTTTCATTATATAATTAAGAGAATCGTTTCTATAATTAACGATAGTATCATTGTTGTTATCATATAGATCGTGGAGCCAATACGAGTTGAGTTCTTGAGCCGTTGAGCTAAGACCAGGTATGTAAAGCTAACCTTTCTTTCTTTTTGGCATGATCTTTATGAAACAAATAGACGACGAGCATATAACTCCAAAGAAACTCCTATTCTTAGAGACACTAGGATGGCTAATGTTCTTGATATCCAGAACCTATTTCACATTATCTTGATACGTGTCTATGATTCTTGAAGTTCTATTTGATATAATCCATAGTGACATTTAAGGGATACTTGATATGATTGTTATCTTTGATGCTCAAGTATTAGTTCATACTACCTATTATATTGAGTCTCAGATGATGATTTAGTTTGTATATGGTTGCTCACTACTCTGCTCGTACATGCTGTTAATATATCTTTCACCGAGTCTCGGGCCGGGTATGCTTTCGTGCACAGTTTCACTGCATTGTTCACCGAGTCCCTCACTAGAGGGCCGGGTACGGTATATATATATATATATATATATATATATATATATATATATATATATATATATATATATATATATGATGTGATTATGGCGCCGAGTATGGTATATGATGACTTTATTCACCGAGTCCCATAATGGGTCGGGTATGGTATATGATATAGACATGCATGATTCTCATCTCGTAAGGCACAGGTGCATCGGTATCTTTGATTATCTTATTTACCTCCTGTAATCTTTTATTCAGTTATGAGTTTATTTATTGTATTTAATGCTTTATATACTCAGTAAATATCTCGTACTGACCCCCTTTCTTCGGGGGGCTGCGTTTCATGCCCACAGGTACAGACACTCGGTTTGGTGATCCTCCAGCCTAGGACTTCAGCTTAGCTATTTTGGAGAGCTCCATTGTTCCGGAGCCTAGACTCTTTTGGTACAGATCTTTAGATATAGACTTCTGCATATCCAGGGGTACGGCGAGGACCTATCCCATCATATTTCACTTTTATACTCTTAGAGGTCTGTAGACATATATGGGTTGCATATAGATCTTGGTCAGCTGTGTGGATATGGTTTGTTTTAGATATTCCCGTATATAGTGGCAGCCTTGTCGGCTTGTGTATTGTGTTATGCTTTGATCAGCTATGACTCCTCAGGAGACAGGTTTATGATGATATATGGCATTGTGAACCTATAGTTGCTTTTATGTGTTTCCATTCCGTCCTTAGTTTCAGTTGATTATATTTAACAAGTCTGTATACGAGTGTCCAACTCGGGCACTAGTCATGACCCATGGGGTTAGGTCGTGACACTTTGGTCATCCCCCTAGATTGAATGGATTGGAGTCCCATGCATTGGTCTTCAATGTGAGCCTTCAAGTGAGGTGTGCCTAGTTGGGTCATATCACCTATACTTCCTTCCATACAAGGCTTCATACAGGGCCATCTGGATGCTGGAATGATAACTGTTGTTATAGGCAAATTCGAGAAGTGGCAAATGTTCATCCCAACTACCTCTGTAGTCTAATATGCACGTCCGCAACATATCTTCCAAGGTCTGAATAGTGCGGTCGGCTTGTCTGTCAGTCTGTGGATGGAATGCTGTGCTGCGCCTCACTTGAGTCCTCAAACCTTCTTGAAAATATTTTCAGAATTTAGCAGTAAATTGTGCTCCGCTATCAATGATAATAGACACTGGGACACCATGAAGTCGCACTATCTCCTTAAGATACAGCCTTGCATAATCTTTTGCCGAATAGGTGGCTCTGACCAGAAGGAAATGGGTTGATTTCATCAGTCTGTCAAAAATTACCTATATGGAGTCATATTTACGCCGAGAACGAGGCAACCCCACAATAAAATCCATGTTGATCACCTCCTATTTCCAGGTTGGAATTTCTATGGCTTGTAGCAATCCTCCTGGCTTTTTGGTGTTCGATTTTCACTTGTTGGCAGTTTGGACACTGAGGTACAAATTCTGCTATATCCTTCTTCATTCCATCCCACCAATACATTAACTTGAGATCATGGTACATCTTGGTCGCTCCTGGATGAGTGGAATAACGGGAGTAATGGGCTTCTTCCAGAATCTATCGACGTACTCCTGCAACATCTGGAACACATAGCCTACCTCGATACTTGAGAACTCCATCTGCAGAAACTTCAAATGGCGACTTCTCTTTTTTATAAAATGTATCTCTATAGTGACTCAACTAGGGATCTTCACATTGGCGCTCTTGCACCTCTATATCTAAGGATGAAACAGTTGGGTTATGAACAACAACTCCT
Source organism: Lycium barbarum (assembly GCF_019175385.1). Lineage (NCBI taxonomy): Eukaryota > Viridiplantae > Streptophyta > Magnoliopsida > Solanales > Solanaceae > Lycium > Lycium barbarum. Next base: position 51,527,473 of record NC_083340.1, read on the forward strand.
GAATCAATTAAACGAACTCTGAAGCTATCTAGCTGGTGGAGCTCGCGAACTAATTCTTTCTTCTCCGATTGAACATCACATAGGCTGCCCATAGATTTACGACTAAGAGTGTCGGCCACCATATTTGCCTTTTCGGGGTGATATAAAATACTCACATCATAGTCCTTCAACAATTCTAACCATCGCCTCTGCCGTAGATTCAACTCTTTCTGCTTGAAAATATATTGGAGACTCTTATGATCTGTATAAACATCAGCATGTACACCTGATGGAAGTAAAATAACAAAGATAGAAAGAAGACACAATTGATAAAAAATTGGACAATAACTAGAAGAACTAGTCCTAGTTACCTTCTAAAAGGACCAAAGGCACCTATCTTATGCAACAACCCTCAAGAAAATAGCAATCTCTTGCAAATTGAATGATCAAACGGGGGTTGTACAATTTGGAGTCCACCAAATCACAACAAGTCTTAACTACAGAGAAAAGTTCAATATTCATATATTTAAAGATGGGCATCTTTCAAATGAATTACAAGCACCTTTAAATAAGGTTCTTAAAATATACTAGTCAAAAGATATAAATGGAAGTGTAGTCTTCTAGGTGCATAGAAGACTACAAAATGCATACTCCTAGAAGCCTAGAAAGCCACTACACATATTGAAAGTCAAAATAGCCTTTAATAAGCCTAGAAAACACAAAAAGGGAAGCTTCCTTCGTTCACATTAGTCCAGCCCCTCATGTTCACACCAGAGCTTCTAGAAGTCCTAATTTGGGTTGCTAGACTTGTTCTTTCTGTGGGACAGATCTTGGGCTTCAATCCACATCCTTTCGGGCTTCAATTTGGGTCTCCTCGGCTTGAACACTTGAGTCGTCACCATGGTAATTTGGATTGCATCAACACCATACAAATAATGTCTCCATATCTTCAGTGCATGAATAACTGCTGCTAATTCAAGATCATGGGTCGGGTAATTCTTCTCATGTTTCCGCAATTGCCTTGCAAGCATCGGTCCATTGAAATTTTGCTGATTTCTGAGTTAACTTCATCAATGGTGATGAAATAGAAGAAAACCCTTCCACAAATCTCCTGTAGTAATCTGCCAATCCCAGAAAGCTCCGAACCTCTGTAGGCGTTGTAGGCCTCAGCCAAGTCTTCACAACCTCAATCTTTTGAGTATCTACGCGAATACCATCAGCCGAGATAATATTGCCCAGAAAAGTTACAGAATTCAGCCAGAACTCACATTTTGAAAATTTGGCATATAGCTCACGGGTCCGAAGAATTCCAAGGGCAATACACAAGTGGTCTGCATGCTCTGTCTCTGATCGAGAATACACCAGAATGTCATCGATGAACACGATCACAAATAGATCTAGAAAGGGCCCGAATATATTATTCATCAGATTCATAAACACCGCCGGGGCGTTGGTTAACCCAAACGACATCACCCGAAATTCATAATGGCCATATCTAGTTCTGAAAGCCGTTTTCGGAATATCTTCTTCTCTAACTCTCACTTGGTGATACCCCGACCTCAGATCAATCTTAGAAAACCATTTAGCACCCTGTAATTTTTTATACCCCGTATATTTACACGTCAAATTATTCGCAAGCAAATCGACTCAAGTTAAAGGCGAAATTAATTTCGGACATGAAATAGGAACCTTTAATTTTCAATTTTAATTAGAACATAAATTGTTTACAAATTTTATTTAGTGTAAAAATATTATTAGAGGTTAGCGATTAATCAATTGTGCTTAGATTATTAAGTTAGAATTAGTGATTAATTAAAATTAATTAAGCCTAATTACTAAAGTGGGCCCCACCCGAATTAAAAAAAATATCCAAGAAGTGGATTAGTGAGTCACAAGGGAGGGGGCACATGTCACCCTATAGGAAAGTATATATATATGATCAATGGTGAACAAATTCACATTTTGATTTCATTTTCAAGAAATTAAACTTAGAGAAAAAAATCACAATTCATCCATGGCTGCTCTCGGCCAGCCATGGTGTTGAAACAAATTTTGATTCTTGGATGTTTTCATCAAGATTCAAGTGCATTACAAGGTCAAGGAGGTGATAGCAACATTAGAAATTAAGTTGGAGAAGAAGAAATTGTAAAATTGGAGCAATTGAGTGTAGAAATTCCTCCAAGAAAAATTTGGTAAGATTTTCTTGTTTTATAGTATAATTTTATTAATAGTGTTGTAATGGAAGGATTAAAATTGGATTGGATGAAATTAGAAGTAAGAAATTGCATGAAATCGTTGTTATGCGACATTGAGGGTTGAAAAGGATTAGGAAGGATTGTTGGGTTGTTGGAATTGTTTTGGGTTGAATTGTAAGAATTTTGTATGTATATCTCTATTGTTGGTATTTCTGTGATAACAGGAGAATAATTGGAAATTCGGGTTAGGCGAATATATAGGGGAAATGCTGCCCGATTTCCGTTAAGTCCTTAACTAATGAAACCCTAATCGAGAAAGTATAAGTTAAAGAATAAGTTCTATAGGCGATTGGTTATAGATTTATGAGATAGGGAGTATAGTTACTGACGATAACATTACTTTTATGTTAAATAGGCTAAAGGGGCGACGAAGCGAACAAAATTACGAATAACCTTTAACAGGTATGTAAAGCTGTCCCTTCTTTCTTTTGGCATGTCTTAAATTTAAGTGACGAATGATATGAGCTTTGGGGTAATTCTATTCATAAGTTTCGAGCGTGATTCATGATTCTTATTCACTTCTTGATGTTAGAACTCTTAAATGATTGAGCTTCCCTCTTCAGTTTTCTATACATTGGATAGTAGTCGATATATATAAGCTCCTATCCTTAGAAACTCTACGATAGCTAATGCCCTTGACTTCTATAAGCTATTTCATACTATATTGGCATATGTCTATGATTCCTAAGGCTCTTTTGATATTATGTATGATGACATTCGGGGGATATTTGATATGATTGTCGCTATTGATACTCAGGTGTTAATCCCTTCTTCTTATTCTGTTTGAGTCTTGATAATGTTTTAAATTGCATATGGTTGCTCACTACTCTACTCGTGCATGCCTCAATATGTCTTTCACCGAGTCCTGGGTCGGGTATGTTATCGTGCACAGTTTCACTGCATTGTTCACCGAGTCCCTCACTGGAGGGCCGGAATATGATACATAAATATATTATGGAGTTATGTTGTGTTTATGGAGTTATGCTGTGTTATGGAGTTATGTTGTGCTATGGAGTTATGCTGTGTTATGGAGTTATGCTGTGTTATGGCGTTATGCTGTGTTATGGCGTTAGACAGGGCCCTGTCCCGTCATATGTTATTGTTGATACTCTTAGAGGTCTGTAGACATATGGGTGGGTTGTATATAGATGTTGTTCGGCTGTGTTAGCATGACTTGCATTTTGGGACGTTCCCATTCGTAGTGACAGCCTTGTCGGCTTGCGTATATTCATTTTGGGATGTTGTATGTAGTGGCAGCCTTATCGGCTTGCGTGTGTATAGTTGGGACGTTCCCGTACGTTACGACAGCCTTGTCGGCTTGTGTACTATGTTATCTTTTGATTGTTGTGACTCCTCAAGAGACATGTTGCCTTGATATATGTATGTGATGTCTTGAGATAACGTTATGTTTCGCAAGGTTCCAGGCTATGTTTAGTTTCAGTTTGATTATGTCTAACAGATATGTGTATGACTGCCTAGCTCGGGAATTAATCATGGCCCACGGGGCTGGGTCATGACATAATTGGTCAAACAAATCATCGATTCTCGGGAGAGGATATTTATTCTTGATTGTCACCTTGTTCAACTGTCTATAATTGATACACATTCGTAAAGAACCATCTTTCTTTCTTACGAATAAGACAGGCGCTCCCCATGGTGATGAACTGGGTCTAATAAATCCTTTCTCAAGAAAATCCTTCAATTGTGCTTTTAGCTCTTTCAATTCTACAGGAGCCATTCTGTACAGATGAATTGATATGGGTTCGGCATCCGGCAACACATCAATAGTAAAATCAATTTCTCATTCCGGTGGAAGGTCTGGAAGTTCATCTAGAAATACATCCAGGAACTCATTTACTGCTGGGACGGTTTGAAAAGTCGGGGGCTTTGCTTCAGTGTCATGAACCCGAACTAGATGATAAATATAACCTTTTGCAATCATCTTTCTCGCCTTAAGGTTGGAAATAAACCTGCCCCATAGAGATGTTGTATTACCCTTCCATTCAAGCACTGATTCTCCTGGAAATTGGAATCGAACCATCTTTGTTCTGCAATCCACATTAGCATAACAAGAGGCCAACCAATCCATGCCCATAATCACATCAAAATCTAACATTTCTAGTTCAATCAAATCAGCTGTAGTCTGGCGATCACATACCACAACCACACAATTTTTGTATATTTGTCTAGCATTACTGGATCCCAAACCGGAGTAGATACCTTGAAAGGTTTAATTGGCTCGGGTTTCACCCCAATACGGCCAGCAATATAAGGAGTTATATATGACAAGGTAGAACCCGGATCAATCAATGCATAAACATCATGGAAGAATATGGATAGTATACTTGTAACCACATCTGGGGAGGACTCAAGGTCCTGACGTCCGGCTAAAGCATAAATACGGGGCTGGGTGCCACTTGAATTGGATGCTACCCCTCTGGCCCTACCACGACCTGCTGAAGCCTGGGGAGTCTGCCCTACGGGGCGCACTGTTATATCCTGTATTTTTGTACATTGGGATATTTTAAGCTAGTCGCGACAAGTTAAGGACAAGACTATTTTGGGATCCGAGGTAGAGATTTTTAATCTCTGAGTTTGTTTAATTGCACAAGTTGTTTATAAATTTTATGTGGTATGGAATTATTAATGAAGATTAGGGATTAATTAACCATGATTAGATTATTAAGTGGGATTAAAATTTAATTACTTCATTTAATTGACCATAAGTGGCCGTATGGGCCCCACCCGTGACATGGCCAAGTCAAACTTTGGGTGGGACACATGTCCAGCCCATGGACATCCTATATATAGTAAGTTGATGATTCATTCATCAACTATCCACTTCATTTCTTCATCTTCAGAAACCTAAGAAACCTTAGAGATAGAGTGAGAGACTCTCGGCCATGGCTGGCCGAGATTGATGCCATTGAAAGTTGATCAAAAAAATATTTTTTCCAAGCAATTCAACTCCTTAAAAGATGTATAATAACGTGGAATTGATTCTAGGGCAACAAGAACAAGTATAAAAATTCAAGACACAAATTGGAGCCAAGTTGAAAAGCCAAGTATTAAAGGTAAGGTTTAATCTTCTTTTGCATGTGTTGTGGATGGTTTCAACGTGTTGTAGTGTGTAGAAATGAATGAAAATCATGGAATAATGTGTGTTGGTGTTGAAGTCGTGTAGGGGTTGTTTGTGTAGGAATGATGAACTAAGTTTACTTAGTATTTTTTATTGTTGTTGTTGTGGATTCCATGATGAAAATGAAAGTTTAATGGTTCAAATTGGAGTTGTAATTGTTTGTGGGCTGTGGTAGAAGCTAATACGATGTTAATATAGTTTCTTGCATTTGTATAAATAATGTTGCTAAACGTGTGGTTGTTGGTAGGATTTGTGAAATTGGAAGAACAGAATGTGTTGTTGTTGTTATTGTTGAGTTTGAAGGATTGCAGGTTGTATGGTATGTTGGTCGGGCTGTTATGAATATTATGCGGGTTGTCCGAAGTGTTCTCGAGTCTTGTTTGAATGGCCTTGGGTTAACACTTGAACGTGCGATCATTGGTGTTGGCTTGAATGTATGTGGTTGATTTGAATGTAAATGGAAGGTCGTCAAATTATTTAGAAAGGGTTACTAACGTTAGAATACGTATTGAATTCCCCCGTAGCCTAATCGTAGTTCTTGACATCTTAATATAGGATAAAGTACTATTGGGCAGCGTATACGGGTTGTGTTGCGAGTAAACGCTAAAGGTATGTAAAGCCTATCCTTTCTTTCTTTTGGCATGTCCTAGATGTAAGTATGAAACGATATGAGATTCGGGGTAATTCTACTCATAAGTTCCGAGCATGTATTATGATTCTTATCCATTTCTTGATATTAGAGTTCTTAAAATAGTCGAGCTACTGCCCTCGAGCTTTCTATATGATCGGATAGTAAATGATTCATGAAAGTTCCTATTCCTGAAAAACTCCATATTGCCTAATGACCATAACTTTTATAAGTTGCCTCGGATTGACTTGATACATGTCTATGATTCCTGAGACGTTATTTGACATAGTTCGTAATGATTTTCAAAGAGTACCGAGTGTGACCATTATCTTGATACTCGAGCGTTGACTAGTCTACTTATATTGGGTCTCAAAAGATGATTTATATGTATATGGTTACTTATTACTCTGCTCGTGCATACTATTACATCTTTCACTGAGTCCGGGCCAGGACATGTTCTCGTGCACAGATCCACTGCATTATTCACCGAGTCCCTCATTAGAGGGCCGGGACACGTTTTATATGCATATGTACAGGATGATTATCTAATTATGTCACTAAGTCCTATAACTGGTTGGATATGATATTGACACGTATGGTTTATGTTCAAAGGTAAGCCTTGTGGTTTTTTCTGGTTATTGTACTAGTTTTCTGCACTCCTTATCTCAATATGACCCTGTTCACTATATTTCATGCTTTACATGCTCAGTACATATCCCGTACTGACCCCCCTTTCTTCGGGCGGCTGCGTTTCATGCCCGCAGGTACAGACGCTCGTTTTGGTGATCCGCCAGCTTAGAGTGCTCCCTTGTTCCGGAGCCTAGTTTTGTGGTACAAATTATCCTGTTGTATATATATGTTTACCCAAGGGTACGTCGGGGCCCTGTCCCATCATATGATACTGTTGTTACTCTTAGAGGTCTGTAGACATATGTGTGGGTCTGTATATAGTTGCTGTTTGGTTGTGTGGATATGACTTATGTTTTGGGGCGTATCCATTCGTAGTGGCAGCCTTGTCGGCTTGCGTAGATATATATACGTATGTGTTTTGGAAGCCGTGTGTTATGGTAGCCTTGTTGGCTCGTGTATGGCTGGGGCGTTCTCCCCTATATTGTGATGGTCTTGCCGGCTTATGTGCGATATTATCTGTTGAAAGTTGTAACTCCTCAGGAGACAGGTTGCTATGCTATATATATATATATATGTGTGACAGTTCTTGGACGCCGTCCTGCCGTTGTATATGTATAAGTTCTTCATTATGCTAGTTGTGAACGATTATAGTAACAGGTGTATATGAGTGTCCAGCTCGGGCACTAGTCACGGCCTACGGGGTTGGGTCGTGACACGTATGGACGAAGAAGAGCCGGCTGCTGATCCTGTAGGCTGGGCTCCAACTGTATCACCTATCCATGGACAATCACGCATCATATACCCAATCTGACCACGAGTATAACAAGCGTAGGAGCCACGGTGACACGGAACCGAATGAAATCTACCGCACTGGTTGCATCCCAGTAGCAGTGGTCTCCTCTGACTAGGATCACCTCCAGCCTGAGAACCCGAAACGCTCGAGCTCTGACCCTGTCCTGAATAAATGGGGCTGTCAAATCTCCTGCCTGCAAACTGAGGAGGTGTGCTAGTCGCAGACTGGCCCTGATACCTGGAATACTGTTGCTGCTGATTCCTTCTATACTCACTACTTGATACAAGAACGGATACGCGGAAACGAGAAATTAAGAAGATAAACAAAAGAAAAAGAAAAGATAGATAATTTGACACAACTTAAGATTCAATTTAGCAACCAAAGTTATATAAAACTAAGACCTCTAAATTATCATCAAAAGAAACACCAAATTCTTAAGTTGACCTCAAGGGAATCGAATTCCCAAGCAACCAACCTCTCAACAACACAAGAGTCAACAAGAGCCTACCAAAGGCCTCTCACAAGTTTCTCTCTCTAGAGATAACCCTAAAACACTCAAATATTCATAATTCATCAAAAAACTCCTCTATGAAATAAAAATATTAGTTATTTATACTAATAAAATAAAAAAGACACTACATTATTACAATTATACCCTTATTGAAGTAAGGGCTTTGTTTGGATATCTCCCATGGAAGTGAAACTTGAAAAGGCTTGCATTTAAGTGCTAGCCCCTTTTGCATGCATAGCCTCTTTCTCCAAATAGCCTTCCAAGCTATCTTCCATATCTTGAATGTGACGTTCTTAAAGCCTTCCATCTAAGCTATCTCCCATATCTTGAAGGCCATCATATGTGGACCTCCCATGATCTTCAAAGACTCCATCTTCATGAAGCTCGATGGAGTTGGTCTTGTATCATTCTCCCCTCCTTGAAAAGGATCCGTCCTCGAATCTAAACCTTGCAAAACCATAAGGGAGACAAACAAAAATCAAGTCCTCAAAGGATGACGGTTTAGTGTTAGGGTGGACTAACCTACCACCATGCCAAGTAAGCACAAATTTGTGATATAGCCAAGTATCAACCATTTTCAAGCAAACTAAGCTCTCAAGTAGAGCATTAAGAACTTGGCTAACCAAAGATGAAGAAATGAGGATATTCTAAAAAAGTCAAGGGTTTCAAGACACCAAGTTGGCAGGACATACAAATGATCCTCAATTTCAAAATGATACCATTCACACCAAGTTAAGACTTCACCGGGGTCAAAGGGAAAAGATACCCACATATCACGGGCAAGACAACATCTGAGTACCCCGATAGGACCCCCTCCTCCATAAGATGCACTCCCAAAAAGATCATGAATGTCATCATATGCATAAAGGTAATAAAGAAAGATGTCACGCAAAATAACTTCATCTAGGGTGTCCTCAAATGTAGTTTCACTATTAAACTCAAAAGCATGGTCAATCATACGACTACTATTCGGAACACCCAAGGAAGAATTAGCAATTTGCAAAAAAGTTTCACCTTTCTTTTGAACACTTCCCCTCCCAATAAGTGGATCACAATTCCTCAAGGGAGGATCTCCATCTTAGGGAAGAGAGTTATCATCCCATAGTGGATTTTCAAATACCATGTAGTCACCAAAAGTGGCCACACTATCAACATTACAAAACATCCCACTAGATATTTCACTCTCAATAGTCATGTCATCCTCAAATAAAACATTATCCTTTATAAGAGAGTAATCCATGAACAATGAGGAGTCAAAGCATTTCATTTCACTCTCAAAAGAACCAATGTCGTCTTTCAATGCATTTTCGCTCACATGACTATCTACATGACACACATCACCACTACAAATTGGAGTCTTATCACGAGACACTAAAGTACGATCAATAGACTCATTTTGACATGAAACAAACAAGGGTGAGATGTCACATTCTTTCAATTGACCAACTATATCAACATCATCACTAACTAGAGGTACATTAAACACATCACAAAGATCCTCAAGTAGTGAATTATCATTACAAGCAAGTTGATCAATACAAGTTTCAACACGAGTTGGTAGTATGTCAAACTCGCAAGAATTACTATCATGATGACCACATGACATTGTACTACCAATCAATTCACAAGTGTCAACACTAGGTGGACACAAATCACTCTTACAAGAAGAATCAATTTGGTCATCTAAAGGATCAACTAGTGTTTGAGCACCTTCATTCGATAATGCACTATCATTCAAAGCACAAGTGTCAACACTAGGTGGACACAAATCAACCTTACAAGAAGGATCAATTCGGTCATCAATAGGATCAAGTAGTGTGGGGACACTTTCAACAATGGCATTACCAATACACGACAAAGAAGCATTAGGATTAACGCAAGGTAAACTAACTTTCATACTTGATTTGACATTAAAATCACACAAAGATGTAGAAGTATAAGGATAAGTGCTATATCCCGTATTTTTGCACGATTGATTATTCGTAAGCTAATCGACATAAGTTCAAGGACAAGATTATTTTTGGGGTATGAGACAAGGACTTTTTCCCGATTTTTTATATTGCTCGGTTTGCTAGTTAATAACAATTAGTGTAGAAATATTAGTGAAGATTAGGAGTTAATTAACCATTTTTAGATTATTAAGTGGGGATTAAGGATTAATTAGCGTAATTAGTGTATTAAGTGGGCCCCACCAAGCATAATAATTAAAATCTGAACATGAATGATGGCATGCCTAGTGGGGCACCTGTCATCATGGCTGGTAGCATATATAATTTAGTTGATGACAAAGCATAACTCATAATTCATCTTCACAAAATTGATTTAGAGAGAAAACCACAACAACCATGGTTGCCAAGCTCACAACCAGCCATAAATTTTGAAAACGAAGAGAATTATAACTCCATAAAAGTGTTCCAAATGTCCCAAAGGAGGCAGCAACATTAGAATTTGAGTTGGAGAAGAAGAAGTGGTGCAATTGGTGCAAGTGAGTATAGGATCTGTCCTAACTAATTTGAGGTAAGATTTTTTCTTTTTGTCATGAAATTGGAGTTAATGATGTTGTAATGGAGAGATTAATTTGTATTAAGTGGAATTGGATGCAAGGAATTGTATATGTTAATGTTAAGGTTCTGTTTGGGCCGTTATGGTGGATTTATTTTGATTATTGTTTTCATTATTATGGTATTGTATTTGAAGGTAATTTGTTTATGTTTGAAGGGCTGGAAATGTAGTTATAAATATGTATAGATGTTGTTGTTCATGGCACTATTATACTCCTTCTAGGTGTTTGTAATTTTGTGAGGTATAGATTGGAAGTTATGATTAAAACGTTCTGGGTTGTTTTTGCTTGGAGTTTGGAAAGATTTTCATTCTTATATTTCTATACGATATATTGTTGTTGTTGTGGGTTGTTCTTGTTGAGTTGAAAGACTAAAGGTGTAGTTAGGATTATGTATTGTGTTGTAGTGATGGGCTGTTTGGAGCATGTTATTGCGAAGTCATTTTGATGATTTGTTGTGGCTGTAGATCATTAAGAATAACTTGGATATGTCGTGGTCGTTATGTTGACTATTGTTGAATGTGCCACGTGTGGACTGATTTATGGTGTTGTGTGTGCTGTGCGGGCTGTTTCGGGGTATCCTTGGATCTTGTTTTGGAATCGTTCTTGATGTGGTAATTTAGACGTGTCATTGTTGATGTTATTTTGGTTATTGTATAGTTAACTTAGATGTGAGGAGAGTGAGCGATATAGGGGAGGTGCTGCCCAATTGTCTAGAAATAAGCTACTAACGTTGAAGTACGTCTTACACCTTTCCGTAGCTTAACCATAGTCTTGACGTCTTAATATAGGTTGAGATACTTTTGACAGCGTATACATATCAAGTCACGGATTAAGCGCCAAAGGTATGTAAAGCTAACCTTTCTTTCTTTTTGGCATGATCTTTATGAAACAGATATACGACGAGCATATAACTCCAAAGAAACTCCTATTCTAAGAGACACTAGGATGTCTAATGTTCTTGATATACAGAACCTATTTCACATTATCTTGATACGTGTCTATGATTCTTGAAGTTCTATTTGATATAATCCATATATGGTGACATTTGAGGGGCACTTGATATGATTGTTATCTTTGATGCTCAAGTATTAGTTCATGTTATATCCCGTATTTTTGCATGATGGATTATTCGTAAGCTAATCGACATAAATTCAAGGACAAGATTATTTTTGGGGTATGAGACAAAGACTTTTTAATCTCGATTTTTAATATTGCACGGTTTGCTAGTTAATAACAATTAGTGTAGAAATACTAGTGTAGATTTAATTAACCATGATTAGATTATTAAGTGGGGATTAAGGATTAATTAGCCTAATTAGTGTATTAAGTGGGCCCCACCAAGCATAATAATCACAATCTGACCATGAATGATGGCATGCCTTGTGGGGCACGTGTCATCATCGCTGGTAGCATATATAATTTAGTTGATGACAAAGCATAACTCATAATTCATCTTCACAAAATTGATTTAGAGAGAAAACCACAATAGCCATGGCTGCCAAGCTCACGGCCAACCATAAATTTTGAAAAGGAAGAGAATTATAACTCCATAAAAGTGTTCCAAATGTCCCAAAGGAGGCTGCAACATTAGAATTTGAGTTGAAGAAGAAGAAGTGGTGCAATTGGTGCAAGTGAGTATAGGATCTGTCCTAACTAATTTGAGGTAAGATTTCTTCTTTTTGTCATGAAATTGGAGTTAATGATGTTGTAATGGAGAGATTAATTTGTATTAAGTGGAATTGGATGCAAGGAATTGTATATGTTAATGTTAAGGTTCTGTTTGGGCCGTTATGGTGGAATTATTTTTGTTAGTGTTTTCATTATTATGGTATTGTATTTGAAGGTAATTTGTTTATGTTGAAGGGCTGGAAATGTAGTTATAAATATGTATAGGTATTGTTGTTCATGGCACTATTATACTCCTTCCAGGTGTTTGTAATTTTATGAGGTATAGATTGGAAGTTATGATTAAAACGTTCTGGGCTGTTTTTTCTTGGAGTTTGGAAAGATTTTCATTCTTATATTTCTATACGATGTTGTTGTTGTTGTTGTTGTGGGTTGTTCTTGTTGAGTTGAAAGACTAAAGGTGTAGTTAGGATTATGTATTGTGTTGTAGTGATGGGATGTTTGGAGCATGTTATTGCGAATTCATTTTGATGATTTGTTGTGGCTGTAGATCATTAAGAATAACTTGCATATGTCGTGGTCGTTATGTTGACTATTGTTGAATATGCCATGTGTGGACTGATTTGTGGTGTTGTGTGTGTGCTGTGCAGGCTGTTTCGGGGTATCCTTGGATCTTGTTTTGGACTAGTTATTGATGTGGTAATTTAGACGTGTCGTTGTTGATGTTATTTTGGTTATTGTATAGTTAACTTAGATGTGAGGAGAGTAAGCGTTATAGGGGAGGTGTTGCCCAATTGTCTAGAAATAAGCTACTAACGTTGAAGTACGTCTTACGCCTTTCCGTAGCTTAACCATAGTCTTGACGTCTTAATATAGGTTGAGATACTTTGGACAGTGTATACATATCAAGTCACGGATTAAGCGCCAAAGGTATGTAAAGCTAACCTTTCTTTCTTTTTGGCATGATCTTTATAAAACAAAAAGACGACGAGCATATAACTCCAAAGAAACTCCTATTCTTAGATACACTAGGATGGCCAATGTTTTTGATATCTAGAACCTATTCCACATTATCTTGATACGTGTCTATGATTCTTGAAATTCTATTTGGTATAATCCATAGTGACATTTGAGGGGTACTTGATATGATTCTTATCTCTGATGCTCAAGTATTAGTTCATTCTACCTATTCTATTGAGTCTCAGATGATGATTTAGTTTGTATATGGTTGCTCACTACTCTGTTCGTGCATGCTATTAATATATCTTTCACCGAGTCCCAGGCCGGTTATGTTTTCGTGCACAGTTCCACTGCATTGTTCACCGAGTCCCTCACTAGAGGGCCAGGTACGATATATATATATATGTATATGATGATGATGATTTGATTATGGCGCCGAGTATGGTGTATGATGACTTTATTCACCGAGTCCCATATGTCGTGGTCGTTATGTAGACATGCATGATTCTTACCTCGTAAGGCACAGGTGCATTGGTATCTTTGATTATCATACTTGCCTTCTGTAATCTTCTATTTAGATATGATTCTCTTTATTGTATTTCATGCTTTATATACTCAGTACATATCTCGTACTGACCCCCTTTCTTCGGGGGGTTGCGTTTCATGCCCGCAGGTACAAATACTCGATTTCGTGATCCTCCAGCTTAGGACTTCTGCCCAGCTGTTTGGAGAGCTCCATTGTTCTGGAGCTAAGATATTTTGGTACAGATCTTCTGATATAGACTTATATATATGTCCAGGGGTACGGCGGGGCCCTGTCCTATCATATTTCACTCTTATACTCTTAGAGGTCTGTAGACATATGTGGGTTGTATATAAGTTTTGGTCATCTATGTCTATATGGTTTTCTTTGGATATCCCTGTGTATAGTGGTAGCCTTGTCGGCTTGCGTATTATGTGATTGTTATACTTGGTTAGCCGTGACTCCAGGGGATACAGGTTTATGATATGTGGCGTTGTGAATCCTTCGTTTGTTTTAATAAGTTTCCATATTGTCCTTAGTTTCAGTTTGACTAAATTTAACTGGTTTGTATACAAGTGTCCTGCTCGGGCACTGGACATGGCCCACTGGGTTGGGTCTTGACAAAAGTGGTGTCAGAGCAGTTCATCCTCGGAGTGTCTACAGACCGTGTCTAGTAGAGTCTCATTTATCGGTATGTTGTGCACCACATCTATAAACAGGAACCTACAAGACATTTAGGATGTTTCTTTTCCTTGTTACTCTAGATCGTGCCATAGAGCTATATTATCAGGATAATCCCTCCCTAACAAATTATTGTGTTTACAGCTATGCCTTCAAAGAAAGCGACAGCTGCCCAGAAGGGAAAATCGGTAGCAGGAGATACTAGCTAGACTCGGAGAGTTACTAGGGCCCGTGCCCAATCTATGCCTGAGATTGTACTTCAGTTGGCGAGTTCTGCTACACCGCCACCACAAGAGGAGCTTAGAGCAGCAGCAGCTCCACATCAGGGGGTAGCTCCATCGCCAGCTCCCGAGGCCCCAGTACCTAAGCCTCCAGCTCCTCGGCCAGGGGCAGAGGATAGGGCCATGAGAGATGCAGTTCAGCTGCTGACCAGATTAGTAGCAGGTCAGGCTCGCAGGCACGGACTAGGAGTTGACCATGCGGATAGATCTGATAGTTTTAGCGCTCGTGACTTCTTAAGTTGTAATCCTCCAGAGTTTTTCGGGTCAAATCCCGTGCATGATCCGGAGGAGTTTATCCGGTAGATGCAGCGTACATTGAGGATAATCAAGGCTTCTGAGACTGAGTCTGTTGAGTTGGCTTCGTATCGGTTGCGTGATGTAGCTGTTAATTGGTATGAGTCGTGGGAGTTATCTAGGGGCGAGGGTGCTCCTCCAGCAGTGTGGGATGAGTTTGTTGAGGCCTTCCTCGGCCACTTGCTACCTCCAGAGATGAGCCGAGCCAAAGTTGATAGATTCTTACATTTGAGGCAGAATGCCAGGAGTGTTCGAGAATACAGCCTTGAGTTTGATTCGTTGGCTTGGTATGCGCCTACTATTGTAGCTGATATGGCTGATAGAGTGCATCGTTATGTGATGGGGCTGGATCGTTATTTGATTGATGGCTCGTATGGCAGTGGCTCTTCAGCCAGGTATGGATATTGCTCGGGTACAGGCATTTGCATAGGGGGCAGAGGATCGACACATAGGACGTCAGACAGATAGAGATTAGGACAGAAGCCAGCATAAGAGGGCTAGATCGGCTAGTTATCCTAGTGAGTTTCGAGGCAGGCAGCCTCAGCAGTATATTAGATATTATTCCCAGCCAGCACGGAGTGCACCCCCACAGTTCACAGGTAGGAGATTTGACAGCACAGGGTATTCAGGAGCCAGTCAGAGCTCCAAAGCTTCGGGTTCGCAGATGAATAGAGGTTCGAGTCAGTGGAGGCCACCTTTTCCTCGGTGTTCTCGGTGTGGTAGGCTCCATTTTGGGGAATGCCGTCTTGCTAAAGTTGCTTGCTTTTCTTTCAGCCGTCAAGGCTATATTATGAGAGAGTGTCCGTATAGAGGAGGTCCAGGTGGTGTGGCTCAGCCCACTGGATCGGTTGCTGGTTCATCTTCTTCTGTAGCTATGCACCCTATGGGGCAGGGTATTCAGACACCAGCAGGCCGTGGTAGAGGTCGTGACAGAGCTTCCAGTTCTAGCGGTCCTTTGAACCGCATATATGCCTTGACTAGTAGACAGGATCAGGAGGCGTCACTAAATGTGGTTACAGGTATATTATCGATTTTCTCTCGGGACGTATATGCATTGATAGATCCAGGGTCCACCTTATCATATATATATCTCCCTTTGTTGCTAGTAGAATCGGAATAGAACCTAAGTTGATAGAACCATTTGAGGTAGCTACACCGGTAGGAGATTCTGTTATAGCAAAGCAATTATATTGAAATTGTTCGGTGATTATATATAGTCGTCATACCGTGGCAGATCTGATAGAGTTAGATATGACGGAGTTTGATGTTATTATGGGTATGGATTGGTTAGCTTTTTGTTATTCTAACGTTGATTGTAGAAAAAAGATAGTCCGATTTAAGTTCCCAGGGGAGCCGATTATAGAGTGGATGGGGAATACAGCATCGCCGAGGGGTAAGTTTATTTCATACCTCGAGGCAAGGAAGATGGTTAGAAAGGGTTATATTTATCATCTGGTTCGTGTTCATGACCTGAAAGCAGAGGTAACGACTCTTCAGTCAGTCCCGATAGTTAATGAATTTCCAGATGTATTTCCAAACGAACTTCCAGGTCTTCCTCCTGAGCGGGAGAGAGAGTTTCCTATAGATGTATTGCCAGATACTCAGCCCATATCTATTCCTCCTTATAGAATGGCACTTGCAGAGCTGAAGGAGTTAAAGGAGCAACTGAGGGACTTATTAGAAAAGGGCTTCATCAGGCCTAGTACATCACCTTGGGGAGCACCGGTATTATTTGTGAGAAAGAAAGATGGGTCGCTGCGGATGTGTATTGATTATAAGCAGCTGAATATAGTAACAATAATGAATAGATATCCCCTCCCCAGGATAGATGATCTATTTGACCAGTTGCAGGGTGCTAAGTGTTTTTCGAAGATAGACTTACGGTCAGGCTATCATCAGGTACGGGTGAAGGAGGCAGATATTCCGAAGACTGCATTTAGGACCTAATACGGGCATTATGAGTTTAGAGTGATGTCTTTTGGGCTGACCAATGCTCCAGGGGTATTTATGGATTTAATGAACCGAGTGTTCAAACCATTCCTAGATATTTTCGCGATTGTATTTATCGATGATATTCTGGTCTATTCACGTTCAGAAGAGGAGCATGCAGATCATTTGTGGACGGTACTTACAGTGCTCCAACACCAGAAGTTGTATGCTAACTTCTCTAAATGCAAATTCTGGTTGACTTCAGTAGCATTCTTGGGGCATATTGTTGGAGCTGATGGTATTCGGGTAGATACACAGAAGATTGAGGCTGTAAAGACTTGGCCTAGACCTACGACACCTACTGAGGTACGCAGTTTTCTGGGGCTAGCAGGATATTACAGGAGATTCGTAGAAAAGTTTGCTTTGATTTCAGCGCCTTTAACAAGGCTAACTCATAAGGCAGCTAAGTTCCAGTGGACTGACGCATGTGAGCAAAACTTCCAGTTGTTGAAAGACAAGCTGACTACGGCTCCAGTTCTAACTCTTCCAGAGGGACCAGATGGCTATGTTATTTATTGTGATGCTTCAGGTATTGAATTAGGTTGTGTATTAATGCAGCATGGTAGGGTTATAGTCTATGTTTCCCGATAGCTCAGGAAGCACGAAAGGAATTATCCTACTCATGATCTGCAATTAGCAGCGGTAATTCATGCCTTGAAGATATGAAGGCATTACTTATATGGTGTTCATGTTGATGTTTATACGGATCATAAGAGTCTTCAATATATCTTTAAGCAGGAAAAGCTAAATTTGCGACAGAGACGGTGGTTAGAGTTACTAAAGGATTATGATGTTGATATTCTATACCATCCAGGGAAAGCAAATGTTGTAGCAGATGCTCTTAGCCATAAATCTATGGGTAGCTTGACGGATGTATAACCAGAACGAAAGGAGATGGTCCGTGAGATTTGCCGGCTAGCTAACCTTGGAGTCCGTTTGGCTGATTCTGGCGATGGTGGAGTTTTTGTTCAAGAAGTTGTTGAATCCTCTATCATAGAAGAGGTAAAGAAACACCAGTACGAGGACCCGGTTCTGGCACGATATAGAGATACAGCTCTTCAAAAGGAGAAGACCCCATTTGAGGTTACACCTGACGGAGTGCTACGATATGGAGGCAGATTATGTGTACCTGAGGTTGCAGGGCTACGACAACAGGTTATGAGAGAGGCACACTATGCCCGTTATTCCGTTCATTCGGGGTCAACGAAGATGTATCATGACCTCAGATGTTTATATTGGTAGGATGGCATGAAAAGGGACATAGTGGAGTTTGTTGCTCAGTGCCCGAATTGTCAGCAGGTTAAGGTCGAGCATCAGAAGCCTGGTGGATTGTTACAAGAAATAGAGATCCCGACTTGGAAATGGGAAGTAATTAATATGGACTTCATTACAGGTTTACCTCGCACTCCGCGGAAGTATGACTCTATATAGTTTATTGTGGATAGGCTGACAAAAGGCTTAATACCTAGATGGACCCTTAAACTTGGCATGTTTTGTAAGATAGGCATATAAACTTATAAGGTGACCAGATAGACACTTAAACTTACTCAAAGTGTATTTTTCAAGTTTTTCAGTTGTTTTGAAAACAAAAACTATATTTTTCAAACACTCACAATTTTCATGGCCAAACAAGCCCTAAATATATCACAACATATTTTTTTTAAAATGCAAAAATAAGGCAAACGCATATACATGAGACTATAAATGTGCACTTAAACCAATAAATACTCGCTAATCGCAATTTTGCAGCTTTCAATTAACTCGGTTTTTTTTTTACACTTGAATAATTAAAAAACAATAACTTTAACCAATAAAAATCCTTAAAAAAAGAAATTTCAAATTAAGAATTTTTTTTTAAGGATTTTCTTCTCGGCTTTACAGTTTTCTTAATTTGAAATTTCTTTTACACTTGAAATACTGAACTTAGAAATTTCTTTTTGTTAAGCATTTTTATTGGTTAAAGTTATTATTTTTTAATTATTGAAGTGTAAAAAAAAAACCGAGTTAATTGAAAGCTGCAAAATTGCGATTAGCGAGTATTTATTGGTTTAAGTGCACATTTATAGTCTCATGTATATGCGTTTGCCTTATTTTTGCATTAAAAAAAATATATTTTGTGATATATTTAGGGCTTGTTTGGCCATGAAAATTATGAGTGTTTGAAAAATATAGTTTTTGTTTTCAAAACAACTGAAAAACTTGAAAAATACACTTTGAGTAAGTTTAAGTGTCTATCTGGTCACCTTATAAGTTTATATGTCTATCTTACAAAACATGCCAAGTTTAAGGGTCCATCTAGGTATTAAGCCCTGACAAAATCAGCCCATTTTCTTCCAGTCATGACTACTTATTCGGCTGAGGACTATGCGAGGTTATACATCAAGGAGATAGTGAGACTTCATGGGGTTTCCACATCTATTATCTCGGACAGAGGAGCTCAGTTTACAACTAATTTCTGGAGATCATTCCAGAAGGGATGGGGGACACAGGTGAGTCTTAGCGAAGCATTTCACCCTCAGACTGACAGACAGGCCGAGCGTACTATTCAGACGCTAGAAGATATGTTGCGGGCCAGTATCATTGACTTCAGAGGTAGCTAAATTCTGGAGATCATTGCCACTTATTGAGTTTGCCTATAATAATAGCTACCATTCTAGTATTCAGATGGCACCGTATGAGGCCTTATATGGGAGGAAGTGCAGGTCACCTATCGGTTGGTTTGATATTGGTGAGACTAAATTGATAGGTCCAAACATGATCCAGAAGCGGTAGATAAGGTAAAGCTCATTCAAGAGAGATTATTGGCAGCCCAGAATCGACAGAAGTCATATGTAGATAACCGACGTCGACACTTAGAGTTTCAAATTGGTGACTGGGTGTTCTTGAAAGTGTCACCTATGAAGGGTGTGATGAGGTTCAGCAAAAAAGGGAAGCTTAGCCCGAGGTACATTGGGCCTTATCAGATTATTCGTAGGGTAGGCAAGGTTGCCTATGAGTTGCACCTACCAGCTGATTTTGAAGCAGTACATCCAGTCTTTCACGTATCAATGCTTCGTAAGTATATTGGTGATCCTTCTAGAGTATTCCCTGTAGACGATGTCCAGGTAACGGGGGAGTTGTCTTATGAGGCGAGCCCTATAGCTATACTTGATCGCTAAGTTAGAAGGCTACGTACTAAGGATGTGGCTTCCATCAAAGTATTATGGCGAATCAACAATAGAGAAGAGATGACCTGGGAAGCCGAAGACGAGATGAAGAACAAGTATCCTTACTTGTTTCCTATGCCTACATGTAATATTAATCCCTATTTGACTATATTGATTGATAGATAAAACTATATGTTATTGTGGCCCTGTGAGGCATCTGTGGGTTGCTAAATGCAGGTTGGTAGGTATAGCGATAGAGGAGACTTTCCCGAAACTTTAATAAGACACTATAAGACTAGTTTAACATTCGAGGACGAATGTTCTAAAGGGGGGAAGGACGTTATATCTCGTAGTTTTGCACGATGGATTATTCGTAAGCTAATCGACATAAGTTCAAGGACAAGATTATTTTTGGGGTATGAGACAAGGACTTTTTAATCCCGATTTTTAATATTTCACGGTTTGCTAGTTAATAACAATTAGTGTAGAAATATTAGTGAAGATTAGGAGTTAATTAACCATGATTAGATTATTAAGTGGGGATTAAGGATTAATTAGCCTAATTAGTGTATAAAGTGGGCCCCACCAAGCATAATAATCAAAATCTGACCATGAATGATGGCATGCCTTGTGGGGCACGTGTCATCATGGCTGGTAGCATATATAATTTAGTTGATGACAAAGCATAACTCATAATTCATCTTCACAAAATTGATTTAGAGAGAAAACCACAATAGCCATGACTGCCAAGCCCACGGTGTCACGACCCGACTAGGGGGCCACGACGAGCACCCGGTGCTACCCCAGCCGGGCACCCCCTTATCATGCATATCATAACACCTAGGTGAACCATAATTCATTTCATGCATTTTAAATCATTAATCAAGCTAGTCCCATTGGACGACCATCATCAATTAACATATCATGGGCATCTATGCCATGTAAAATATACAAGGCCGACGAGGCCAACAAAAGATATACAAAACATAGGCCGACATGGCCAAACATCTCTACCCACATACACATGACTACGAGCCTCTAAGAGTATGACATATCATGAGCGGGACAGGACCCCGCTATGCCCATAATTATATACACAAAAGAATGAGTACCCAAAAGATATGGCTCCGAAGGAAATGGAGCTCTCTATGAAATCTTCAAATAGGCAGCTATGGGTCAAGTCTGTCTCCCTGTGCACCTGCGGGCATGACGCAGCGTCCACAAACAAAAGGACGTCAGTACGAAGAAGGTACTGAGTATGTAAAGCATGATTAACATTGATATACAACATAATGAACAATATATGGAATAACATAGGAGGGGAGACAATAATATCATCATCATCACGTCGCTTACTTACTCACATCGTCATTCGTACCCCATAATAAAACTCGTACCATACTTGTGCTCGTATTAGTATACATGTCCTTATTCGTATTCTTATACATAGTCTCATCACATTCTTTTACATAATATATACATACATAGTCATTTCATATACATGGCATTTACATAGCGTACCCGACCTCATTGGATCAGTATTTCATATACATACTTGGCCAACCAAGGCTCAATGTTACTCATACCTGGCCCTACCAAGGCTTCAGGGTTAGCCGTACCATCTGCAGATGTGTGCGCGCGTTTCGTAGTCGTATACATATTCTATACATATTCATACACATATGTTCTACCCGGCGTTATAAGCTCGGGGTTTCATTATAGCCCTTCATAGGCACGTATGAGTATAACAGCCCGTAGGCACCTTTAGCATCATTATTATCACCATCATCATTACTATCATTATCGTTATCGTTACTTCTATATCGTAGTCTTACTCGTCACCTGAGGTGCGTAGCGCATTCGTAGTACCAATCAAGGATAGTGAGCTTATGAGCTTGGAATGTGAAACATTTGTAGTCAACATGCTCATATAGAGGGATTAGGAGTTTGGCCAAAGAACCATGCCTTATGAAAGAAGGGTTAGCCTTACATACCTCTTTGTCGAATTATTCTACACTTGCACGTACTCCTTCGATGCTCACGTTTCTACCTTCATTAAGGCCATACTATCATTAGTATCGATAACTAGTGCACGTGGCTAGAACTAGAGAAAATTGGACAGCATCTCCTTTATCTATACAACATTTGTCCATATCATAATTCAACCCCCAAACGTCAACAACACATTTATAATATCATTTCCATGGCCAATAATCATCTACATTATCCACATTCTCAATTCACTTCCATTTGTCCCTATTTATGGTCACAACACCCAACTTCGTTCATCCATATACAATGTCTATTTCATGATCTTAACGTCATTTATAACACACTCATATCACAATACAACAACAATCATGATTCAATTCAAACTATGTCTAAAAAACGTCACTATTCATCATTCATGCCCTAGTGGACCATGTTTTCTACAATCCATGCATTTTAATTCTCCAATACCGTAAACATCATATAAAAATCATGAATCTTACCTTAGAAGTTGTAGGGACAAGCTTTTGTTGATAATACTCCACTTTGAGTAAAATCCTAGTTTTTCTCCATTTGGGTTTCTTGACTTTAGATGATCCTTGATGGGTTTCTACCTTGGATTTACTTGTTTAATGTGGTTGATGGATTAATACCCTTGAAAACTTGTACAAAAGTTGTAGAGAGATGTTTTAGAGAGAGAGAGGAAATGTGGAAATGATTTTCATGAACTTGGTCTTTATTTATTAAATCATCACTGAACTGTCGCGTTCCATTATACGGTCCGTATAATGGTTATACGGTCCGTATAATAGACCGTGAAATGGGTCTGCCCAGCACCCCTTCACTGTGACTACTTGACGGTCCGTTATACAGTCCGTAAAACAGTTTTACGGTCCGTATAACTGACCGTAAAACGTTACCAGTGAGCAACCTTTCACTGTGACCATTCGACGGTTCGTTATACGGTCTGTATAAATTTTATACGGTCCGTATAACTGACCGTAAAATTCCACCAGCAACCAACCTTCACTGTGATGGTTTTACGGTCCACTATACGGTCCGTATAACATTATACGGTCCGTATAATGAGCCGTAGAACTCATCAGTCACTGAACTTAGTTTCGCCACTTCGTTTGATCTCCGATCCTCATGGAACCTTCTTAACACTTGTATAACACTCCAATGCCAATCTAAGGGACGTTATAACTCTTTCCCAAAATGCCCTTAAGTCATCATTAACCCGATACTCGTACTTCGCAAGTTCATTCACTTGCGTACCAACGGAAGATTTTTCCGAGGTGTAACATTCTCCCCCCATTAAGAACATTCGTCCTCGAATGTTGAGAACACCCGGGATTTTATAAAAATTTCGCCAGAGTTTCCCCTATAACATGGCACTAACAACCTGTCACAACAACCCATAATATCGATGCCACACAGGGCCACATCATAACAACATGAAAATTTTGGCCACACACGACCCAGAAGCATAAAAGGAAAACATCCATACCTTATGATTTTGACGTCTCATCTTGGACTTCTCCCAAGGGCTGAAATAAATGCGGGTACTTGGATTGCATATTTTCTTCCGCTTCCCATGTCATTTCCTCTCGATTATTATTTTTCCACAAAACTTTAACTGAGGCCACTTCTTTGTTTCTAAGCCTCCGTACTTGCCTATCTAATATGGCAATGGGTATTTCATCATAATTTAACTTTTCTGTCACTTGAATATCATTCACTGGGACGACCCTCGTAGGATCTCCAACACACTTCCGAAGCATCGAGACATGGAAAACCGGGTGAACTGACTCCAAGTCTGGAGGTAAGTCTAATTCATAGGCCACTTTGCCTATCTTTCGCACAATTTCATAAGGCCCTATATACCGGGGACTAAGCTTCCCCTT
Organism: Lycium barbarum; assembly: GCF_019175385.1. Classification (NCBI taxonomy): domain Eukaryota; kingdom Viridiplantae; phylum Streptophyta; class Magnoliopsida; order Solanales; family Solanaceae; genus Lycium; species Lycium barbarum. The sequence goes on from NC_083340.1 coordinate 51,551,367, forward strand.
TTTGCCAAATCTCATAACGCCCTTCATCGGCGACACTTTCAAAAACACCCAATCCTTAACTTGAAACTCTAAGTCCCTTCGACGATTATCCGCATAAGACTTTTGGCGACTTTGAGCCGCCAACAACCGATCTTGTATGAGCTTGACTTTCTCTATGGCTTGTTGGACCAAATCGGGCCCCATTAACTTGGCCTCTCCCGTTTCAAACCACCCAATTGGGGATCTACACTTTCGCCCATATAAAGCTTCATATGGTGCCATTAGGATGCTGGAGTGATAACTATTATTGTAAGCAAACTCAATGAGTGGCAAATGGTCATCCCAATTTCCCCCAAAATCTATCATGCATGCCCGTAACATATCTTCAAGAGTCTGGATGGTGCGTTCAGCTTGCCCATCGGTCTGTGGGTGAAATGCCGTGCTAAGGCGCACTTGGGTCCCTAGACCCTCTTGAAAGGACTCCCAAAATTTGGCCGTAAACTGAGTTCCTCTATCGGAGATAATAGACACTGGGACACCATGGAGTCTCACTATTTCTTTAACATAAAGCCTTGCATAATCTTCTTCCACATAGGTCGTCCTGACCGGTAAGAAATGAGCTGATTTAGTGAGTCTATCCACAATCACCCATATGGAATCATACTTGCGTCGAGAACGAGGTAGCCCTGTAATGAAATCCATATTAATCACTTCCCACTTCCAAGTTGGGATTTCTATATCTTGCAATAAGCCACCCGGCTTTTGGTGTTCCATTTTTACTTGTTGGCAATTGGGACATTGGGCTACAAACTCCGCTACATCTTTCTTCATCCCATTCCACCAATATATAGACTTAAGATCATGATACATCTTCGTCGTTCCAGGGTGAACGGAGTAACGGGAACAATGAGCCTCTCTCAAAATCTGGTGGCGTAAGTCTGCCACATCGGGGACACATAGCCTGCCTCGATATCGGAGGGCTCCGTCTCCCGAAATATCAAATGGTGACCCCTCTTTCTGAGCGAGCGTATCTCTATACTGCATTAGCCTGGAATCCTCACCTTTCCGCTCTTTTACTTCCGCTACTAGCGACGAAACTGCCGAATTCTGAATGGTAGCTCTGCTGCTACCTGAGTCCACTACTCGGACCCCTAGGCTGGCTAGCTGCTGAATCTCACTGGTCATTTCTCTCTTTTCTTGTCGCACATCGCATAAGCTTCCCATAGACCTGCGGCTAAGAGCATCGGCCACAACATTTGCCTTTCCGGGGTGGTACAGGATTTCGACGTCATAGTCTTTTAGCAACTCTAGCCATCGTCGTTGCCGCAAATTTAACTCTTTCTGCTTGAAGATGTACTGGAGACTCTTATGATCTGTATAAATATCCACGTGGACACCATATAAGTAATGTCTCCATATCTTTAAAGCATGGACCACCGCGGCCAATTCTAAGTCATGGGTAGGATAATTCTGTTCATGTTTCCGTAATTGTCTAGAAGCATACGCGAACACCTTACCATTTTGCATCAATACACAGCCTAGCCCGACGCCTGAAGCATCACAATAAACAACATACCCTTCCACTCCCTCTGGAAGTGTCAAGACTGCTGCAGAAGTCAATCTGTCTTTCAACTTTTGGAAACTACGTTCACAAGAATCTGTCCATTGAAACTTAGCTGACTTCTGAGTCAACTTTGTGAGCGGTGCAGAAATAGAAGAGAAACCCTCAACAAATCTTCTGTAATACCCGGCTAAGCCCAAAAAGCTACGAACCTCTGTAGGGGTTGTGGGCCTTGGCCAAGTTTTCACTGCCTCGATCTTTTGACTATCCACTCGAATACCATCAGCTGCAACAATATGGCCCAGAAATGATACCGAGTTCAACCAAAACTCACATTTGGAGAATTTTGCAAACAACTCTCGAGCTCGAAGAACTCCAAGGACGGTTCGCAAATGCTCCGCATGCTCAGCCTCGGATCTAGAGTACACTAGGATATCGTCGATGAATACAATCACGAATAGGTCTAGAAAAGGCCTGAATACATTGTTCATTAAGTCCATAAACACTGCCGGTGCATTAGTTAGCCCAAACGACATTACTCGGAACTCGAAATGGCCATATCTTGTTCTGAAAGCTGTCTTAGGGATATCTTTCTCCCTAACTCTTACTTGGTGATACCCGGACCTCAAATCAATCTTTGAAAACCATTTGGCACCATGCAATTGATCAAATAAATCATCAATCCTCGGGAGGGGATACTTGTTCTTAATTGTCACTTTATTCAATTGCTGATAATAAATGCACATTCTCAAGGAGCCATCCTTCTTCCGGACGAACAATACGGGTGCTCCCCACGGGGATGAACTAGGCCGAATGAAGCCTTTTTCAAGCAAGTCTTTCAATTGCTCTTTCAACTCTTTCAACTCTGCGGGTGCCATCCTATAGGGAGGAATAGATATGGGATTAGTGTCTGGCAACACATCAATCGCAAAATCTATCTCTCGCTCGGGAGGAAGGCCTGGAAACTCTTCCGGGAACACATTCGGAAATTCGTTCACTACCGGAACTGACTGAAGAGTCGGCGACTCAGCTTCTACATCTTGAACTCGCACTAGGTGATAAATACACCCTTTAGTGATCATTTTCCTCGCTTTTAGATAGGAAATAAACCTACCCTTTGGTGACGCCGTATTCCCTTTCCATTCTAAGACTGGTTCGCCCGGGAACTGGAAACGAACCATCTTCGTTCTACAATCAACATTGGCGTAACAAGAAGCCAACCAATCGATGCCCATAATAACATCAAAATCCACCATTTTTAGTTCATGCAAATCAGCTACTGTACGGCGGTCACATATCACAACTACGCAATCTCTATACACTCGGCTAGCTATCACCGATTCGCCAACGGGCGTAGACACCTCAAAAGGCTTAATAGACTCTGGCTCAATTATAAATCGACCCGCAACATATGGAGTAACATAAGACAATGTGGAGCCCGGATCAATCAAAGCATATACATCATGAGAGAATACCGATAATATACCTGTGACCACATCAGGAGAAGACTCAAGATCTTGGCGTCCAGCCAAAGCATAAATACGGTGCTGAGGACCGCTGGAACTGGGAGCTCTGCCTCTACCTCTACCATGGCCAACCGGCACATGTGAACCTGGCCCCATAGGGCGTGCAGATGCTGAAGACCCGGCTATCGACCCTGATGGCTGGGCCCTACCTCTACCCTGTACTGAGGGGCAGTCACGCATAATGTGGCCTGGTCGACCACAAGAATAGCAAGCATCTGAACCTGATCGGCACTGACCCCAATGCAACTTCCCACACTGGGAACATCGTGGCATGGGTGGTCTAGACTGGCCTGAATCATCTCTATACTGAGGCCCTGAATAACTCGGGCTTGGCCCTGAATGAGCAGATCTATCCAATCTCTGGCCTGAAAACCGTGGGGGCGCACTGGTCATAGAGTAGCCTGCATGCCTAGGGGGCTGCTGCCGGTGCCCACCTCTGGACTCACTCATCGGCCCCGAAGATCTAGCCCTCTTGCTATGTCCCCTATCCTGTTCACGTTCATTCCTCCGCTGCTGTAGGTGTTCCTCCAATTCCTGAGCATGCGCCTGAATACGTGCAATATCCATGCCATCCTGAAGAGATGCAGTCAAGCATTTATCCATCAAATGTGGCCCTAGGCCCTTCACAAAACGGTGCACCCGATCGCCCATATCCGCTACCATGGCCGAAGCATACCTAGCCAAGGAATTGAAGCGGAGACTATACTCTGTAGCACTCATGCTACCTTGCCTCAGATTCAAGAATTTATCGGCCCAAGCTCGCCGAACTTCTGGAGGCATGTAGTGACGAAGAAAAGCATCGACAAACTCTTGCCATACCGGCGGAGGTGCATTGGCTCCCCGCGAAGCCATCCAAACCGTGTACCACTGGATTGAGACATCCCTCAATCTGTATGACGCTAGCTCCACCGATTCGGTGTCTGAAGCATGTATCAATCGGAGCGTCCTTAGCATACCATCAACAAAGTCCTGGGGATCCAACTCCAGTTTCGACCCAAAGAATTCCGGGGGTTTCAAAGCAATGAAGTCACGGGCCCTTGCGCTAACAGTCCTGTCACCTTGCCCTGCGCTTGGCCTCTGAGTCTGGGCCGCAACCAACTGAGTCAACAAATTAATGGCCTCTCTTACGTCTTGGCCTGAAGCATTCGGCGGAGGAGCTGGAGCTGGGGCTGAGGCTCCCACGTGCTCCTCAGTAATAGGCACTGTCTGGGAGGACTGAGATTGAGCCGCACTCTGGGACTCATCTTTCTCTACTACCGGTGGCGGTGCTCTTTCAGCCCGCTTTTCTGCCACCGTCTTGCCCCTTTGGGATGCTGTAGCCTTTTTTCTTTTTAGGCATCTCTGAAATACACAACAAACGATTTAAGAACAAGAATTTCTTACATCATAGCTTTATCGTACGATTCTTATGAAGAAAGAAGGTCATATATTCCTAAGATGTCCGCAGCTTCTCGCTTATAAGTGTGGCGCGCAACACACCCATAACCAAGACTCTACTAGACACGGCTCGTAGACACATCCTAGGACTGAGCTGCTCTGATACCACTTTTGTCACGACTCGACTAGGGGGCCACGACGAGCACCCGGTGCTACCCCACCCGGGCACCCCCTTATCATGCATATCATAACATCTAGGTGAACCATAATTCATTTCATGCATTTTAAATCATTAATCAAGCTAGTCCCATTGGACGACCATCATCAATTAACATATCATGGGCATCTATGCCATGTCAAATATACAAGGCCGACGAGGCCAACAAAAGATATACAAAACATAGGCCGACATGGCCAAACATCTCTACCCACATACACATGACTACGAGCCTCTAAGAGTATGACATATCTTGAGCGGGACAGGACCCCGCTATGCCCATAAGTATATACACAAAAGAATGAGTACCCAAAAGATATGGCTCCGAAGGAAATGGAGCTCTCTATGAAATCTTCAAATAGGCAGCTATGGGTCAAGTCTGTCTCCCTGTGCACCTGCGGGCATGACGCAGCGTCCACAAACAAAAGGACGTCAGTACGAAGAAGGTACTGAGTATGTAAAGCATGATTAACATTGATATACAACATAATGAACAATATATGGAATAGCATAGGAGGGGAGACAATAATATCATCATCATCATGTCGCTTACTTACTCACATCGTCATTCATGCCCCATAATAAAACTCGTACCATACTTGTACTCGTATTAGTATACATGTCCTTATTCGTATTCTTATACATAGTCTCATCACATTCTTTTACATAATATATACATACATAGTCATTTCGTTTACATGGCATTTACATAGCGTACCCGACCTCATTGGATCTGTATTTCATATACATACTTGGCCAACCAAGGCTCAATGTTACTCATACCTAGCCCTACCAAGGCTTCAGGGTTATCCGTACCATCTACAGATGTGTGCGCGCGTTTCGTAGTCGTATACATATTCTATACATATTCATACACATATATTCTACCCGGCGTTTTAAGCTCGGGGTTTCATTATAGCCCTTCATAGGCACGTATGAGTATAACAGCCCGTAGGCACCTTTAGCATCATTATTATCACCATCATCATTACTATCATTATCGTTATCGTTACTTCTATATCGTAGTCTTACTCGTCACCTGAGGTACGTAGCGCATTCGTAGTACCAATCAAGGATCGTGAGCTTATGAGCTCGGAATGCGAAACATTTGTAGTCAACATGCTCATATAGAGGGATTAGGAGTTTGGCCAAAGAACCATGCCTTATGAAAGAAGGGTTAGCCTTACATACCTCTTTGTCGAATTATTCTACACTTGCACGTACTCCTTCGATGCTCACGTTTCTACCTTCATTAAGGCCATACTATCATTAGTATCGATAACTAGTGCACGTGGCTAGAACTAGAGAAAATTGGACAGCATCTCCTTTATCTATACAACATTTTTCCATATCATAATTCAACCCCCAAAGGTCAACAACACATTTATAATATCATTTCCATGGCCATTAATCATCTACATTATCCACATTCTCAATTCACTTCCATTTGTCCCTATTTATGGTCACAACACCCAATTTCGTTCATCCATATACAATGTCTATTTCATGATCTTAACATCATTTATAACACACTCATATCACAATACAACAACAATCATGATTCAATTCAAACTATGTCTCAAAAACGTCACTATTCATCATTCATGCCCTAGTGGACCATGTTTTCTACAATCCATGCATTTTAATTCTCCAATACCGTAAACATCATATAAAAATCATGAATCTTACCTTAGAAGTTGTAGGGACAAGCTTTTGTTGATAATACTCCACTTTGAGTAAAACCCTAGTTTTTCTCCATTTGGGTTTCTTGACTTTAGATGATCCTTGATGGGTTTCTACCTTGGATTTACTTCTTTAATGTGGTTGATGGATTAATACCCTTGAAAACTTGTACAAAAGTTGTAGAGAGATGTTTTAGAGAGAGAGAGGAAATGTGGAAATGATTTTCATGAACTTGGTCTTTATTTATTAAATCATCACTGAACTGTCGGGTTCCATTATACGGTCCATTATATTGTCCATATAATGGTTATACGGTCCGTATAATAGACCGTGAAATGGGTCTGCCCAGCACCCCTTCACTGTGACTACTTGACGGTCCGTTATACGGTCCGTAAAACAGTTTTACGGTCCGTATAACCGACCGTAAAACGTTACCAATGAGCAACCTTTCACTGTGACCATTCGACGGTTCGTTATACGGTCCGTATAAATTTTATACGGTCCATATAACTGACCGTAAAATTCCACCAGCAACCAACCTTCACTGTGATGGTTTTACGGTCCACTATACGGTCCGTATAACATTATACGGTCCGTATAATGAGCCGTAGAACTTATCAGTCACTGAACTTAGTTTCGCCACTTCGTTTGATCTCCGATCCTCATGGAACCTTCTTAACACTTGTTTAACACTCCAATGCCAATCTAAGGGACGTTATAACTCTTTCCCAAAATGCCCTTAAGTCATCATTAACCCGATACTCGTATTTCGCTAGTTCATTCACTTGCGTACCAACGGAAGAGAATTATAACTCCATAAAAGTGTTCCAAATGTCCCAAAGGAGGTAGCAACATTAGAATTTGAGTTGGAGAAGAAGAAGTGGTGCAATTGGTGTAAGTGAGTATAGGATCTATCCTAACTAATTTGAGGTAAGATTTCTTCTTTTTGTCATGAAATTGGGGTTAATGATGTTGTAATGGAGAGATTAATTTGTATTAAGTGGAATTGGATTCAAGGAATTGTATATGTTAATGTTAAGGTTCTGTTTGGGCCGTTATGGTGGATTAATTTTGATTAGTGTTGTCATTATTATGGTATTGTATTTGAAGGTAATTTGTTTATGTTGAAGGGATGGAAATGTAGTTATAAATATGTATAGGTGCTGTTGTTCATGGAACTATTATACTGTCACGACCCAGCTAGGGGCCGCGACGGGTACCCGGAGCAATTACCGAGCACCGCTCACTCTACTGCTTCTCTTGCTCATTTAGTACTCTTTTATAAATTTTACATACCAATTGTAGGAAAATCATATTTAATCAAAACTTAAATACTTTATATACATTTTCCTCTTGGCCATCAAAATAATATACATACATATGAAAACATCTTGTGAGACCATCTAACCCACACTTCGTATCTACGAGCCTCTACTAACATAATGAATACATAGACGGAACAAGACTCCGGCATGCCCAAAATATGCATATATGAATGTACATCAAAAGAATAGCCATAAGCACCTCCGAACAATGGAGTGCTATCTATCAGCTGACAGCTACTGAGGACCTGGGCCAAGCTCTCCTTCCTGTCTACCTGTGGGCATGAACACAACGTCCGAAGAAAGGACGTCAGTACGAATATTGTACCGAGTATGAGAGGCATACATAATGAAAGGAGACATCAATAATATGGGGATAACATCAACATGAGACATATGGATCTGACTGATAATCATAAATGAAGTAATGCATGCTATCTTACTCATAATCATCATCATCATAACATGTATGCATCATATGCAAGCTGCCCGTCCATGTCGGAACGGTGTGATAATTAATAATATTAGCCCACGTTTGGGGTACCATCTCATGCCGCCCACTAGTGGTGTCTGCCCACGCCCGTAGATCGTGGTGTATCCGTATCGCCGCCCACCGAAGCGGTGTCTGCCCGGCCAACTAGGCCCAGTGTGAATGCAATCATGACATGCTTAATGTGAATACTCATAGTAATATGTTTATCATAAAATACTTATCTTATCATAATGCGTATATAAGACTCATGATCAACTTTACTCTATCGGGGTGACGTAAGTCGTAATCCCCCGATTACATTATGGAACCATTATGGACATTCTCCCTCACCTTGAAAGGACTAGTACATAAGGTGAGTGTAGGCAAGGAATAACATCATCATCATTCTAGTGTTATCATATCGTATAACTTAACTCATATAGACATTCATAGGTATAAGCTTTTAACTTCTTAGAATGTAAGAACTCATGAAAGGAGTAGGGATTCAAGCTAGAAGATTCATGCCATTAGAAAGAAGGATTATCCTCACATAACTTGGTCGTTTAGCTAAGATATCGCTCACTTGTTCTCCGTCGATATCACGTTGTTACCTTCATAAGAGAATTCGTATCAACATTAGTAAACTAACTATAAGAACGCGTCGCTAATTCTAGGAGAAGTCGGACAACTCTTCCTTCGCTCATACCACTTTTCTCATGTTTTATATTAACTCCCAATATTCATAATATTATTCGCAATATCATAATCGACAATCGTCATTTACGTACATTTGGCAAAATCCACCATTTTTCTCCAATTTTCCCTTATTTCTACTTCTAGCTCATCCTTGCGTTTTCATGCATTTAATGCTTGTTTCATGATATAAACATCATTTATAACGTATTTGTACTCACAACACTTCAACATTCGTAATTCAATTCCACTATCATTCATTTATGTCACTATTCACTCAATAATGACCCATTTATATGTTCTTCTACATTTCAAGTGTCTAAGCTTTCCAATACTTCAAACAACATGGAATAATCATGAAACTTACCTTGGATGATGGTTGAACAATCCTTAAGTTGAAATACTTCAATTAGCCAAAACCCTAGTTCCACCTTCTTGGGAATTCTTCACTTAGATGATCCTTTGTTGTGTTCTTACACTTGATTTCATGAATTTGGTGTTGTTGGTCTTGATATCCCCTTTGATTCTCTTGAATTCTTGTGGAGGAAATATTTGGAGAGTTCTAGAAATCTCTTGAGTTGGTTGAATGAATAATGAGTTAAAATGAGGCTTAAGTCCCCTTTAAAAATCACAAATCTTATCTTTAATGAATTCTCGTCGGGATGAACAGTGGTCGTAAACCACCATATACGAACCGTATTTTGATTTACGGTCCGTCCTCCATGGTCGTTTTTAATCATGCCAGAAACAGAAAGTTTGGCTGGGGATTATGGCAATTTACGACTGAGGTTTATGGTCCGTAAACCAGTTTACGGGCCATTCTCCAAGTCGTATTTAACCACTTTCACAATTTACATAAAGTTGAGATTTTTGACAAGCTGGAGGACGATTGCACTATACGGTCCGTAAATCACTTTACGGGCCGTATAGTGCCATATACGACCACTGGGCTGAAATTTTTTTCGCGACTTTCTTATTTCCAAAAATTCTTAATTAGCCATTCCCGACTTAATAAAACATCATTCACTCAAACTCTTCATCATTCCACTCATCATACAAGTACGGAGAAATTTCCGAGGTGTAACATTTTTCCCCCCTTTTGGAACATTCGTCCTCGAATGTTCGACACTTGGGAATTCTAGAAAATTTTTGCCAGAGTTTCCTTTGTAATTTGGACACTACCTTTCCATTACAACAATCCCACAATATCTTCGCCTCACAGGGCTATATCACAATATCAACACATTTATTGTCACACACGACCAGAAACATAAAATTAAAACATACATACCTTACATCATCGATGTCTCATCTTGAATCTCTTCTGGGGATTGGAACAAATGGGGGTACATGGATTTCATCTTCTCCTCCGCTTCCCAAGTCATTTCTTCCCGATTATTGTTCCGCCATAGAACTTTGACTGAGGCAACCTCTTTATTCCGAAGCCTTCGTACTTGTCTATCCAAAATGGCAATGGGCATTTCCTCGTATGTTAGTTTCTCTGTTACTTGCACATCATCAACCAGAACTATTCTTGTTGGGTCTCCAATACACTTGCGGAGCATCGAAACATGGAATACTGGATGCACGGATTCGAGCTCTGAAGGCAAGTCCAATTCGTAGGCTACTCGACCCACCTTGCGGATAATTTTGTAAGGTCCGACGTATCTTGGACTCAATTTCCCCTTTTTACCAAATCTCATCACTCCCCTCATCGGCGATACCTTCAGGAACACCCAGTCGCCCTCTTGAAATTCCAAGTCTCGTCGGCGATTATCTGCATAAGACTTTTGGCGACTTTGAGCTGTTAACAGTCGGTCTCAAATCACTTTAACATTTTCAACTGCTTGTTGGATCAAGTCGGGGCCTATCAACTGTACTTCTCCGGTTTCAAACCATCCAATTGGAGATCTGCATTTTCTTCCATATAAGGCCTCGTATGGAGCCATTTGAATACTGGAATGATAGTTGTTATTATAGGCAAATTCAATAAGAGGTAAATGCTCATCCCAACTACCACCAAAGTCCAGCACACACGCTCGGAGCATATCTTCCAGGGTCTGAATAGTACGCTCGGCTTGTCCGTCGGTCTGCGGATGGAACGCCGTGCTAAGCTTAACTTGAGTACCTAGACCTTCTTGAAAGGACTTCCAGAACTTGGCTGTGAACTGTGCCCCTCTGCCTGTGATAATGGCCAAAGGAATACCGTGAAGTCGTACAATCTCCTTGAGATACAACTTAGCATACACTTCCGCTGAATATGTGGTTCTAACGGGGAGAAAATGAGCTGCTTTCGTGAGTCTATCCACGATCACCCATATAGAAACATACTTCCCTCGCGTACGGGGTAATCCTACCACAAAATCCATGTTAATTTCTTCCCATTTCCACGTAGGAATTTCCATTGCTTGCAATAAGCCTCCTGGCTTTTGATGCTCGACCTTCACTTGCTGGCAATTTGGGCACTGTGCTACAAATTCTGCTATGTCTCGCTTCATGCCATCCCACCAATACATCAATTTGAGATCGTGGTACATCTTGGTTGCACCTGGAAGAATATAATACCGGGAATAATGTGCTTCCTCTAAAATCCGTTGGCGCAGGTTTGCTACATTCGGTACACATAACCTGTCTCGATATCTAAGAACCCCTTCTATGGAAACTTCGAATGGAGACTTTTCCTTTTCATGAGATAGATCTCGATAGTGGCCTAATTGAGGATCTTCATATTGTTGTTCCTTCACTTCTAGATTCAATGATGAAATTGTGGGGTCATTGATGCTAATTCTTGCATCTCCTGAATCCATTGGCCGTACGCCGAGACTTGCTAACCGATGGACCTCACGAACCATTTCTCACTTTTCTGAAGGAACTCCACATAAACTACCCATCGATCGGCGGCTAAGTGCATCTGCTACTACATTCGCCTTCCCTGGATGATATAGAATGTTCACATCGTAATCTTTCAGTAATTCTAACCATCGCCTTTGTCGTAGGTTCAACTCCTTCTGTTTGAAAATATATTGAAGGCTTTTGTGATCCGTAAAGATGTCCACGTGCACACCATATAAGTAGTGTCTCCATATTTTCAATGCATGAATGACCGCAGCTAGCTCAAGATCATGAGTGGGATAATTTTGTTCATGTTTTCGCAACTGTCTCGAAACATATGCAATAACTTTCCCATTCTGCATCAATACACATCCTAATCCCGCATCAGAGGCATCACAATATACTACATAGCAATCTGATCCTTCTGGAAGTGTTAGCACTGGCGCTGAGGTCAACCTGTTTTTCAACTCTTGGAAGCTACGCTCACAGGCATCACTCCACTGGAATTTAGCTGACTTCTGGGTTAACTTTGTCAATGGGGCTGAAATAGATAAGAAGCCCTCTACGAATCTTCTATAGTATCCTGCTAAACCCAGAAAACTACGAACTTCTGTAGGCGTCGTAGGTTTTGGCAAAGTGTTCACAGCTTCTATTTTCTGAGTGTCGACTCGGATACCATCATCCGAAATTACATGACCTAGAAATGCCACTGAGTTTAGCCAAAACTCGCACTTCGAAAACTTTGCATACAATTCTCGATCTCGAAGAACGCCAAGAAAAATTCTTAGATGATCTGCATGTTCTGATTCTGTGCGAGAATATACCAGGATATCGTCGATAAACACTATCACAAAAAGGTCCAAGAACGGCCCGAACACATTATTCATTAAATTCATGAACACTGCCGGGGCATTCGTCAACCCGAACGACATTACTCGAAACTCGTAGTGACCATATCTTGTCCTGAAGGCAGTCTTGGGAATATCCGATTCCCTAATTCTCACCTGATGATAACCCAATCTCAGATATATCTTGGAGAACCATTTAGCGCCCTGTAATTGATCAAACAAATCGTCGATTCTGGGAAGAGGATATTTATTCTTTATTGTCACCTTGTTCAACTGCCTGTAGTCGATGCACATTCATAGAGATCCGTCTTTCTTCTTTACGAACAGGACTGGTGCTCCCCACAGCGAAGAACTGGGCCTTATAAACCTCTTCTCAAGTAAATCTTTTATCTGTGCTTTTAGCTCTTTCAGTTCTGCTGGAGCCATTCGATAAGGAGGAATAGAGATAGGCTCGGTGTTTGGTAATACATCAATAGCAAAGTCGATTTCCCTTTCTGGAGGAAGGCCTGGTAACTCTTCGGGAAACACATATGGGAATTCATTCACTACCGGGACAGACTGGAAAGTTGGCACTTCCGCTTCCGTGTCATGAACCCGAACTAGATGACAAATATAACCTTTGGCTATCATCTTTCTCGCCTTAAGGTAGGAAATAAACCTACCCTTTGGGGAAGCTGTATTACCCTTCCACTCAAGTACGGGCTCTCCCGGAAATTGGAATCGAACTACCTTTGTCCGGCAACAAACATTAGCATAGCACAATGCCAACCAGTCCATACCCATAATTACGTCAAAATCTATCATCTCAAGTTCAATCAAATCAGCCCTTGTCTGACGATCACATATAATGACTACACAGTTCTTATATACTTGCCTCGCTATTACAGGATCACCAACCGGAGTGAATACCTCGAAAGGTATAATCGGCTCGGGTCTCACCCCAACACAATCAGCGATATACGGAGTAATATATGAGAAGGTAGAACCCGGATCAATCAGAGCATATACATCACGGGAAAATATAGTCAGGGTACCTGTGACGACGTCTGGGGAAGACTCAAGATCCTGTCGCCCAGCTAAGGCATATACACGGGGCTGAACAACACCTGAAGTAGATGCTCCCCCTCTGCCTCTGCCTCTGCCTGCTGTAGTCTGAGGAGTCTGTGTTGTCGGGTGCACTGAAGAAGAACCCGCTGCTGAACCTGTGGGCTGAGTCCCTGCTCTATCTCTGGCTGAAGGGAAATCTCTCATCATATGACCAACCTTCCCGCAAGCATAACAAGCATCCGAACCCTGACGACACTGTCCGGAATGTAATTTGCCACACTGGCTACACCGCGGTACTGAAGGTCTCTTCTAGCTAAAGTCTCCCCTAGACTGCGAATCTGAGGCCCTCGAACTCTGCCCCTGGCCTGACTGAGTAGAACGATCAAATATCCTATCCGTGAATCTGGGAGGTGCACTGGTCGCTGACTGACCTGAGTGCCTGGAATGCGTCTGTCTCGGTCCCCCTCGGTACTCACTGCTCTCCCCCATAGATCTATCCCTCTTACCTTGTCTTCTGTCACCATCACGATCACTTCTCTGCTGTCGTTGTCGTTCCTCGAGATTCTGAGCATGGGCCTGTATCCAGGAAATATCCATCCCGTCTTGCAAAGAGGCTGTCAGAAAATCTCTGAACAAGTGTGGTCCTAAACCACTCACAAACCTATAAACTCGGTCTCCCATGTCAGCCACCATAGTCGGAGCATACTGGGCCAATGAGTTGAATTGCATACTATACTCTCGGGCACTCATGCTTCCCTGTTTCAAATTCAAGAACCTGTCCGCTCTAGCTCGGCGGACTTCAGGTGGCAAGTAATGACGAATAAAGGCATCCATAAATTCTTGCCAAACGGGAGGTGGTGCGTTCTCTCCTCTTGTTATCACCCAATTTTTATACCATAGTACCGCCACGTCGCGAAGCCTATATGAGGCCAACTCCACGGATTCGGTCTCAGAAGCATGCATAAGTTTCAGCGTCCGCAATATCTCATCGATAAAACCTTGTGGGTCCTCATCCGGCTTCGACCCAAAAATTTCTGGAGGGTTTAGAGTAAGGAAATCACGGGCTCTTGTACTAGCCGAATGATCACTTGGGCCCGCATTCTGTCGTTGTGCCTGAGCGGCAACCAACTGTGTCAATAAATGTATGGCCTCGGACACTTGTTGACCCGAAGCACCCGGTGGAGGAATCGGAGCTGAGGCTCCTCCCTGCTCTTCTACATTGGGCGCGGCCTCACTTTGTGATTCCCTTTCCTCTACATTTGCCGGAGGCTCCCTTTCTGCCCGCTTCTTCGTCGTAGCATTGCCCTTCTGGGCAGCTGTAGCTTTTCCCTTCGGCGACATTTTTCTGAAATCATAACGAACTTTTAGGAAGAACATAATCCTAGACATGGCTCTATCGCACGATCTCATGAGAAGAAAGATGGTCATTTTCCTAAATTCCCTGTAGCAGCTTGTTTATTAGCGTGGCGCGCAACACACCATAAACAAGACTCTACTAGACACGGCTCGTAGACACTTCCTAGGGCGAACTTCTCTGATACCACTTCTGTCACGACCCAGCTAGGGGCCGCGACGGGTACCCCGAGCAATTACCGAGCACCGCTCACTCTACTGCTTCTCTTACTCATATAGTACTCTTTTATAAATTTTACATACCAATTGTAGGAAAATCATATTTAATCAAAACATAAATACTTTATATACATTTGCCTCTTGGCCATCAAAATAATATACATACATATGAAAACATCTTGTGAGACCATCTAACCAACACTTCGTATCTACGAGCCTCTACTAACATAATGAATACATAGACGGAACAAGACTCCGTCATGCCCAAAATATGCATATGTGAATGTACATCAAAAGAATAGCCATAAGCACCTCCGAACAATGGAGTGCTATCTATCAGCTGACAGCTACTGAGGACCTGGGCCAAGCTCTCCTTCCTGTCTACCTGTGGGCATGAACACAACGTCCGAAGAAAGGACGTCAGTACGAATATTGTACCGAGTATGAGAGGCATACATAATGAAAGGAGACATCAATAATATGGGGATAACATCAACATGAGACATATGGATCTGACTGATAATCATAAATGAAGTAATGCATGCTATCTTACTCATAATCATCATCATCATAACATGTATGCATCATATGCAAGCTGCCCGTCCATGTCGGAACGGTGTGATAATTAATAATATTAGCCCGCATCCAGGCCTCCCGCGTTCGGGGTACCATCTCATGCCGCCCACTAGTGGTGTCTGCCCACGCCCGTAGGTCGTGGTGTATCCGCCGAAGAGGTGTCTGCCCGGCCAACTAGGCCCGGTGTGAATGCAATCATGACATGCTTAATGTGAATACTCATAGTAATATGCTCATCATAAAATACTTATCTTATCATAATGCGTATATAAGACTCATGAGCAACTTTACTCTATCGGGGTGACGTAAGGTCGTGATCCCCCGATTACATTATGGAACCATTATGGACATTCTGCCTCACCTTGAAAGGACTAGTACATAAGGTGAGTGTAGGCAAGGAATAACATCATCATCATTCTAGTGTTATCATATCGTATAACTTAACTCGTATAGACATTCATAGGTATAAGCTTTTAACTTCTTAGAATGTAAGAACTCATGAAAGGAGTAGGGATTCAAGCTAGAAGATTCATGCCATTAGAAAGTAGGATTAGCCTCACATACCTTGGTCGTTTAGCAAGATATCGCTCACTTGTTCTCCGTCGATATCACGTCGTTACCTTCATAAGAGAATTCGTATCAACATTAGTAAACTAACTATAAGAACGCGTCGCTAATTCTAGGAGAAGTCGGACAACGCTTCCTTCGCTCATACCACTTTTCTCATGTTTTATATTAACTCTCAATATTCATAATATTATTCGCAATATCATAATCGACAATCGTCATTTACGTACATTTGGCAAAATCCACCATTTTCCTCCAATTTTCCCTTATTTCTACTTCTAGCTCATCCTTGCGTTTTCATGCATTTAATGCTTGTTTCATGATATAAACATCATTTATAACGTATTTGTACTCACAACACTTCAACATTCGTAATTCAATTCCACTATCATTCATTTGTGTCACTATTCACTCAATAATGACCCATTTCTATGTTCTTCTACATTTCAAGTGTCTAAGCTTTCCAATACTTCAAACAACATGGAATAATCATGAAAATTACCTTGGATGATGGTTGAACAATCCTTAAGTTGAAATACTTCAATTAGCCAAAACCCTAGTTCCACCTTCTTGGGAATTCTTCACTTAGATGATCCTTTGTTGTGTTCTTACACTTGATTTCATGAATTTGGTGTTGTTGGTCTTGATATCCCCTTTGATTCTCTTGAATTCTTGTGGAGGAAATATTTGGAGAGTTCTAGAAGTCTCTTGAGTTGGTTGAATGAATAATGAGTTAAAATGAGGCTTAAGTCCCCTTTAAAAATCACAAATCTTATCTTTAATGAATTCTCGTCGGGATGAACAGTGGTCGTAAACCACCATATACGGACCGTATTTTGATTTACGGTCTGTCCTCCATGGTCATTTTTAATCATCCCAGAAACAGAAAGTTTGGCTGGGATTATGGCAATTTACGACTGAGTTTACGGTCCGTAAACCAGTTTACGGGCCGTCCTCCAAGTCGTATTTAAACACTTTCACAATTTACAGAAAGTTTATATTTTTGACAAGCTGGAGGACGATTGCACTATACGGTCCGTAAATCACTTTACGGGCCGTATAGTGCCATATACGACCACTGGGCTGAAAAAATTTCCGCGACTTTCTTATTTCCAAAAATTCTTAATTAGCCATTCCCGACTTAATAAAACATCATTCACTCAAACTCTTCATCATTCCACTCATCATACAAGTACTGAGAAATTTTCGAGGTGTAACATATTCTCCTTCCAGGTGTTTGTAATTTTGTGAGGTATAGATTGGAAGTTATGATTAAAAGGTTCTGGGATGTTTTTGCTTGGAGTTTGGAAAGATTTTCATTCTTATATTTCTGTACGATGTTGTTGTTGTTGTTGTGGGCTGTTCTTGTTGAGTTGAAAGACTAAAGGTGTAGTTAGGATTTTGTATTGTGTTGTAGTGATGGGCTGTTGGAGCATGTTATTGCGAAGTAATTTTGATGATTTGTTGTGGCTGTAGATCATTAAGAATAACTTGCATATGTCGTGGTCGTTATGTTGACTATTGTTGAATGTGCCACGTGTGGACTGATTTGTGGTGCTGTGTGTGTGTTGTGCGAGTTGTTTCGGGATATCCATGGATCTTGTTTTGGACTAGTTCTTGATGTGGTAATTTAGACGTGTCGTTGTTGATGTTATTTTGGTTATTGTATAGTTAACTTAGATGTGAGAAGAGTGAGCGATATAGGGGAGGTGCTGCCCAATTTTCTAGAAATAAGCTACTAACGTTGAAGTACGTCTTACGCCTTTCCGTAGCTTAACCATAGTCTTGACGTCTTAATATAGGTTGAGATACATTGGACAGCGTATACATATCAAGTCACGGATTAAGCGCCAAAGGTATGTAAAGCTAACCTTTCTTTCTTTTTGGCATGATCTTTATGAAACAAAAAGACGACGAGCATATAACTCCAAAGAAACTCCTATTCTTAGATACACAAGGATGGCCAATGTTTTTGATATCCAGAACCTATTTCACATTATCTTGATACATGTCTATGATTCTTGAAGTTCTATTTGGTATAACCCGTAGTGACATTTGAGGGGTACTTTATATGACTGTTATCTCTTATGCTCAAGTAGTAGTTCATTCTACCTATTCTATTGAGTCTCAGATGATGATTTAGTTTGTATATGGTTGCTCACTACTCTGCTCGTGCATGTTGTTAATATATCTTTCACCGAGTCCCGGGCCGGGTATGTTTTGGTGCACAGTTCCACTGCATTGTTCACCGAGTCCCTCACTAGAGGGTCGGGTACGGTATATATGTATATGTATATGATGATGATGATGTGATTATGGCACCGAGTATGGTATATGATGACTTTATTCACCGAGTCCCATAATGGGCCGGATATGGCATATGGTATAGACATGCATGATTCTTACCTCGTAAGGTA
The DNA here is from genome assembly GCF_019175385.1 of Lycium barbarum. NCBI lineage: Eukaryota > Viridiplantae > Streptophyta > Magnoliopsida > Solanales > Solanaceae > Lycium > Lycium barbarum. Next base: position 51,570,056 of record NC_083340.1, read on the forward strand.
CAGGTGCATTGGTATCTTTGATTATCATACTTGTCTTCTGTAATCTTATATTTAGTTATGATTCTCTTTATTGTATTTCATGCTTTATATACTCAGTACATATCTCGTACTGACTCCCTTTCTTCGGGGGGCTGCGTTTCATGCCCGCAAGTACAGATACTCGATTTGGTGATCCTCCAGCTTAGGACTGCTGCCCAGCTGTTTGGAGAGCTCCATTGTTCTGGAGCCTAGATATTTTGGTACAGATCTTCCGATATAGACTAATATATATGTGCAGGGGTACGGCGGGGCCCTGTCCCGTCATATTTCACTCTTGTACTCTTAGAGGTCTGTAGACATGTGTAGGTTGTATATAAGTTTTGGTCAGCTGTGTCTATATGGTTTGCATTGGATATCCCTGTGTATAGTGACAGCCTTGTCGGCTTGCGTATTATGTTATTGTTATGTTGTGGTTAGCCGTGACTCCAGGGGAGACAGGTTTATGATATGTGGCGTTGTGAATCCTTCGTTTGTTTTAATAAGTTTCCATATTGTCCTTAGTTTCAGTTTGACTATATTTAACAGGTTTGTATGTGAGTGTCTAGCTCGGGCACTGGTCATGGCCCACGGGGTTGGGTCGTGACAATAAGTGATCTTACCTTGGTGTTCATGCAAGCTCCTTTGACCAATGGAAGGAATGGTTGTGGCCGCCGTCCTGTCCTTCAAGCATGGGGTTCTCTCAAAAGAGGTACCCCTCAAAGATTCATTTCTTCTCACATGTGGCTTGGGATATTGGCTTCTCAATATCCTTTTCATTTCCTCCCAAGTCTTGATGGAACTCCTCACTTGTCTACCATAACATTTCACATACTCCCAATGTTTGACAAGCCTTGCATCAAAAGTTCTACAAGCTAAGTCCATCTTACTTAGTTGTGAGTAGTTGTAGCTAGCAAAGATTTCGTCCATCATGAGTTCCCATTCATAAAACTCTTCACCACTAGCGCTCATACATAAGGTAGGCCAACTCACATTAGGCTCTTGCACTTTTATCCTTGGATTCGTTCTATGAAGTATGTATGGACATAGAGGTGTCTCCCGTTCATTCACAACATACTTATGCCAATTTTGTTCATCCGCAATCCCATGATCTTCAAACCAAGCAAACCCAAAGCACAAGTCACAATTGTCCATAGGGAGTATTTTGCAACACACTTCCTCATGGTATTCCCATAAGAGAAAGGTACATATGCCACATTAGTCAACCTTCCCTTTTGCTTCGCCTTTTTCACTACAGATAACCCCAACCCAACCGTAAGACGAGGAGTAACGTAGCATTCACTAAAGTTGTCATCAATTTCAAGACGAATCCTCTCCTCTTTCAACACCCTCACTAGCATTGAGTGACATTTTCTATCCATGGAGTAGTACCTACAAAGAACACTTAGCAAACACGTTAGTAATAAAGAAACCTCACCACACTCGTGTTTACACTCTTTTGTGCTTCGCTAGCACCACTCAATTGAACTCACACTCTTGCCTTTTACCACTCAAATTGATTGGCCGATGTTGATTCTCGATTGGATTTGGTTTCTTGCAAGGTGCACAATCGCTACTTGAGGTCGGAATGGATTCTTGTTAGACTCGAAGAAAGAGGACGACTCAATTAAAACAAACGCACTTGAGCCAAGAAATTAACAACGAGGTAAAAATGAAGAAAAGCTTGAAAGAATTGGTACGAATGAAAATAGGACTCAAGAACTAGTTAGCAACTAATAAGATCGATTACTAGTTGTTAACTAATTGTAAGAATCAAAGAATGGAAGTTAAGAAGGAATCAAACCGTTTTCGAGCACTTAGACAATCTTCTGCAGGTCGTGCGTTAGCTATGCGTCGCACACCCGTCACACAAAACACTCCTCTCTGAATCTTACACTTAGAAAATTTTCAAAGTTTTCAGAGTCGTGCGATGGCCATGCGTCACACAAGGATCACACAAAATACCCCTCTCTGAATCTGTGCAACACGCGCTTTGCAGAGAATCAAAAAATTCAAAAACAAAAAAAAAATTGCCTCGTGTGTCGCACGTGCAGCGCACGCCCGACGTTTTTTTTTTTAAATTCGATTTTTTTTTTGAAATCCGAATTTTTTTTCTCTGGGCACACACAAACACTTTTTCACCCCTTTTACTAAAAGACTTTGGATCAAATACCCTCTTTGGTCTTCTTGTCCAATATGAAGATATGAATGTTCCTATGAACAACAAGAACACCCAAATGCATTCTAGGACCAAATCAACTCCTTTTTCCTCCAATTTTCAGATCCAAGCTCCCTTTGATATGGAGAACAAAGCCCACCAATCAATTAACCCCAATTTCAACTCAATCACCAAACCCACTTTTGAATTTTCAAAGCTTCAAAGCTCAACAATGGTGAATGACTCAATATGACTCCAAATAACTTGAAACTTAAGATGTAGACTCAAATAATACTAGGGAACTAAAATGTAGTGTCAAAAACAACAAACAAGGAAAAATCAAACACGAATTTGAATTTTCGAATTTCAGTTTTTTTTTTTGAATTTTTGATTTTTTTTTTGTTGAATCAAAACCCAAGACTAGATTTGATGGAACAAACCTAAGCTAAGCTCTGATACCAATTGATACAAGAACGGATACGCGGAAACGAGAAATTAAGAAGATAAACAAAAGGAAAAGAAAAGATAGATAATTTGACTCAACTTAAGATTCAATTTAGCAACCAAAGTTATATAAAACTAAGAACTCTAAATTATCATCAAAAGAAACACCAAATTCTTAAGTTGACCTCAAGGGAATCGCCCAAGCAACCAACCTCTCAACAACACAAGAATCAACAAGAGCCTACCAAAGGCCTCTCGCAAGTTTCTCTCTCTAGAGATAACCCTAAAATACTCAAATATTCATAATTCATCAAAAAACTCCTCTATGAAATAAAAATACTAGCTATTTATACTAATGAAATAAAGAAGACACTACATTATTACAATTATACTCTTAATGAAGTAAGGGTCTTGTTTGGATATCTCCTATGGAAGTGAAACTTGAAAAGGCTTGCATTTAAGTGCTAGCCCCTTTTGTATGCATAACCTCCTTCTCCAAATAGCCTTCCAAGCTATCTTCCATATCTTGAATGTGACGTTTTTAAAGCCTTCTATCCAAGCTATCTCCCATATCTTGAAGACCATCCTATGTGGACCTCCCGTGATCTTCAAAGACTCCATCTTCATGAAGCTCGATGTAGTTGGTCTTGTATCACTACTAGCACCCGTGGATCTGGCCCTCTTGCTCTACCCTCTATTAATATCGCGCTCATCCCTTTGCGGCTACTGTTGCTCCTTTAGATTTTGGGCGTGGGCCTGGATACGGGAGATGTCCATCCCCCCTACAATGAAGCTGTCAAGCAATCTTTGAACAAATGTGGCCCTAAGCCACTCACAAATCTCTGTACTCTGTCTCCCATATAGGCTACCATAGTAGGACCATATCTAGCCAATGAGTTAAAATGGAGACTATACTCCCGAGCACTCATACTTCCTTGCTTTAGATTCAGAAACCTATCAGCTCGGGCCCTTCGAACAACGGGTGGCAAATAGTGACTAATGAAAGCATCTACGAATTCTTGCCAAATTGGGGGAGGTGCATTTTCCTTTCTTGAAGAAATCCAATTATTATACCAAAAAACTGCCACATCACGGAGCCTATAAGATGCCAACTCCACGGGCTCCGTATCGGAAGCATGAATAATCCTCAAAGTTCTCAACACTTCATCTATAAAACCTTGTGGGTCCTCATCCGGCTTTGACCCGAAGAATTTCGGCGGATTCAAACTCATAAAATCACGAGCTCTGGCACTAGTGGCTCTATCACCAGGACCTGCACTCTGCCGCTGAGCCTGGATGGTAACTAACTAAGTCTGTAGCTGAATAACCTCGGTCATCTGCTAACCCGAAGAACCAAGTGGAGGAACTGGAGGCATAAGAGCTGGAGTAGAGACCCTTTTTTGTTATTCTAGATAGGCTGAGTGTGGGAGGTGTGAGGTGGAGCCTCGTTATGGGACCCACCCTCCTCTATATGTACCGACGGCTCCTATTTAACCCGCCTTCCTGCCGCAGTCTTGCCCTTCTGGGCGGCTGTTGCTTTTATCTTTACCGGCATCGCTGAAATCATAGCGTACAATTAGAGAAAAAGGAAATCTTATAAAACAGCTCTATCGCACGATCTATGAAGAAGAAAAATGGTCATTATTCCTAAATGCCTCGTAGCGTCTCATTTATAAGTGTGATACAAGATTAAAAACGAAAATAGAAGAAAAGGACATGAAAAGAAAAGGATAGATAATTTGACAAAACTTAAGACCTAATTTAGCAACCAAAGTTATATAAACTAAGACCTCTAAATTAAGAACAAAAGAAACGCCAAATTTCCAGGATGACCAAGAGGGAATTGGAATTCCCTAATAACCAATCCTCTCAGCAATTACTCAATCAAAGGTTTCACAAGCTCTCAACTCTGAAGAGTTTTACGATAGAAAATATCAATATTCAAAATAGCCTCACTCTAGGGAAATGTTTAAGTCTACTACATATACTAGGATAATAAGGAAGACAAGCTAGCTATTACAAATATACCCTTAATGAAGCAAGGGCCTTGTTTGGTTGGTCTTCCTTGGAAATGAAACTCGAAAAAGGCTTGCATTTAAGTATTAGCCTCTTTACATACATTGCCATCTTCATCACTCTTCTCCATTCCGTCCTTCCAAGCAATCTTCCACACTTGGGATCCTTGGTATGGCGCTAATGCATGCTCACGAGCGCCTATCTTCATGTGCAACCCTTGTGATGTTTGGGGTTCCTTGACTTGATTCCACATAGGCGATCTTGGGGCAACTAGGATTGCATCATTCTCCCCATCTTGAAAGGAATTTGTCCTCAAATTTAAGGGGTCACCTACACACATCCAACAAGAAGACAACATGCCTCCACTACAAAATTCATTAGTACGAGAGAGATCCGCAAGGATCATCCCACAATGACAATCATCATAAGCAAACAAGTAGTAGAGGAAAGTGTCTCTCAGCTCAAACTCAATTGTAAAATCCCCATTGGACACATATGCCTTTTGGCCATCATAAGAGACTTCGTATGCAAACAATTTAGCAAGAAAAGTATCTACCAAAGTAATACCATCAACATAGCTATCATCGAGATCTGTCACAACATCAAAGTCAAGGTTATCGATTGTCATAGGGCTACTCAAGGATGATTCTATACTTTTAGCACGAAGATAACTTTCGTCACTAGTGTTATCATCGGGAAATGGATCACCTGAATAAAGCCAAGCATGAATATCATCATCATAAATGGGAGGAGAATCATACAAGAACTCACTATCAATGGCAACATTGCAAGAATAATCTTTAGTTGGGTTTCACAAAAAATTGAGCAAATCAAATTCTTCCTCAACCAAAGGATCATCCTTTTTCAAGAGAGAGAGGTCCACATCAACTAGGGAATAATTACAACAACCTTCATCCAAAACAATGCTCTTAATGAAATTCAAGAAATAGAACAAAGAATGAAATCTTATCATGGTATCTTTCCTTTCAAGCAAACTACTCTTTCTACTCTTGTCAACACATGACATGGCATTTGCATTCTTCAAACTCAACTGAAAGTCACTTGTACAACTAGAGTTCATGCCTTTACATGAAACGCGATCAAGACAACTACATTCACTTTGGTTAATAAGGCAAGAAGACGAATTATCAAAATTACACAAAAACAAGCCACCATTCACATTCAAGGTGCCAACCATATGACCATTCTCTTCACAAGTGTCAACACTAGATGGACACAAATTAATCTTGCAAGAAGATTCAATTCGGTCATCAAAAGGATCAACTAGTGTATGATCACTTTCATTTATAACATCATAAACACTTGAAGTATTAGGGATAGCTAGCTTACCTTGATGTTCAAGACAAAGGTATTATTCCATGGACTCACTTCTTTCCTCCAAGTATGGATGTTTTTCACATGAGGACTCCTTTGGCAAGTCTTCTCTTTGAGTACCTACAAAAGTGTCTACACAATGTGGTTTAGGAAGCTCCCCTTCTTAAGGCACGGTCACACATGTTAACACCTTTCTTACCAAGCAAAGTGGGACGGTGATATCACCATCATTATGTTCTTCATTACTTCCAAGTTCATCATCCTCATAATTACCCTCATCATCTCTTTCCTCATATTCCCCCTACTCATCACCACAAGTGTCTCTCAAAATAAAGGCTCTTCAATTAGGGCACTCACTTGCTCTATGACCAAAGCCATGACATTTAAAACATTGGATGGGAGCCTTCGTACCTCCTTCCTTTGGGGAGAACTTTGGAGGCTGTTTATCAACTTGCTTCTCATTTTGAGCTTTCTTTTCAAAAGGGTTCTTGGTTTCTTGCATGGTGCCCTTACCCTTTTGCCAATTTGAGGAAGAAGTTCCTCCTTCTTTGTTATTGTTCCATGAACTCACATAGCCCCTCGACTTATTGATTTTGTCTTCCTCGAGACCCTCATCTATCTCAATAGACGCTGGAAGGGTTTCTTCAATGCTCCTATAGTTGTGGAGTCTCATTTGGGAGACAATATCACCATTTAACCCAGCTCGGAACCGAGTCATAGCATTCAACTCATCCTCTTCAAATTCGATTCTCATCTTGACAATTTGGAACTCATCATAGTATTCTTCCATACTATTTTTTTGTTTTGCCTTAAAGTATACACCTTCTTGAGTTGTTCTTACTTGTAGCGTTCGGTGGCATACTTACGCCGCATGGCGTCCTTCAACTCATCCCAAGTAAGTGTGGGAGGAAGTCCAATAATTATTCTTGCTTTCACTTGAGTTTCCTACCACGTGGCGTACCCTTCGAATTGAGCAATGGCGTAAGATGCCTTGTTCACCTCGGACATGTCATTCGTCAAGAAGATTCTATCACAATGCATCACCCAATCAAGAAATATGTCGGGGTCACTTCCTCCTTTGAAGGTTGGGAGAGTAACTTTAATTGAATTGAGACTCGTGTCTCGCCCTTCTCCATAACCATGGTTTCCATTCAAATCTCCATCATCATCATAACCTCGATGGTCACGATCTTGGTACCCTTCACGAGCTTGGTACCCTCTTTGTCTACCCATGTGAGGTTTAGGACCATGCCTTCCACCCCTTCCTCGATAACCTCCTTGTGCTTGCCCTCGTGGCCTCCAACCTTGGTCATCATAACGTTCGTGCTCAAGTATAGCTTTCTCCATCTCATCGTCATTTGGTTGTTGGATGTTTGGACGGTTTTGGGGTTTCATAGGTGCATTTAGGTGTGGATCATTTGGGGGTGGATCATTTGAATGTGGGTCATTTGGAGTTTTATGATACAAGATTAAGAACGAAAACAACAAGAGAATGCAAGAAATAAAAGATATAGATAATTTGACACAACTTAGACTCAATTTAGCAACCAAAGTTATAGAGAACTAAGACCTCAAAATTTAAGAACAAGAAGCAACCAAATTCTTAGGATGACCAAGAGGGATTAGAATCCCTAATAACCTATCCTCTCAATAAACACCCAATCCAAGTCTAAGCAATCACTCAACTCTCAAGAGTTACAATATCCAAATATCAAGTAATAATAATCAAAATAGTCTAAGTCTTCAAAATGAAAGAAACTACTATTTATACTTAAGCTCAAAAGAAGACAAATATATTATTACACTTTTACACTTAATGAAGTAAAGGCCTTGTTTGGGTGTCTTCTTTTGGGAACAAAGCTTGAATTTGCAAATCTTTAAGTAATAGCCACATTGCAAGCATGACCATCTTCAAACCTCTTCTCCAAACCATCCTCTCATGCTATCATGAACACTTGCAATCCCCGGGAAGGTGCTATAATGTATTCAAGTACGTCCCTCCTCATGAACAATGCTTGCATAGCTTGAAGTTCCCTCGCTTGGCTCCTTGTAAAAGGTCTCGATGCCACTCGAATTGTATCATTTGATCTTGTGGGGGTGGGTTGTTCCGTTGGCCTATAGGAATGTTATTTGGTGGGGGTGAGAGTTATGTTTTGAGGGGTGTTTTGGGGAGTGTTTTGGGGAGTGGGGTTATATAGATGATGGAAGGTGCCGGGTGACAATGTAAGTGAAATGCTTCGAGTAGCTCCACTTGTGCCTCCTTGGTATTGCACTCGAGGAAAATATGAGACCTCCCTACTACCTCCTTCAATTGTTTCCACCCTACTTCCCAAGTTTTCCATTCGATCATCCATACTCCCTACCTTGTCGTTCAAGGCTTACAAGGCCCTCATTACATCAACTAGTGTGAGTTCCTCGGTGCGAACTTGTGTTTCATCCTCCGTAGCCATGGTACCTATTCAAGACACTCAACAAAATGAGCAAACACGTTAGATTAGTAAAATCAACTCACAATCGCTCAAGTACACGCACCTTTAATTGCCTCACAAATTGCTTCCGCCAAAGATTGTATGCTTGTTAATGTCGACTAGTCATGAGGGTTCAAATTATACTCTTGGTCGGAATAGATTCTTGTTAGACTAAGAAAGACGGACGACTCAATTCAATCTAACGGACTTGAACCAAGAAATTAACAGCGAAGCAAAAACGAAGAAAAGCACGAAAGAAATGCGGACACAAGAACTAGCAAACACAAGTAGGAACAACTACTAAATGGCTACCAGTTGAGAGACACAAGAAAATGGAATGCTAAAACCGGGAAATAAATCAAATTTCGGGCGCGGGTAGGTGATAACTTGAAAACCTGGTCTTGAAGTCCCAAATGATCCAAGGTATCAGTTTGAAATAATGAAAATTTTAAGGGACACAAGACCAACAACTAAGGATCAAGAAATTTTTTGAGAAATGCAAGTGGGATGAAATAAAATTTGGACTTGAAAAGGTACCTTAAGTATACGGTTTGAGCTTGACAAACACGGTCCGTATTGTGGTTTACGGTCCGTATTTCGTGTTCGTATTTAGTGATGCCCCAAAACAGAATGTTCCTTGCCTTTTACGACCCACAAGATACGGGCAGTATTTTGTTTTATGGTCGTATTTAACGATGTATTTCCTAGGCAGAATGCTCCAATCCTTGGTCCTTTTATACGGTTGGGGAATACGGTCCGTATTATGATTTACGGTCCGTATTTAATGTCGTTGCCAAATTCCAGTGAGCTACAATTTCAAGATCCAAGTTTACGACCCCAGATTATGGTCCGTAATTTGCAATGTTCCCAGCTTCAGTGATTTTCGTGTTGAACACGATCTTCTCAAAATTTGGATCGAATTTCTTAGATCTGATGACGTTCTTGGGCCCACTCAACCTAGTATTTACCTTTTTAGGGGTAGAAAAACACTTTTCCCCAAATCTTGACTTGAACACTTTGGATTAAATGCCCTTTGGAGAGTCTTCTTCCTTATGAAGATTTGAAGGTCTTCAAGAACACCAAAAATTACAAATTTTCAACTACCTTCAAATCCACTTATTTTTCCTTCAATTTTTAAATCTAGACTCCCCAAGACTTGTAGATCAAAGCCCAATAAATTTCAAGTCCCAATTTCACCCAAATCAACAAGACCCACTTCAAGTTCTTCAAGTTCTTCAACTCAACAATGGTGAAAATCTCAAAACAACTTAGAATGACTCGAAACTTTGGATTTGAAACCCTAACGTACTAAGGAACCAGAATCTAATATCAAAACAACAAAACAAACAAATTTTCTTTGGGGTTTTGTAGGATTTTCGATTTTTTTATATAGTAACAAACCCAAGGCTAGATTTGATAGAACAAATCTAATCCAAGCTCTGATACCAATTGATACAAGATTAAAAACGAAAATAGAAGAAATGGGCAAGAAAAGAAAAGGATAGATAATTTGACACAACTTAAGACCTAATTTAGCAACCAAAGTTATAGAAAACTAAGTCCTCTAAATTAAGAACAAAAGAAACACCAAATTTCTAGGATGACCAAGAGGAAATTGGAATTCCCTAATAACCAATCCTCTCAATAATTACTCTATCAAAGGTTTCACAAGCTTTCAACTCTCAAGAGTTTTACAATAGCAAATATCAATATTCAAAATAGTCTCACCCTAGGCAAATGTTTAAGTTTACTACTTATACTAGGATAATAAGTACCCTTAATGAAGCAAGGGCCTTGTTTGGTTGGTCTTCCTTGGAAATGAAACTCGAAAAAGGTTTGTATTTAAGTATTAGCCTCTTTACATGCATTGCCATCTTCGTCACTCTTCTCCATTCCGTCCTTCCAAGAAATCTTCCACACGTGGGATCCTTGGTATGGCGCTAATGCATGCTCACGAGCTCCTATATTCATGTGCAATCCTTGTGATGTTTGGGGTTCCTTGACTTGATTCCACATAGGTGATCTTGGGGAAACTAGGATTGCATCAAAGTGTGGAGCATTTTACACCCATAAACAAGACTCTACTGGACACGGCTCGTAGACACACCCTAGGTGTTACACCTCGGAAAAATCTTCCGTTGGTAAGCAAGTGAATGAACTAGTGATGAGTACGAGCGTACGATGTTTCCGTGAGTAAGAAATAACATTTGACGACCCTAAGTAAGATTCCGAAGGCAATCGCAATAAGAGAGAGGTTATGCTCCGTAATGAATAATTATAGGTTTTGGAAATGTGAAAAGTTACAAGTTTGCATTCTGGCCAGTTGGTCGTAAAGTGAAATACGGATCGTAAAGTGGTATACGGTCCGTAAACTGCCATGTCGTATTGTGGCTTCCAAAACTTCAAACTTTCTGCCAAATGATCAAATGGTTAAATACGACCTAGAATATGGACCGTAAAGTAGTTTACGACCCGTAAACCATGATCGTAAATCACCATGTCCCAGCCTGAGTTTATGGTTTTGTTATGATTAAATACGACTACGAAGAACGGTCCGTAAACTGGAATACGGACCGTAAACCAAGTTTACGACCACTGTGCACTTCAAATCAGATTTTTAAGTCATTAAATAAGGGGACCAAGGCTTATTTCATTTCAGTTCTACATCACACCCCTTCTCTCTGCAAAATCTCTCTACATATATTCCACAAGAATTCAATGATATTTGGTGATCAACAACACAAATCAAGGGAATCAAATGCAAGGAAACCATCAAGATCATCCAAGGTTAAGAAATCCAAATGGAGATAAACTAGGGTTTTGCTCAAAGTGGAGTATTATCAACTAAAGCTTGTTCCTACAACATTTAAGGTAATATTCATGATATTTCTATATTGTTCAAGGTAGTTAAGAGTTGAAATACTTGGATTGTAGAAGAGTATAGAAAGATGAGTCATGAATATGGAATAGTGTCATTTTGAGATATAGTATGAATTGAGCTATGGGTCTTGATGTATTGTGATGTAGATACGATATAAATGATGTTGAGAACATGAGATAAACAATGTATGTAAATGGATGTCGTGTGTGTTATGGCCATGGTTATGGATGAATTGAATGTATGTCTAGAAATATGGATAATGTGAATGAGTAATGGCTATTGTTATGGCATCGTGAATTTATTATTGACGTTTGGGAGTTGAGATACGTTATGGAGGAGATGCTATCTGATTTTCTCTAGTTTTAGTCATAGATGCTAGCTATCGATTCTAATGATAGTATGACTTTAATGAAGGTAGAAACGCGATCGTTGAAGGGGAGCGTACAAGCGATAAATAGTCGAACGGAAAGGTATGTAAGGCTAACCCTTCTTTCATAAGGCATGGTTTTTGGCCAAACATCTAAATCTTCTATACGAGTATGTTGACTTTCAAATGATTTGATCTTCCGAGCTTGTAAGCTCATGATTCTTGATACGCTACGATTGTACTAAGTCCCTCGCATGACGAGTAGGCCTATTAAGGTAGGTGAAATGAATGATGATGATAGTGATAACGGTATTGATGATGGCTATAATGACAATAACGATGACGATTATGATAATGGGGTTAAAAGTAAAGATGCTTATGAGCTATTGTGTATACGTATGACTAGTAGGGAACACCGAGCTTATATGGCCGGGTAGTATACGTATAGATGTATATGTATGTATATTTACGTAATGCGCGCACACCACTGCAGTTGGGTATGGACAACACTGAGCCTTGGTATGGCTAGGTACGTGTAACACTGAGCCTTGGTTGGCCAGGTATGTATGATCACCGAGCCTATATATGATCGGGTACGTGAAACACCAATCCTACGTGGTCGGGTAAGTTATATAAGGATATGTATTAAACACCGATCCTACGTCGTCGGGTATGCTATGTAAATGCTATGTGTATGACATGATTATGTATATGATATGATTACGAATATGATATGACCATGTATATGAATGTGAATAAGGGAATGTATACGAATACGAGCACAAATTTGGTACGGGTATTATGGTGGAGTACGGATAGTGATGTATGTACACAAATACATATTAGCAAGGGAAAGTTCCTATGAAAGGAAAGTAAGTGCATATGACGATGATATTGCCATTTCCCATCCTATGCTATATCTTATGTTGCTATCTATGCTTCTATATTGATATTGACTATGCTTTACATACTCTGTACATTCTTCGTACTGACGTCCTTTTGTTTGTGGACGCTACGTCATGCCCGTAGGTGCACAGGGAGACAGGATCGATCCAGAGCTACATTCTCAGAGACTACACAGCAAAGCTCCATTTCCTTTGGAGCCATAGCTTTTGGGTACTTATTCTTTTGTGTACATAATTATGGGTATAGCGGGGTCCTGTCCCGCTCATGTGATATGTTATACGCTTCTTAGAGGCTCATAGACATGTGTATGTGGTTAGATGTGCTCGGCCTTGCCGGCCTATATTTGGTATACCATTTTGTTGGCCTCGTCGGCCTATGTACATTGATGTGGCATAGATACCTATGATGATATAAAGGGGTTGTTGTCCGAAAGGTCTAGTATGATCGATGGATAGAAATGTATGTTTTACTATGTGGCTCACCTAGGTGTTATGTGAAGATATGTCAAGGGGTGCCCGGGTGGGATAGCACCGGGTGCTCGTCGTGTCCCCCTAATCGGGTCGTGACAAAAGTGGTATCAGAGCAGTTCAGTCCTAGGGTGTGTCTACGAGCCGTGTCTAGTAGATTCTTGGTTATGGGTGTGTTGCGCGCCACACTTATAAACAAGAAGCTGCTGTCATTTTAGGAATGAATGACCTTCTTTCTTCATAAGAATCGTGCGATAGAGCTATGATATAAGAAATTCTTGTTCCTTAATCGTGTGTTGTGTATTTCAGAAATGCCTAGAAAGTGAAAAGCTACAGCTGCCCAAAAGGGCAAGGCTGTGGCAGAAAAGCGGGCTGAAAAAGCACCGCCACCGGTAGTAGAGAAGGTGAGTCCCAGAGTGCGGCTCAATCCCAATCTTCCCGTTCAGTGCCTATATTAGAGGAGCGTGAGGGAGCCTCCGCCCCTGCTCCAGCTCCTCCACCGGATGCTTCGGGCTAAGATGTGAAAGAGGCCATTAATTTGCTGACTCAATTGGTTGCGGCCCAGACTCAGAGGCAAAGTTTAAGGCAAGGTGATAGGGTTGTTAGTGCAAGGGCCCATGACTTCATTACTTTAAACCCTACGAAATTCATTGGGTCAAAGCCGGAAGAGGACCCTCAGGATTTTATTGATGGTATGTTGAGGACGCTTCGATTGATACATGCTTTGGACACCGAATCAGTGGAGTTAGCGTCATATAGATTGAGAGATGTCTCGATCCAATGGTATACAATCCGAATGGCTTCACGGGGAGCCAATGCACCTCCCCTGGTATGGCAAGAGTTTGTTGATGCTTTTCTCTGACATTACATGTCTCCAGAAGTTCGGCGAGCGAGAGCCGATAAGTTCTTAAATTTGAGGCAAGGTAGCATGAGTGCTCTAGAGTACAGTCTCCGCTTCAATTCCTTGGCTAGGTATGCTTCGGCCATGGTAGCGGATATGGGCGACCGAGTGCACCGATTTGTAAAAGGCCTAGGGCCACACTTGATGGATAGATGCTTGACTGTGTCCCTTCAGGACGATATGGATATTGCACGCATTCAGGCCCATGCTCAAAACATAGAAGAAATCCTGCAACAGCAAAGAAGGGAACGTGAGCAAGATAGGGGCCATAGCAAGAGGGCCAGATCTTCGGGTCCGATGAGTGAGATTAGAGGTGGGCACAGGCAGCAGTCTTTCGGGTATTCAGACTACTCTATGACCTGTGCACCTCCACAGTTTTCAGGCAAGAGATTTGATAGATCTGCTCGTGCGGGGCCGAGTCCGAGTTCTTCAGGGTCCCAGTTTAGAGGTGATTCGGGTCAGGCAAGGTCGCCCGTGCCACGATGTTCCCAGTGTGGGAAGTTGCATTGGGGTCAATGCCGATCGGGTTCAGATGGTAGCTATTCATGTGGTCGGTCAGGCCATATTATGCGTGATTGCCCCTCTGTTCATAGTAGGGGTAGGACCCAACCCTCAGGGTCAGTAGTCGGATCTTTATCTTCTATGCGCCCTATGGGGCCAGGTTCACGTTCGCCAGTTGGCCATGGTAGAGGCAGAGGGAGAGCTCCCAGTTCTAGCGGTCCTCAGCACCGTATTTATGCTTTGGCTGGACGGCAAGATCTTGAGTCTTCTCCTGACTTGGTCACAGGTATATTATCGGTATTCTCTCATGATGTATATGCTTTGATTGATCCAGGCTCCACATTGTCCTATGTTACTCCATATATTGCGGGTCGATTTAAAATCGAGCCGGAGTCGATCAAAACTTTTGAGGTGTCTACACCCGTGGTTGAATCGGTAATAGCTAGCCGAGTATATAGAGATTGTGTAGTTGTGATATGTGACTGACGTACTATAGTTGACTTGCATGAACTAAAGATGGTAGATTTTGATGTCATTATGGGCATGGATTGGTTGCCTTCTTGTTATGCCAATGTTGATTGTAGAATGAAGATGGTTCGTTTCCAGTTTCTGGGAGAACCAGTTTTAGAATGGAAAGGGAATACGGCTTCACCAAAAGGTAGGTTTATTTCCTATCGAAAGGCAAGGAAGATGGTCACAAAGTGATGTATTTATCACCTAGTGCGAGTTCAAGATATGGAAGCTGAATCGCCAACCCTTCAGTCAGTTCCCGTAGTAAATGAATTTCCGGATGTGTTCCCGGAAGAGTTTCCAGGCCTTCCTCCCGAGCGGGAGATTGACATTGCTATTGATGTGTTGCCAGACACTAAGCCTATATCTATTCCTCCTTATAGAATGGCACCTACAGAATTGAAGGAGTTGAAGGAGCAATTGAAAGATTTTCTTGATAAAGGCTTTATTAGGCCTAGTTCATCCCCGTGGGGAGCGCCCGTACTGTTCGTTCGAAAGAAAGACGGCTCCTTGAGAATGTGCATTGATTATCGGCAATTGAATAAGGTGACGATTAAGAATAAATATCCTCTTCCGAGGATTGATGATTTATTTGATCAATTGCAAGGCGCCAAATGGTTTTCAAAGATTGATTTGAGGTCCGGGTATCATCAAGTGAGAGTTAGGGATAAAGATATCCCTAAGACAACCTTCAGAACCAGATATGGTCATTTCGAGTTCCGGGTGATGTCATTTGGGCTAACTAATGCACCGGCAGTATTTATGGATTTGATGAACAATGTGTTTAGGCCCTTCCTGGATTTATTTGTGATCATATTTATTGATGTTATCTTGGTGTATTCTAGATCCGAGGCAGAACATGCGGATCATTTGCGCACTGTCCTTGGAGATCTTCGAACTCGAGAGTTGTTTGCAAAGTTTTCCAAATGCGAGTTTTGGTTGAACTCAGTTGCATTTCTGGGGCATATTGTTGCAGCCGATGGTATTCGAGTGGATAGTCAAAAGATTGAGGCCGTGAAGACTTGTCCAAGGCCCATAACTCCTACGGAGGTTCGTAGCTTTCTGGGCTTAGCAGGTTATTACAGGAGTATTCGAGTGGATAGTCAAAAGATTAACATGGACTTCATTTCAGGCTTACCCGGTTCTCGACGTAAGTATGATTCCATATGGGTGATTGTGGATAGACTCACAAAGTCAGCTCATTTCTTACCCGTCAGAACGACGTATGTGGCTGAAGATTATGAAAAGTTATATGTTAAAGAGATAGTGAGACTCCATGGTGTTCTAGTATCTATTATGTCCGATAGAGGGACACAGTTTACAGCTAATTTCTGGACGTTGTTCCAAGAGGGTTTAGGGACCCAAGTGAGCCTTTGCATGACATTTCATCGACAGACCGATGGACAAGCTGAACGTACTATTCAGACTCTTGAAGATATGTTACGAGCATGTATGATAGATTTTGGAGGAAATTGGAATGATCATTTGCCACTCATTGAATATGCTTACAATAACACTTATCATTCTAGCATTCAAATGGCCCCGTATGAATCTTTATATGGGCGAAAGTGTAGATCCCCAATCGGGTGGTTTGAAACAGGAGAGGCTAAATTGATAGGGACAGATTTGGTCCAGCAAGCTGTAGAGAAAGTTAAGCTTATACAAGATCGGTTGTTAGCAACCCAAAGTCGCCAAAAGTCCTATGCAGATAATCGTCGAAGAGACTTGGAGTTCAAAGTGAAAGACTGGGTATTCTTGAAAGTGTCGCCTATGAAGGGTGTGATGAGATTTGGCAAAAAGGGGAAGCTTAGTCCCCGATACATTGGGCCTTATGAGATTGTACGAAAAGTGGGCAAGGTAGCCTATGAATTAGATCTACCTCCGGGTTTGGAGTCAGTCCATCCGGTTTTCCATGACTCGATGCTTCGGAAGTGTGTAGGAGATCCTACTAAGATCGCGCTAATAAGTGATGCACATTTGACAGAAAAGTTATCTTATGAAGAGATACCCATTGCCATAATAGATAGGAAAGTACGGAGGCTTAGAAACAAAGAAGTTGCCTCAGTTAATGTTTTATGGAGAAGCAGCAAACGAGAAGAAATGACATGGGAAGTGGAAGAAAGTATGCGATCCAAATACCCTCATTTATTTCAGCTTGTTACACCCCGCACTTTCAGAAAATGAGAATGACATGTACATCACCGTAGCAACGAAGTATCGGAGATGTCCCATGATGTTTTGGAAGATACAGGCCATGGGAAGTATGTAACAACAAAATAAAAAGACAAATTACGATCTCGTAAGTCGTAATCGGGAAAAAGTATTTTGAAACACGAGAACATGGCCATTATTAGTATAATAAGTGATAAATATCATGTATGGAGAGTTTCGGAATATTTCGAGATCGAGCGAATTGAAGAAAATAAGTTCGACAAAAATTTGAGAAATGCTGGAAAGATTTTTAGTCAGATTTGGAAGGGTATATATCCATGTATATTTGGAGTTTTAAGGCGTTTCAAAAGCCTAAAATGAAGTTCATCGAGTCTAGTTTGTAATTCAACAAACCTCTTGTTGATAAGACCTCGGAGTAGAGAATTATAGACGTTACAAACTGAACTGTCGCGCAGAAACAGCACTGCTACAGTACTGCTACAGTACCACCGACCCAATTATAAAAAGGGGTTAAAACCCCATTTTTCTTCATAAAAACCTTCCAAAATGCTCTGAAAATTTCCAGAAAATTCTACACAAAAAGGGGGCTTAAATCGCTCATAAAATTGAGGATTTTGAGTGAAATTTGAAGCTACGAAGTACTAATCGAAGTCCGGGCAACGCATAGTCACAAATATGATTTCATTTTGGAGTTGGAGTGGCTTGTAAACGAGTAAATTTTGAAGATTTGGCTACTTTCATGAAAAACAAGGTATGAATTGTTGAATCTCTATCTCTATCAATATGAATTAAGAAATAATGGCAAGAATAAGGTGATAGTTTGTTGTATTGATGTTGTTGATTTGTGGGTTGAGATTTGAAGAGAAATTGGATGAAAATACACATATATATATATCTTGTAGGATGTTAGTATTAATTTAAACTTCTTTATGGAATAATTTGATATGGGAAATGATTTTTATTGATGTTGGTATTGTTATTGTTATTCTTATGAAGTTGGAAAGATTTTGGGTGGAATGATATATTAGTGGGCTATTTTGAAAATTGTGTGGATCGTTTAAGGCATTCTTGAATTGATTATTGAAGTTATAACATGGTTATTGGTTGGGTTGTTGTTGAATTGGGCCGAGCCATATTCTCGGGGGTGGCATATTTACAGGGGAAATGCTGCCGAAATTTCGGCAGACAAAGTGTTACCTTAAAGAATCAACTTCTAAAGGCTCTAATCAAGTTTTGGTAAACATGACCGATTTGTAGATTTTGGCGGATTTGCGACTTGAATTTGGGATAGCATACGGAGCGGCAAGAGGTATGTAAGGCTTCACCCTTCATTCTATGGCATGTCTTAGGCATACTAGGCTGGATACGAGCCTTAAGGACAACTCCATTCTCCGGAATCCGCACCTAAAGTTTCCCCTTTTTCTTTCAGTAGAATTGAACTAAAAAGTGTGCAAATGATGGAAAGACCTCTCAAACCCCTAGAACTTGCATAAGTGGGACCCGATTACCCTAGGACCCTCACAAGTAATGACATGACACGTAATATATGTAAATCATATACGTCACCCCATCCGGCCCGAGGTGGGCCCGCTACTCTCGGATTTTTCCTTACAGTCTTGCTTGACTTACTTGAAGTGAATCCAAAGGGAACCTTTGATCCCGATTTCGTTACCAAATGATAAATACTATGACTCCTCTAACGAGGGCACTTCCATGACGATAATGATAACAATGATGTTAGATAAGAGAATATGCCTATGATACGTACTACCGGAACGACTCTATGACTAAGATGACTAAGCTAAGTATCTTATATAAACATGAAAATGATAAACTAATTTTTGAATCTTATTTATATTTCCTAGCTATGACTTTATTTTCTAAAAGATTTCAAAGTGTATGAACTGTCATCTATGATGCCCCGATTTCATTCTACGTTTACTTTAATATTATTCCCCGTTGGTAGTCTCACCTTAAAATACTCGTTCCTTCAAGGTGAGACAAAGCGATCACGAGTATTCTATAATATAATCGGAGGTCACTGACCATTACGTCACTCCGATGACTACATGATTCTTCTTTGGGCTTTCCTGCGTGCCTATGAGACATATGTATATGTATGACATGTAAATGTATGTAAGATATGTGTATATATTTTTAAAACATGCACATGACGAAAGAGCTAGAGCGCTATAGACGCTGATACATGCACATGATACACGTATATGTATATCATAAAAGCACTAGAGCGCTATAGACGCTGATGTACCTACACGACACACGTATATGTATATGATAAAAGAGCTAGAGCGCTATAGACGCTGATATATGTACATGATATATGCATGTGTATACGGGGAAAATAGAGGTAAGGGCAGAGCGTTATGAACGCATATCCACCTGATCAGTTGGCATTACATGATATGATATCGTCCCGGACGCGGGATGCCCGGACGCGGGATGTGTATATTTATGGTTAAATGGATCGGCTGCCGACGCCTCGGCAATATGAGATGTCCTATTCTATATGTATATGTATATGAACAAGGAAAGATTCTTAAAGGAAAGCTAAGTACGCATAGCACCTGCCAAGGGTACATATATATACAGGTTATGTTTCTACCTCAGGACATGTGCTATTATTCTCTTATGTCGTTATTTCCATTTTATACTTTCTGTATGCTACTATTCATGCCTTACATACTCGGTACACTATTCGTACTGACGTCCCTTCTTGTGGACGCTGCGTTTCATGCCGCGCAGGTCAGCAGACAGGCGGATTTGATCCTTAGGAGCCTTACCAGTAGTGTTGACAGCGCTCCAGTTATTCCGGAGTCTCACTTCTGCGGTACTATTTTGTGTATGTATATTCGGGCACGGCAGCACCCGACCCTTTCTATGTATAAGTGTACTATGTCTAGAGGGTCGTAGACAGATATGTACAGTCAGTTAAGTACAGTTAGGTATATGGTGTTTTGGCATGCTAATGTTGATGTATAAGTGATAACGAAGTTTATTAGTCTATGTTCAGAATGACGCCGCTAATGTTAATGTTCAAAAAAAAAAAATGGCTCTGTTTACATGGCTTGCTAAGAGGTAAAGGTAAAATGATAGACAAGGGGTGCTCGGTACAAGTATCGGGTACTCGTCACGGCCCCTAGTCGGGTCGTGACACAGCTCTTGGAAGAAGTCCAAGTTGAGACGTCAAGATTTTAAGGTATGTATGTTTTCCTTTTTATGCTTTTTGGGTCGTGCGTGGCCAAACTATTTTTAAGTCATTAAATAAGGGGACCAAGGATTATTTCATTTCAGTTCTACATCACACCCCTTCTCTCTAGAACATCTCTCTACATATATTCCATAAGAATTCAAGGATATTTGGTGATCAACAACATAAATCAAGGGAATCAAGTGCAAGGAAACCATCAAGATCATCCAAGGTCAAGAAATCCAAATGGAGATAAACTAGGATTTTGCTCAAAGTGGAGTATTATCAACTAAAGCTTGTTCCTACAACATTTAAGGTAAGATTCATGATATTTCTATGTTGTTCAAGGTAGTTAAGAGTTGAAATACTTGGATTGTAGAAGAGTATAGAAAGATGAGGCATGAATATGGAATAGTGTCATTTTGAGAAATAGTATGAATTGAGCTATGGGTTTTGATGTATTGTGATGTAGATACGATATAAATGATGTTGAGAACATGAGATGAACAATGTATGTAAATGGACGTCGTGTGTGTTATGGATGAATTGAATGTAAGTCTAGAAATATGGATAATTTGAATGAGTAATGGCTATTGTTATGGCATCGTGAATTTATTTTTGACGTTTGGGAGTTAAGATACATTATGGAGGAGACGCTATCCAATTTTCTCTAGTTTTAGTCATAGATGCTAGCTATCGATTCTAATGATAGTATGACTTTAATGACGGTAGAAACGCGATCATTGAAGGGGATCGTACAAGCGATAAATAGTCGAACGGAAAGGTATGTAAGGCTAACCCTTCTTTCATAAGGCATGGTTCTTTGGCAAAACATCTAAATCCTCTATACGAGTATGTTGTCTTTCAAATGATTTGATCTTCCGAGCTTGTAAGCTCATGATTCTTGTTACGCTACGATTGTACTAAGTCCCTCGCATGACGAGTAGGCCTATTAAGGTAGGTGAAATGAATGATGATGATAGTGATAACGGTATTGATGATGGCTATAATGATAATAACGATGACGATTATGATAATGGGGTTAAAAGTAAAGATGCTTATGAGCTATTGTGTATACGTATGACTAGTAGGGAACACCGAGCTTATATGGCCGGGTAGTTTATGTATAGATGTATATGTATATATATTTACGTAACGCGCGCAAACCACTGCAGTTGGGTATGGACAACACTAAGCCTTGGTAGGGCCAGGTACGTGTAACACTGAGCCTTGGTTGGCCAGGTACGTGTAACACTGAGCCTTGGTTGGCCAGGTATATATGATTACCGAGCCTATATATGATCGGGTACGTGAAACACCGATCCTACGTGGTCGGGTATGTTATATAAGTATATGTGTATGACATGATTATGTATATGATATGATTACGAATATGATATGACCATGTATATGAATGTGAATAAGGGCATGTATACGAATACGAGCACAAATATGGTACGGGTATTATGGTGCAGTACGGATAGTGATGTTCGTACACAAATACATATTAGCAAGGGAAAGTTCCTATGAAAGGAAAGTAAGTGCATATGACGATGATATTGCCATTTCCCATCCTATGTTATCTCTTATGTTGCTATCTATGCTTCTATATTGATGTTGACTATACTTTACATACTCAGTAAATTCTTCGTACTGACGTCCTTTTGTTTGTGGACGCTGCATCATGCCCGCAGGTGCACAGGGAGACAGGATCGATCCATAGCTACATTCTGAGAGACTACACAGCAATGCTCCATTTCCTTCGGAGCCATAGCTTTTGGGTACTTATTCTTTTGTGTACATAATTATGGGCATAGCAGGTTCCTTTCCCGCTCATGTGATATGTTATACTCTTCTTAGAGGCTCATAGACATGTGTATGTGGTTAGATGTGCTCGGCCTTGCCGGCCTATATTTGGTATACCATTTTGTTAGCCTCGTCGGCCCATGTACATTGATGTGGCATAGATACCTATGATGATATAAAGGGGTTGTTGTCCGAAATGTCTAGTATGATCTGTTATATCCCGCATTTTACGTAATCGGATAATTCAAGATAATTGCGGGAAGTTAAGAACAGAGTTATATTTTTGATCTTGTTTAATACATAAGATGTTCATGAGAATATTGACGCGGAAATATTGAGAAAGGCTAAGGGCAAAATTGGAAATTTGGAAAATAGTCTCATGAACTACAAAAATTTGTCATAAGAAAGTTGGGCTTGGAAAAATAATTAAAAAAAAAGGCCCAACAAAAGTGGTCGGCCATAGAGGGGCATGGGCCAAGGCCCATGTGGAATTTTAATTCAAGTATATAAAAAGAGAGGGCCATATCATTATCATCTTAGTTTCAAGAACATTCAAGACAAAAAAATTAAGAGCAAAAAAAAAGGGGGGGGTTTCGGCCAAGGAGAGAAAGGAAAGAAAAAAATTTGGAGCCTTCAATCTTGATTCAAAAAATTGATTCTTCTAGTATTCCTATTAATTCAAAAGTCCTCTTCAACATGGTATAATTATTTAAGCAAGAAAACCACTCTTGGTGGCAAGTAGGAAATTGAAGAAAAAGGTAAGAATTTCTCTTCTTTTATATATTATAGAAGGTTTATGTATGTTATGGTATGTAGAAATGAATGCAAAGCATGAATATAGTGTGTTGTGGGTGTGGCCGTGTGATGTTGTATGGTGAAGGGAAGATGAGTTAATTTTATTTAGCATGTTAGTTGTGTTGTTGTGGCCTTTATGATGTAAATAAAGGTTAAATGGTTCAAGTCGGCATTGAAATTTGTTGTGGGTTGTTGTAGGAAAATTAATGTGATTTTAATATGGTTTTATGTAATTGTGGAAATGGAGTTGCTAAAGAGTGCATTGTTATTGTAGTTTATGAATTTGAAAGAAGAAAATGCGTCGTTGTAGTTTCGTTGCATTTGTAAAAGTTTCGGGTGGAGTATGGTGTTGGGGGAACTGTTTGAATATTTTGTAGATTGTTTGAAATGCTCTTGAATTGTGTTTGAATGATCTTGGATTAGTACTTGAATGTGTGAGCAAATATGAATTGAACGTAAATGGAAAATCGTCAAAGTTTGTAGAAAGACGTTGTGAACGTTGGAATGTGTTTTGAATTGATTGTCGATATTGTTGGAATAGTTGTTGGCATTGTTGTTGTTAAGTTGGCCGAGTTACATTCTCGGATTTTTTGCTGTATGTTTAGCCGAGTTGAATTCTCGGGGATGTGGCATTTACAGGGGAATGCTGCCGATAGTTCTGTAGATTAAGTGTTGGTTTAGAATTGGATTCTAAGTGTTTATGGCTAATGATTGGCATATATGAATATTGTTGTAGATCTTGCGAAGCGAAAGACTTAAGTTCGGATTAGCGTAGAAAGCGGGCACGGTATGTAAGGCTTACCTTTATTTCTTGGCATGATCTTTATGTAATGAGCAAAGGAACGTATATGTATGATTTCAAGAAATTCTTGCTCTTAGAGCCACTAGGATGGCTAACGTTCTTGCATTCCATAAGCTACTTCATATGATTTTGGTGCGTACTTATGAAGTCCGAATATCTATTTAATAATGTTTTTGAATGGTATTCGAACGATAATCGATATGACTAAAGTCTTGATTTTTCAAATGCTAACACGTTCGACTATTCCATTGAGTCTTTGATGTATTATGATATGTACACATGATTCCAAAAGTTATACTTGATTTGATCTATGCGATATTCGAAAAAACACTTGATATGATCATTGCTTCGATTTTCCATAAATGGCTTCTGAAATGCTCTTAGAAGGTTCTATACCTCAAAAGCTCCTAAGTTTTGTATACTAATTCCGATTGACCCAAAACTTGTTTCTGAGCCTTCTGGAGTCGGTAAGTATACTTGTCTATCGAGTCTTGATTTATGTGCATATGGTTTCACATTATGCTGTTCGTGCAAGCCTCAGTTTGGATTTCACTGAGCCTGGGCCAGGACATGTTCTCGTGCGTACTCTACTGCATTGTTCACTGAGTCCCTCATAAAAGGGCCGGGACACGTTATGTATATATGGTATATGATTCGTCCATGCATATTCTATCCACCGAGTCCCTTAATAAAGGGTCGGGACACGTAATATGTATACATGATACATGATGTTGACATACATGATTCCATCCATCGAGTCCCTCATAAAAGGGCCGGGACACGTTATACGCACATATGGTATATGATGTTGATATGTATGACCTTATTCACCGAGTCCCTCACTAAAGGGCCAGGACACGTTATATATATGTATATGTATGTATATGTGCATGATTCATGATTTGAAATATATACTATTTCATTACATAAAGGAAACGTATTAATGATTTTACACAGTCATACTGGTTTTGGAAAGTTTCTATTTTTGACTATGATCCCCCTGTACTGTACTTCATGCCTTACATACTCGGTACATTTTCCGTAATGACGCCCTCTTCTTCGGGGCAGCGTTTCATGCCAGCAGGTACAGACGTTCACGGGAGTGACCCGACAGCTTAGGATATCTGTTCTGCTGCCTTGAATTGCTCCCTTGTTCTGGAGCCCATATTTTGGTACAGACTCATCCGTTATGTATATATATGTGTATATTCAGGGGTACGGCGGGGCCCTGTCCCGTCATATGATTTTGTTGTGTTTGTTAGGGGCCTGTAGACATATATGTGGGTCATGGGTCGTTATGGTTCAGTTATGTCTGTGCGGTTTGCGTCTAAGCGGTCCTATTTGTTATGATAGCCTTAACGGCTTGTACGTATATATGCTTATGTATATGCTTTGGGTAATATGTTCCACGACAGCCTTAGCGGCTTCTGTATGATAAGTATGTTGTATGCGACCGCTTCAGATTAATATCTGTATAAATTAATATATGTTGGATATGAATAAGATATGGATAAGTCGTTGATATACTGATTTGGTAAGTAAGTATGTATGGGTGTCCCGCTCGGGCACCAGTCGCGGCCCACGGGGCTGGGTCGTGACAAAAGTGGTATCATAGCGGTTTGTCCTCGGAATGTCTACAGGCCGTGTCTAGTAGAGTCTTGTTTATCGGTGTGTTGTGCACCACATCTATAAACAGGAAGCTACAGGACATTTAGGATGTTGCCCTTTCTTTTGATCCTAGATCGTGCGATAGAGCTGTATTATTAGGATGGCTCCTTTCTGATGAACTGTTATGTTTTCAGCGATGCCTCCGAGAAAAGGACAGCTGCCCAGAAGGGCAAGTCAGCAGCAGTTGGGGAGACCAGTCAGGCTCAGAGAGTTACCAGGGCCCATGCCCAAGCCATGCCCGATATTGCACCCCAGTCAGCGGGTTCTGCTACACCCCCGTCATTAGAGGAGCCTGGAGCGGCAGCCGCTGCCACCATGGATCAGGAGGCGGCTCCACCAGTAGCTCCAGAGGCTCCAGTGCCCGAGCCTCCCGCTCCTCAGCCAGGGGCGGAGGACAGGGCGATGAGAGATGCGGTACAGTTATTGACGAGATTACTAGCAGGACAGGCTCGCAGACGAGGGCTAGGGGGTGACGATGTGGGTAGACATGACAATTTGAGGGTTCGTGATTTCTTGACCTGTAATCCCCCAGAGTTCTACGAGTCTAAGCCCGAGGAGGATCCCCAGGATTTTATTCGACAGATGCAGCGTACGCTGAGACTAGTCAGGGCTTCTGAGACTGAGTCTGTCGAGCTGGCTTCACATAGACTGCGGGATGTAGCGATTAATTGGTATGAGTCCTGGGAGCTGTCTAGAGGCGACGATGCTCCTCCAGCTGTGTGGGACGAGTTTACAGCCGCCTTCCTCAGCCATTTTATGCCTCCCGAGATGCGGCGAGCGAGGGTTGATAGATTATTATAGCTAAGATAGCGGGGCAGGAGTGTTCGAGAGTACAGTCTAGAGTTTGAATCCCTAGCCAGATATGCGCCCACCATCGTGGCTGATATGACTGACAGGATGCACCGATATGTAATAGGATTGGATGACTACCTGATTGACAGTTGTATGGCGGTGGCATCTCAGTCCAGTATGGATATTGGACGGCTGCAGGCTTATGCACAAGGAATGGAGGATCGACATAGAGGGCGTCAGCCCGATAGGGATCGTGATAGGAGGCAGCCCAAGAGGGCTAGATCAGCTGGATATTTTAGGGAGTCTCGAGGCAGTCAGCATCAGCAGCAGTATAGCAGACATTCTTCTCAGCCAGCACGGAGTGTACCCTACAGTCTACTGGTAAGAGATTTGATAATACAAGATATTCAGGAGCGGGCCAAAGCTCCAGGGCCTCGGATTTGCAGCAGAGCAGCGGGTTCAGTCAGACAAGGCTATGTATGCCTCAGTGTCCTCGGTGCGGCAGGCGCCACCCGGGGGAATGTCGTCTCGCCACCGGTGCCTATTTTTCTTGTGGCTGCCAGGGCCATGTTATGAGGGAGTGTCCGTTTAGGGGTGGTCCAGGTGGTTCAGCCTAGCCCACCGGATCAGTTGCTGGTTCATCTTCCCCTTCTGTAGCTATGCGGCCGATACCGGCAGGTCGCGGTAGAGGTCGAGGCGGAGCTCCCGGTTCTAGCGGTCCTCCGAACCGCTTATATGCTTTGGCCAGCCGACAGGACCAGGAGGTGTCACCAGATGTGGTTACAGGTATACCGTTGATCTTCTACTGAAATGTATATGTATTGATAGATTCAGACTCTATTTTATTATATATTTCCCCCTGGTTGCTAGAATAACAGAAATTGCTAGGACCGTTTGAGGTAGCTATTCATACAGATACAAGGTGAATGTTGAGAATTTAAAAAGCTAACTCGGTAACTACATAGTCAGAAAAATAAAAGACCCTCTCTAGATCAGGGTGGGACCCGCTACGAGAACTTTCCGAAAACTGGTAAGACCCCGACTTGTCCTAAATTATGTGGAAAAGGTCGTGCGGGGAAATGGGTGCAATTATACCATCATTAACGTATCGAAATGCATGGAAATTTTGAGGTTGAGCGTGCTAGGGCCAGAGCAATTTTGGGATGGGTGACCCCCTGGGAAGTGTATCAAAATTTCCACAAATCTAGTTATAAGAGGCAATTGGGAATTTGGGGTAACCTAAAGGAAATTAGAGTATGTGGAGTGGTTAGAAACCTCATGGAGGTCGTCTAGGCTGAGACGGACTAGATCGGTGAAGAATAAGAAAACGCAACGCAGCTTTGGAATGAGAGTAAGTTTAAATATGCGTTTGGGAAATGTTTGGTAAGCGAAATGGTAGTAAATGTATGTGTATGCATAGGATATCCTATTTATGACCATATCGATCGACAGGTGAAATCATAGCAATCAGTATTGCTATGTATAGGAGACACTAACTGAACGAAATTCGAGAGACAAAGTGAAGGGTATGGTATAGATGTTATGAAATAAACTGATACTGATCTCACTATTGGTAAGATTAGAAGATTCTAATACAACGATATTTGGAAAGAAAAGAGAGTAAGTAAATGGAAGACAAGGAAATCAAAATGTCGGAAAAAGGTAAAAAAGTAAGAAATATAATTAAGCAAAGTCTCTAAAAGAGCCGACGGGCAAAGCAGGAAATTATTTGCGTAGAAATTTGAAGGACAGGTCTGAAAAAGAATTAGAATGTACTAGTGTAGGACAAAAAGAGGGATAAACCTTAAAAAGGTTAACGGTGGAAATGGGACAAGCATATGGGAGTACGGAGGATACTTTAATAAGTTGGTGATAGCGAATCGACTACTTGCCAAGGAAAGGATAATTTGGCCGAATCTTCCATCGTGGAAGGATATAACTACTAAAGGATAAATGCGTAGCCATATCAATATGGTTGCTTTGAACATAGAGAAGCTTTCCTGAAGGATGACTTAAGAATGGAACCGATTCGCATGAATAAAAGTAATATCTTACGAACTTCAGAATCGATGCTACAAACAATAAGAAAAGAAAGTAACGGGAGACGGATATGCACCAGAAAGGTTAGTGACATTGTTAGACATAAAGGAAAGAGGTATGTCAGAATGGAAAGAAAAGTAAGTGTTGGGAATGGAAGCCCTTATGAGTATTCCGATTAAATACGAGAACGTAGTTTACAAGGAGATAGACAGGATAGACTCCATAATGAAAGGACTGCAATTGTAAGAGGATCGCGGAAAGCGATGGTTACTTAAAGGGCATAGACGTATTTGGACCCTCTTAATAAAGGGGGGGGGGGGGGGAGAACATACTAGATCCGAAACGAATTATGAGGACCTGAGTTCCAGAAGAAAGCAATAAAGAGAGTAAGAAAGGTATACAGGCTAAATCCACAAGGTCAATGAAGAGGGTAACAGATCCAAAAGACGCCTCAGGTGACAACAGTTATAATGAAGTGACAACAGTTGGTAGTTGATAACTTCCTGAAGAAAGGAAGCACATTGCTTATATGAATAAAAGATAAAAGAAGCCATCGGGTATTAGAAGATAGTTCATGGACCATCAACCACACTGAACCTGGGGGTAAACGCTAGGGAACTGAAAGAACAATTAACGTGAAGCTATGCTCAATTATGATTATAAGAAGTCCACGCCGGAAAGCCAACAAGGAATAACGATCGATGGAGCGACTACTAATCCAAGGAATTTATAGACAAGTATACTGGCATTGAGGAATGTGAGGAAAGGAAATAAGGAAAAGTTGCGGCAAGAACCCAAAGATGTTACGAGTTAAGCAATTAACTCAACAAGAATTATAAGTTGTCTTGTGTATAGTTAGAATGTGAAGGATGAGGAATGGCAAAGCAATATCACATATACGTTTTGGATACTGATATTGTTATATCCGGCATTTTTGCATATTCGGAAAAATTCGAGATAACTTGACTTGTAATGAATGAGGCTATATTTGGACCTTACTTAGTATGAATGTGCCGGCTATGATAACATTGGTGTGGAAATACGAGAGGAGGCCAAGGGAAAAAATTGGAATTTTGGGAGTTAGTTTCGGGAATTACAAAACAAGATTTGTAGCCAATTGGGCTCAAAAAAATAAAAAGGAAAATGAGGCCTAAAAAAAAAGGAAAGCCCAACCGGCCATAGGGGTTGGCCCAAGCCCATGTTGAATTAAATCTTGGTCAATATAAGAGATGACCATTATGATTCATCTTTTACTAACTAGAACATTGTTATGTCCCGTGTTTTCGTATAATTGGAAATTGAGAAATAATTACGATTTATGTGTTATAAGGAAATATTTTGATTTTGGTGAATATGACTATGTTGGTTATGGAATCTTTAATGTTAAGACATCGGGAAAGGCCGAGGGTAAATTTGGAGTTTCGGAAATTAGTTTCGGGAATTACAAAACGGGACTTTTAATGAATTGGGCCAAGAAAAATTGAACAAGAAATTAGGCCCAAAGTTAATGGGGTGGCCGGCCACTAGGCAAGCCCAAGCCCATTTTTAATGTCATGTAGCACATGACCCTTAATAATGGATATATATCAAGTATCTTGCTAACTATCAAGAACAAAAAAATAAATTGAAGAACACCCAAAGAAGGGCTCTCGGCCGAACAAGAATAGGGAGAAAGAAAAAAATTGTGCTAGCTTGTGTTGTGATCCAAAAATCTTGATTTTTGCATAGTTGTGGAGTACTCAAGACCCTCTTCAACGGGGTACAATTAGTTTGGCGTAAGGTGCGCGTTTGCGACAAGTCGGGTTTTCAAGAAAAGGTAAGAATTTTGCCCCTTTAATGTCATAGAATTGATATGAATATGTTAAAGATTGGGAATAGAGGAGAATCCCGTAACTTTGATGTAAATAGAAAGCCGTGGGTGTGTGTGTATATTGTGTGTTGGCCGTGAGCCATAGGGTGAAGAAAGTGAGGTGAATTGATCTTGTTTAGTTGGTATAATGTGTTGTTGTGATCCTTGTGTCGTAAATGATTGATTGATGAATTAAATTGGCGTTGGAAAATGATTTCGGATATTATCGGAAAGCGTATACCTTCGGTATCATTATGTATATCATTGTATATTTAGAGTTCTAAAGACTTTAAATATGAATTTATAATGATGTTAATGAATTCGGAATGAAACGACGCGAGTTAGAATGTTCGTCGTGAATTTTCGATGTTTTGAAGAATTATGGAAAGTAATGGATTTTGGGGTAATTTCGTGTATGGCTTGGATTGTAGTTAGGATGTGATTGTATAAGTTGGAATGAGGAAATGAATGCAATTATGTAGATATAGAATTGGAGTTTTGGAAGTTTGAATGAAAGTTGCCAACTTAGATAATAAAGTAGAACTTTGAAGCTAGAGTGGTTTGATTATTGCTTGTGTTGTTTGGTGATGTGTGGGCTGTTGTTATTGATGTATTTTGAGCCGGGCTAAGCCTCGGGGATGTTAGATTTATAGGGGAAATGCTGCCGAAATTTCAGTAGGCAAAAATGAAGTTAAAGGCATTTTTAAGCCTAAGAATCTCAATTGGTAACTTTGACCATTTGCAGATTTCAGACGAAACGGGACTGGACTTTTGGGAGAGCATACGACATCTGTGAGGTATGTAAAGCTTCCCACTCCTTCGTTTGGCATATCTTAGTATGATAGGCGAATATGAGAACTTCCGGAGCATTTCTGCTCCTCGAAACCCGATCCACAGAAAGGTTACTATTCATTCAATTCAATTGAAGCCTAAGGACTCTATTCTGGCTAGAATGCCACCACTCGTCCGAAACCTATCGAAATGTGGTCGGGTAACTTAGAAATGATTATGTATGACCCTTTGGCCTATAAATGTTCGGAAAATGTGTTCGCCACCTCAATTTGACTCGAGGTGGGCCCGCTACCCCGAAACGCCCTAATTGTCTTATTGGGCTATCTTTGTGAATAAAGTTTGACATGCTACTTTCGATTTTGGAACTTCCTCCTACGGGATATGTTTTGAATATTACAATGTGCTAAGTTACGTTTTGAGCTATACGTACTATTTTGGAAACGTTTTGTGAAATGAAACCTTATATCGACTAAGTATTCGATTACTTTGTATTATGAAATGACTTATGGGATTACTCTGTTTTGAGAGACTATTTTGAAGTATGATTTGCATTTGTTTGCTCACGACTCCGCTCGTGCCTTATTATGACTTCGTTCACCGGTTCCCGGGCCGGATTTTGATTCGTGCGCTTTATGATAATTCGGCCGTATGCTGTGTTACGGTTCCCGAGGCTTCGCCATAGGGCCGGGTTCCGTTTGGAGTTATGCTGTGATATGGCTCGTGATGCGATACGCTCACCTATGATTATGTTTGTGTTCGGGGATGTACGGAGATTTAAAACCTTCTGGTGTTATGCTGTGTATGGCGCCAGCGTCGGAGTGGCGACCACGTTCCTAAGCATTTGCATGATTTCGTTTGCATTATATATACGTATATGATCTTGATACGGATTTTGACATACCGATTTGTATTCCACTTTGTTATCTGATTTGCTTTCGTTTTGATCCATATTTCTGTACTCCGTGCTTTACATACTCAGTACATATTTCGTACTGACCCCCTTTCTTCGGGGGCTGCGTTTTATGCCCGCAGGTACAGACATTTGTGATCCTCCACAGTAGGCTTCCCTCTTTGCTATTCCGGAGTACTCCTCTTTGATCCGGAGTCCACTTTTGGTACAGACTCCTTTTGCTTTGTAGATATTCTGTACATTTGACTATTTGGGTACGGCGGGGCCCTGTCTCGCCATATGTCTTTGTTTTGAATTCGTAGAGGCCTGTAGTCATATATGTGGGGTAAGGGTCCTGTATATGTTGGTTTGATTTCGTTTTCTGGTCTTAAAGCGGTCTGCTTGTTATGATGGCCCAAATGGCCCTTATGCTTATGTTTGCACTTTTGCCCGGCGATGTCTATTCCGCCGCTCAGTTGTATTTGATTTGTGCGACCGCTTAAGACATATTTTCATATAAATTATGTTTGATATGATTTCGTAAAATTCGGAAATAAGTTTGGACCTTATAATGAATGTGTGATTCGGTCTGGGCACCCAGGTAGGGTGCCAGTCGCGGCCCACGGGGCTGGGTCATGACAAACATTCAAGAGAAAAAAAAAGAAAGAAGAGGAAAGCAAGAAAAGAAGGCTCACGGCCTAGTGAGAGAAAAAGAAAAGAAAAAGAAAAAAATTCCTGGAGCTCAATTCTTTGGTTCAAAAATCCATCTCTTTTGGAATTACTACTAAGTGCAAGATTCTCTTCAAGATGATATAATTATTTTGGCAAAAAGGTGACTTTGGTGGCAAGTGAAGAACTTGAAGAAAAGGTAAGAATCAATTCATTTTTCTTATGTTATGAAGTTTGGTTTATGTTGTAGTATGTAGAAATTAGTAGAATTTATGAAAATATGGAAGTTTGCAAAGTGGGTGTGATTATATGATGGTGGTCGTGTGTGTGTGTTAATGTATAGGTATGATGAGTTGAATTTTTGTGTTGTATTCTAGTTGTGGTTATGGTAGAATTTATATTGGAAATGAAAGTTAAATGAATTTGGTGGAAGTTGGAAATATAGGAATATGGCCGTGAGGTGTAGGGATTGAAATGAAAATGGATTTGTTGTATTTAGTATGTTAATTATGTTGTTGTAGTTTTGTGATGAAAATGAGAAAATTGTTGTTAAGAGGTTGTCGGAAAGTAGGTGATTTTATTATAGTTTATGTAATTATGAGAATGAAGTTGTAAGGTGCAAATTGTTGTGGTTGTAAATGAAATTGGAAGATAAGAATATGTTATGGATGTTTATGTTGAAGATTGGAAGTTTAGGTGGATTATGGTTTTGGTGGAAAGTTTGTATATTTTGTATATCTTGTGAATATTTTGTGGAAATGATATGAAATGCTTCCGAATTGTGTTGTAACGATCTTGATTAGTAATGAATACGAGAATGTCGATATCGATTTGAAAATACGAAGTTGGAATGAAGGCTATGACATTATGTTGGAAAGATGACTAGTTACGTTATATTGCGTTTTATATGATAATTGTTGATGTTGTTGGATTGTTGGGTTGTTGTTGTTGATATATTGGGCCGAGCTAAGTCTCGGGGATGCTATATGTGTAGGGGAGATGCTGCCCAAATTTTTGTAGAAAAGTATAAGCTAAGATTCAAGTTCTAAAGGCTTGAAATTTCTAATTGGTAAACATGACCATTTGTAGATTTTGGGCGAAACGGGAATCGAATTTGAGCGAGCGTAAAGCGCAGCTAAGGTATGTAAAGTCTTTCCCTTCATTCTTTGGCATGTTCCAAACATAGTAGGCTCGGACGCGAGCCTTAGATATGACCCTGTTCCTAGAAATCCGAGATTGAAATTGGCTCCATTTCATTCAATAAGATTGAATTGGTCTCTTAATATTTCATCGGCAAAATAACCTATATGTATGTAACTTTCACAAATTAAGTTGAAATGCCCTAGAACTCTCACGAATGACTCCATAAGACTTATGATCCATAATTTACGTATGTCATCTAGGTTCGGCCCAAGGTGGGCCCATAAAAGTGCTGATACTTTCTGTACGGCTCTAATTAACTCATTTATGTCCGAAGCTCAGAGGTAACTTTTGGTTATTATTCTGTCTGCTATACGACAAGTGTTATGACTATAGTTATGAGCCTTATAATCTATTCTGACGTCTGGAGCGGTTCTGTACAGTAACAACCCATAACCCACATATATGTCTACAGGCCTCTAACGGACATAACACAATCAGATGGCAGGACAGGGCCCCGCCGTACCCCAAGTTACCATATATACAGAGTGAGTAAATAACAGAAGATATATATACCAAAAGTACGCGCTCCGGGCCAAAGGAGCACTCCAAACAGCAGAATAGAAGTCCTAAACTGGTGGCGTATCGCTTGGTGCGTCTGTACCTGCGGGCATGTAGCGCAGCCCCCGAAGAACAGGGGGTCAGTACGGAAAATGTACCGAGTATGTAAAGCGGAAATGTAAAAAATATAATCATAGTCCGAACCAGAAGTACAAAAATATAGCGGACAGAATCGAACCCGAGGCTGAAACAGAAATACAGAGTACACGGACAGAACCACAATATGTATCATAAGTACGGGGTGTAGCAGACAGGGTCATAATCTGAATCAGAGGTACAAAAGTGTGGCAGACTGATTCATAATCCGAATCAGACGTACGGAAGTGCAGCAGACATAATCAGTATCCGAATCAGACTTTCAGGAGTGCAACAGACAGAATCATAGTCCAGATCATATGTACAGATGTATATTAGACAGAATCATGCATGCAGAATCATAAGCATATACAGATACAAATAGCACACATATCAAATCCTGGCCCTCTAGTGAGGGACGCGGTAACAGATCCCGGCCCTCTTAGTACGGGACGCGGTGGACAGACAGATCAGATCATATGTCGTCCTGGCCGCCATCCCCATACCATCACATCATCAGATCACATACAGATGTAAACAGATCCCAGCCCGCACACCGAAGGACGCGGTGAACAATGCAGTGGAATGTGCACGAATAACAGAACCTGGCCCAGGCGCAGTGAAGGAAGCATTGAGACATCCACGAACAGATTGATGAGAGACCATACACATACATATCATTATTTATACTCAATGAAACGGAAGTAGATCAGACGGTGGGTCAAATCAGTGTTTTCCATACCCAACTGCAGTGGTGTGCGCACATTACATAATCATATACATACTATATATATACTCATATACATACATTCTACCCGGCCTCAAAAGCTCGGGGTCCTATTATAGCCCTTCATAGGCACACATACATATAATAGCTCATGAACAACTTTAGCATCGTTTCATTCTCATCATCATTACTATCATTATCACTATCGTTAGGTCTATCTTATGGCCTTACTCGTCATGCGAGCATCTTAGTACAATTGTAGCATATCAAGCATCGTGAGCTAACTAGCTCGGAAGATCAATCATTTGAAGGAGTCGTAGACTTATAGAATCTTTAGACGTTTTGCCAAGGAACCATGCCTTATGAAAGAAGGGTTAGCCTTACATACCTTTTCGTTCGACTATATAACACTTGCACGTTCCCTTTCAGCGCTTTCGTTTATACCTTCATCAAGGTCATACTATCGTTAGAATCGACAACTAGCATAAATGGCTAAATCTAGAGAAAATCGGATAGCATCTCCTTTATTTATACAACATTCCTCCATATCGTAATTCAACTCCCAAACGTCAACAATACAT
This sequence comes from Lycium barbarum, assembly GCF_019175385.1. Taxonomy (NCBI): domain Eukaryota; kingdom Viridiplantae; phylum Streptophyta; class Magnoliopsida; order Solanales; family Solanaceae; genus Lycium; species Lycium barbarum. Next base: position 51,605,651 of record NC_083340.1, read on the forward strand.
TTACAATATCATAACAATAGACTTTAGTCATCTACTTTATCCATATCCTCAATTCACTTCCAATTTTCCGTATTCAAGACCCTAACACACGACCTCGTCCCTTCACATACAATTCCTATTTCATGATCTAAACGTCATTTATAGTACATTCCTATCACAACACAACGACAATCATGATTCAATTCAAACTACTTCTCAAAAACGTCACTATTCATCATTCACGACACATCTCGCAATACTCTTCTACAATCCAAGCATTTCAACTCTCAAATACCTTAAACAACATATAAATATCATGTATCTTACCTTAGATATTGTAGGAACGAGCCTTAGTTCATAATACTCCATTTGAGCAAAAACCCTAGTTTTCCTCCATTTTGATTTCTTGACTTGAATGGTCTTTAATGGGTTTCCTTACACTTGATTCACTTGATTTATGTTGTTGATGACTAATAATTCTTAAAAAATTTTATAATAGATGTAGAGAGATGTTTTAGAGAGAAGGATGAAATGTGGAAATGATTTCATGAACATGGCCCCTTATTTAATAACCCATCACTGATCTGTCGGGTTTATTATACGGTCCATTATACGGTCTGTATAATCATTATACGGTCCATATAATTGACCGTGAAATGTGTCTTTCCTTCACCTTTCTGTGAACGTTATACGGTCTATTATACGGGCCGTATAACTGGCTGTATAACTCCACCAGTGAGCAACCTTTTCTGTGATGGTTCTACGGTCCATTATACGGTCCGTAAAACATTATACGGTCCGTATAATGAGCCGTATAACCCATCAGTCCACTGCACTTGTTCTTGTCGCTTCGTTTGATCTCCAAACCTTATGGAACCTTCTTAACACTTGTTTAACACTTCATTAGCAATCTAAGGGACGTTATAACGCTTTCCCAAAATTCCCGTAAGTCATCATTAACTCGTTACTCGTATTTTTCACTAGTTCATTCACTTGCGTACCAAAGGAAGATTTTTCGAGGTGTAACATTATGATTCATCTCACTTGATGTTTTTATGCTTTATATACTCAGTACATATTCCGTACTGACCCCCTTCCTTCGGGGGGCTGCGTTTCATGCCCGCAGGTACAGACGCTCGATTCGGTGATCCCCCAGCTTAGGATTTCCAGTCAGCTATCTTGGAGAGCTCCGTTGTTCCGGAGCCTAGACTTTTTGTACAGATCTTTTGATGTATTTATATATGGTTGTCTAGGGGTACGACGGGGCCCTGTCCCATCATATTTCACTATTAGTACTCTTAGAGGTTTGTAGACATGTGTGTGGGGTGTATATAGATTATGATCAGCTATGTCTATATAGTTGTTGTGGATGTTTCTATTGGTTGTGGCAGCCTTGTCGGCTTGCGTAGTATATTGACATATAGTGACAGCCTCGTCAGCTTGCGTATTTGATTTCGTTGTGACTGGTCGAGACTCCGCAGGGGACAAATTATCTTGATATGTGATGTTGAGAATCTTTGGGTCTATAGCGATTTCCATGTGGTCTATAGTGTCAGTCTGATTTTGTCTAATAGGTATACATATGGGTGTCTAGCTCGGGCACTAGTAATGGCCCACGGGGCTGGGTCGTGACAAAAGTGGTATCAGAGCAGTTCATCCTCGGAGTGTCTACAGACCGTGTCTAGTAAGGTCTTGTTTATCGTTGTGTTGTGCACCACATCTATAAACAGGAAGCTACAGGACATCTAGGATGTTATCTTTCCTTCTTATCCTAGATTGTGCGATAGAGCTATATTATCAGGATAATCCCTTTCTAATAGACTACTATGTTTACAGCTATGCCTCCAAAGAAAGCGACAGCTGCCTAGAAGGGCAAATCGGTAGCAGGGGATACGAGCCAGACTTGGAGAGTTACTAGGGCTCGTGCCCAGCTTATGCCTGAGATTGTGTTCCAGTCGGCGAGTTCTGCTACACCGCCACTTCCAGAGGAACCCACGGTAGCGAGAGCTCCAGGTCAGGGGGCGGCTCCACCACCAGTTCCCGAGGTTCCAGTACCCGAGCCTCCAGCTCCTCAGCCAGGGGCGGAGGATAGAGCCATGAGGGATGCAGTGTAGCTGCTGACCAGATTAGTGGCAGGACAGGTTCGCAGGCACGGACTAGGGGTTGACCAGGCGGATAGACATGATAGTTTGAGAGCCCGTGACTTCTTAAGTTGTAACCCTCCAGATTTGTTTGGGTCAAAGCCCGAGGATGATCCGCAGGAGTTTATCTGGCAGATGCAGCGTACGTTGAGGATAATCAAGGCTTCCAAGACTGAGTCTGTTGAGTTAGCTTCATATCGGTTGCGCGACATAGCTGTTAATTGGTATGAATCGTGGGAGCTATCTAGGGGCGAGGGTGCTCCAGCGGTATGGGATGAGTTTACGGAGGCCTTTCTTGGCCACTTCCTGCCTCCAGAGATGCGGCGAGCTAGAGTTGATAGATTCATACTATTGAGGCAGAGGGGCAGGAGTGTTTGAGAGTATAGTCTTGAGTTTGACTCGTTGGCAAGATATGCGCCTACTATTATGGCAGATATGTCAGATAGAGTACATTGCTTTGTGAAGGGATTGGACCATTACTTGATTGATGGTTGTATGGCAGTGGCTCTTCAGCCAGGTATGGATATTGCTCTGATACAGGCATATGCACATGGGGTGGAGGATCGATACAGAGGGCGTCAGCTAGATAGAGATCATGACAGGGGTCAGCATAAGAAGGCTAGATCGGCTAATTATCCGGGTGAGTTTCGAGGCAGACAGCCTCCGCAGCATATCAGATATCCTTCCCAGCCTGCACAGAGTGCACCCCCACAGTTCACAGGTAGAAGGTTTGATAGTACGGGGTATTCAGGAGCCGGTCAGAGCTCCAGGACTTCGGGTTCGCAGTTGGGCAGGGGGTTGAGTCAGTTGAGGCCACCTTTGCCTCAGTGTTCTCGGTGTGGTAGGCATCATCTTGGGGAATGTCATCGTGCTGCAGGTGCCTGTTTTTCTTGCAGCCGCCAAGGCCATATTATGAGAGAGTGTCCGTATAGGGGCGGTTCAGGTAGTATGGCTCAGCCTACTGGGTCGGTCGCTAGCTCATCTTCTTCTATGGCTATGCGCCCTATGGGGTAGGGTATTCAGGAACCAGCAGGTCGTGGTAGAGGTCGTGGCGGAGCTTCCAGTTCTAGCGGTCCTTCGAACCGCATATATGCTTTGGCTAGTAGACATGATAGGAGGCGTCACCAAATGTGGTTACAGGTATACTATCAATTTTCTCTCGAGACGTATATGCATTGATAGACCCAGGCTCCACCTTATCGTATATTTCCCCCTTTGTTGCTAGTAGAATTGGGATAAAACCTGAATTTATAGAACTATTTGAGGTAGCTACACCGGTAGGAGATTCTGTTATAGCAAGGCAAATATATAGAGATTGTTTGGTGATTATATATAGTCACCAAGGCAGATCTGATAGCGCTAGATATGACTGAGTTTGATGTTATTATGGGTATGGATTGGTTAGCGTCTTGTTATGCTAACGTTGATTGTTGAGACAAGATAGTTCGATTTCAGTTCCCAGGAGAGCCAATTATAGAGTGGATGGGAAATACAGCATCGCCGAGGGGTAAGTTTATTTCGTACCTCAAGGCAAAGAAGATGGTCAGAAAGGTTATATTTATCATCTGGTTCGGGTGCATGACCTGAAGGCAGAGGCGTCGACTCTTCAGTCAGTGCCGATAGTTAACGAATTCGAAGATGTATTCCCAAATGAACTTCCAGGCCTTCCTCCTGAATGGGAGATAGAGTTTACTATAGATGTGCTGCCAGATACTCAGTCCATATCTATTCCTCCTTATAGGATGGCACCTGCAGAACTGAAAGAGTTGAAGGAGCAACTGAGGGATTTATTAGAAAAGGGCTTCATCAGGCCCAGTACATCACCTTGGGGAGCACCAGTACTATTTGTGAGAAAGAAAGATGGGTCGCTGCGGATGTGTATCGATTATAGGCAGTTGAATAAAGTGACGATAAAGAATAGATATCCGCTCCCCAGAATTGATGATTTATTTGACCAGTTGCAGGGTGCTAAGTGTTTCTCGAAGATAGATTTGCGGTCAGGCTATCACCAGGTGCGGGTAAAGGAGGCAGATATTCCGAAGACTGCATTCAGGACCCGATACGGGCATTATGAGTTTAGAGTGATGTCTTTTGGGCTGACCAATGCTCCAGCAATATTTATGAATTTGATGAACCGAATATTCAAATCGTTCCTAGATATGTTTGTGATTGTGTTCATCGATGATATTCTGGTCTACTCACGATCAGAAGAGAAGCATGCGGACCATCTGAGGGCGGTGCTTAAAGTGCTCCAGCGCCAGAAGTTGTATGCTAAATTTTCTAAGTGTGAATTCTGGCTGACTTCAGTAGCATTCTTGGGGCATATTATAGGAGCTGATGGCATTCGGGTAGACTCACAGAAGATTGAGGCGGTGAAGACTTGGCCTAGACTTACGACGCCTACCGAGGTACGTAGTTTTCTGGGGCTAGCAGGGTATTACAGGAGGTTCGTAGAGAAATTTTCCTCGATTTCAGTGCCTTTAACAAGGCTAACACAGAAGGCAGCTAAGTTCTAGTGGACTGATGCGTGTGGGCAAAGTTTCCAATCACTGAAGGATAAGTTGACTACGGCTCTAGTTCTAATCAGTTATATTGTAATCTATGCCTATCATACGCCGTAGAGTCAGTTTCAGTCATATCGGGTTACGCAGATATTCTCTGATGTTAGCCACTGATGCATTCAATTATTGAGACTTGTTTTTATGATTCATCTTACTTGATGTTCTTATGCTTTATATACTCAGTACATATTCCGTACTGACCCCCTTCCTTCGGGTGGCTGCGTTTTATGCCCGCAGGTACAGACGCTCGATTCGGCTATCCCCCAGCTTAGGATTTCCAGTCAGCTATCTTGGAGAGCTCTGTTGTTCCGGAGCCTAGACTTTTGGTACAGATCTTCTGATGTATTTATATATAGTTTTCCAGGGGTATGACGGGGCCCTGTCCCGTCATATTTCACTATTAGTACTCTTAGAGGTCTGTAGACATGTGTGTAGGGTGTATATAGATTATGATCAGCTATGTCTATATAGTTGTTGTGGATGTTTCTGTTTGTTGTGGCAGCCTTGTCGGCTTGCGTAGTATATTGACATATAGTGGCAGCCTCGTCGGCTTGCGTATTTGATTTCGTTGTGACTGATCGAGACTCTGCAGGGGACAAATTATCTTGATATGTGACGTTGAGAATCTTTGGGTCTATGTCGACTTCCTTGTGGTCTATAGTGTCAGTCTGATTATGTCTAACAGGTATACATATGGGTGTCCAGCTCGGGCACTAGTCATGGCCCACGGGGCTGGGTCGTGACACTGTCGTAGAACAACCGTAACCAAGCTTGCTTCGTCGTCCCTTTAGCCTATTTAATATGAGAGTAACACTATTGTTAATAAACTACGACTTCCCAAACTTATAAATTTACAACCAATCACTTATGGGAAACACTTCTTAGTTCATACTTCCTAATTAGTATTTTGATTAGTTAAGAACTTAACAGAAATCGGGTAGCATTTCCTCTATATAACTTGCCTAACCCGAACTTCCAATTAATCTCTGATTATCATAACAATACCAACAACAACGATAACAGAAATAATCATATCAAATCCTTAAAATCCATCCCATAAACAACTCAAACAACCCAATAACCTCTCTTAATCCTTTTTCAATCCAAATCATTAACATCTAAGACCATACACCAAACAGACCAACATACGCTTCATATACGATACTTATACACTTCTTTCTTCCAAATTTATGAACCAAATCAACAATAACACGACAACAATAGCAATTACTCATACACAAGAAAATTATCTTAATACCACAATAAGTTCTAAAACAGCCCATAAAATATATACAAGTTCTACCATGATTTAAACTTTCCTTTCACAAATTCCACATCCATCAAATTGTACAAAAACCACACCAACTCTAGAACATGTAGGAGGGAATAAACCCTACAATAACATGCCCCAAGCAGCCCATCAACTACAACAAAAATAGCCCCTAACCTCATGAACGTCTAATCCAATTCATATCTCAACAATTCCATATAAAAAACTACAACTTTAATTATCATGATTCCTTCACTTTTAACACACAATCAACGACACCAACAACAATCAAACTCGATTAAATTGAAACAACTGCAGTTCAGCCCAACTTACAATACTAACGAATTCATGCAATTTTCTTACTTCCAATTTCGCATAACAAAAACTAATATTTCCATTACAACATCATTAACTCCAATTACATTACAAGAAGAAGAAATCTTACCTCGAATTAGTTAGGGAAGATCCTACAATCACTTGCACCAATTGCACCACTTCTTCTTCTCCAATTTAAATTCTAACTTGTTTCCTCCTTTGGGACGTTTAGAACACCTTTATGGAATCATAATTTCCTTTATTCAATATCTTGGAGTTTGGCCGTGAGCTGCCATGGTAGCCATGGCTGTTGGAAATTTTCTGTCAAGCTATTAAGCTTGGCCGTGAGCTCAAGGTGGTGGTAGCCATGGCTGTTTGTAACATTATCTCTCAAATGGAGTTTTGGTGAAGATGAAAGTGTTATTAGTTAGTCATCATATACAATATATATATGCAGCCCACCCTTATGACATGTGTCCCACTCAACTAAGCACCAATCAGATTTAGCCATGTTTTAGTGGGGTCCACTTAGTGGTCTAATTAAGTTAATTAATCATTAATTCCCTACTTAATAATCTAATCATGATTAATTAATCCCTAATCTCCACTAATATTTCTACACTAATTGTAATTTACAAGCAAATCGTGCACTTATTAAAATTGAGATTAAAACGTCCTTGTTCCATAGCTCAAAAATAATCTTGTCCTTGAACTTATCTCGATTAGCTTACGAATAATCCAACGTGAAAAAACACGGGATATAACAGAGATCCTTGGACGACGTAAGGTATGTAAAGCTGTCCCTTCTTTCTTTTTCCATGATCTATGTGAGACAAATAGATGACGAATGTATAAACTCCAAAAAAGCTCCTATTCTTGGAGACACCAGGATGGCTAATGTTCTTGATTTCTAGAAGCTATTTCATTATGTCTTGATACGTGTCTATGATTCCTGAAATTCTATTTGATATAATCCATAGTGACATTCGAGGGGTACTTGACATGACTGTTGTCTTTAATACTCAAGTGTTGGTTCATTCTACTTATTCTATTGAGTCTCAGATGATGATTTAGTTTGCATATGGTTGCTCACTACTCTGCTCGTGCATGCCGTTAATATATCGTTCACCGAGTCCCGGGCCGGGTATGTTTTCGTGCACAGTTTCACTGCATTGTTCACCGAGCCCCTCACTAGAGGGCCGGGTACGTATATATATATATATATATATATATGATGATGATGATGATATGATGATGTGATGATGGCACCGAGTCCCATGATGGGTCGGTATGGTATATGAGTGTTCCAATTTCTGGCCTTGCACCGGGATTTTCGAACTTTTCTTTGATGGGATGATGACTTTATTCACCGAGTCCCATAATGGGCCGGATATAGTATATGATATAGACATGCATGATTTGCATCTCGTAAGGCACAGGTGCATTGGTATCCTTGATTATCATACTTGCCTTCTGTTACCTTTTATTCAGTCTTGATCTTCTTTATTGTATTTCATGCTTTATATACTCAGTACATATCTCGTACTGACCCCCTTTCTTCGGGGGGCTGCGTTTCATGCTCGCAGGTACAGACACTCGGTTTTAAGATCCTCCAGCTTAGGACTTCTACTCAGCTGTTTTGGAGAGCTCCAT